>NW_015090893.1:13244610-13250704 GCF_001431845.1 Calidris pugnax
AGCCCAGCGCCCGCTCCGCTCCCCCCCACCTCACTTCCTCCTTCTCCCCCGAGGCCAGTGCCGCTTCGCTCCCCCCCGGCTCCTCTCCCTCAGTCCTGCCCGGCGGCCGCTGCCCGCCCTCCCCGGGGCCCGCCCGGAGCCCGCTCCGCTCTCCCCCGCGGCGCGGCGCGGCCCGGCGACCGCCGCTCTCAGGCACGGGCCGGCCCGAACCCCCGACTCCCCATTGTTATCCGCGCCGCCGCCATCTTGAAATTGTTTTTCCCCTCAAGAGCCGAGTTGAGAATAAATAGGCGGAGCTTCCTGGGTGGTGGGGCAACGTCACGCCGCGTAGCGCGTCGCGAGCCGTGAGGGACGTCCCTCTCAGCCAATAGGAAGGCGGGGAAGCGAGAATGAAGGCGCAGAGGCGTGGGCAGGAAGGGCGGGGCTGCTGTCCACAAACTACCACAAAGGCCCAACAAGAAGAAATCAGAAAAGCTTTAAAACTTCATCTCAGCCTTTTCTGGCAGGGTTCAAAACTCAGAGTCCAGTGGGGTGTTCTCTTACTGCCTTGGTGGGAAATGGGGAATGAATCGCTGATCAAAACAGTGGCTCAAAGCTCTTCTGGTGGGGTTTTTTGTCTGTTTGCTGGTGGGGGATCTGGGGAGTGTTTTTCTTTTTTTTTTTCTTTAAGAGAAAAAGATTATTCGAGGAAGCAAAACATCAGTGTAAGACACCCAATACCTGAAGCTAGCTTTACATAATAATCTGAAACCAATGACATTTCAATACATTAAACTTAACAAGCACGAAAGTTTAGCTCACATTGTTTGCTTGAAAGCAAGAAATCCTTCACAATGCAGAATTTTTAAACTGAGGACAGCCAACTAAACTACTTCTGTAAAAATCCAGTAATTTGTTATACTTTGAGTCCTGTAACTCAAGACAGTAAATAAATATATAATACACGCTGCATGCAAGTTTCATTTTTTCTGAAAAAAATACCTCCTTACCACAGCAGAAATAAAACTAAAAAAAAAAAATCTGGTTCTGATACTGCATCTTTTAGGCTCCATATAATGTTCTTGTTTAGTTTTGTTTAAGCATCTGCTACAGAGATTAGAATATTCTTACCGGATTCAATAGAGCTTTATTTTTTTATATTTTATTTGGAATAAGTTTACCATTTCAGTCTCAGAATTAAGTTGTGTCTACAAGGCTTTGTCATGAAATACCAGCAAGAAAAACACAATGCTGGTCTTTTTCAAAGAAGAAACACTATATCACTCCAGAAACATTATAGAAATCTAGTTCCAATATGCCTCCTAGCTAGATACCAGCATTCTCACCTAGACAGGGAAACCAAAATAGACTATATCTGTTTTTCTGCCGTGGAAGTGATAGTACTGCAGCACAGATAAGCTCCCATGAACCAGAGTTTACAGTAGGTCCTCTACAGGCACAGATTCTCCTCTCCTGCCTGGCCAAGGACAGGAGCAACCTCTTAAGCTGGAACAACAATGCAAGTATCAGAAATTGTAGTGCATGAATTCTGGATAGAAAACATAACCTTTTGACTACACGACGTAGTAAGAACTCCCCATTTACTGTGCATCTGCCCACAGCTTCCAAAGTTTCGCCCCCCCCCTGCAAGGAAAGCATTTTATTACCCAATGTGTTCCTGCATTCCCCTGCCTTGTCAGAACCAAACTGCAGGACTAATTTTGACTTTTACTTTAATTCCAGAAGACTTTTGTATTTGGGTGACTGCCTGCTGGAGTGAAGAAGGGCTGTGGATATGCATGTCTATAAATATCCCGAGCCTGCATTAGTCACAAGGGGCAGCTTCTGCTACAGGAATTGTTCTGCTGAATCAAAAAAAAACTGCTGTGCCTTCAGCTGCAACGCCGGATCCTCCACCTCACTTGAACTTAAACAGCAGCAGCAGATCAGTCACTCCTAGAGCCTTACAATTTAGGAAGCATCACTGCATATCTAACTAATCTAGGAAGGGAAATGTTTCAAACATACAACAATACCTCACACAGAATTAAAAGGAGACAAAGAAAAACCTGTCTGAGTTGTTGGGCAACAAACTATCAGACTTGTCAGCAAAAACAAACAATGGTGGCAAGCCTACACTGCTCTATAGTTATGTATAAATAACGTGGAAATAATTTGCTATTTTTGTGGTAAAACGTAATTTCACAGTTTAACACCCCTATACCACAGCTTACACAAAAATGAGGTCTTCTGAATTGTTCTTGTACTAGTCTGAGCTTCGTTAGTGGAATGTTATTAATGCTTGTCAGTACAATCCAGGCAATCTCTCCCCTTTAATTTATGACTTAAGGTTTTTTCAAGCAAGAAATGTTGCTCTTCTCTCCTTATACTTCAATTTCTTCTTAAACTTTTTACTCAGTGCCTTTGCTTAAATTAGAATTCACCTATTATTAGTGTAAAAACTTTTATCACTCCCAAATAAATGCCGGTCTGCTCTTCAGCTTTAACACAAAGCACTCCCAAGACGGGCCACCAACTAGACCGTCCGTCTCTGCCCATTCCAGAAATTCTGTTTGTGGTTTTGTGGCAGCCCTAGACAAAGCAAACCATCTATACAACAACTGCTCTCAGGTTGAGGGGGGGAGGAAAACACCCAGTAAGAAACAGGGAACAAGTCTCCTTCCAAGAGACCACATCATAAAACAAGGAGTGGAGATGAAAATTCAGATCTTGCCATTCTGCCCATTCGCATGACACGGAAACGCTTTCTGTTCAGCTCAGGGATACACTACATCATAGTCTATCAGAGAAATACAAGGAAGCCAACATTTCTACTATAGAGAATTTAAACAAGTGTTATTAAAATGAACTTTCTCAAACCAGAACCTGGGCAAAGAATAAAAAAAAACCAACCATGTTCTAAAGGACAAGTCTTGTCTCTTCCCCGTTTGTCAAAAATACATTAACACAACAGACAATACATTATCCAGATATTGAGCATCTTTGACTTTGAGCATAGTCTTAATAAAGTCATCTTAAACAACAGAAATGTGAATTAAATTTCAACATTTGAATTTCCCATTAAATAATTATCTCAAAAAAAAAAAAAAGGAAGCTAAAAAGTTCTGCATCTTTTTCCTCAAATGAAGGACAGGTCTACATTGTGTACAAATCATCCAAGGTATTTCTGTATCAATACTGTGTTCTCTTGGTTTCTGAGGCTCAAATTTTAGAGCTGCCTAGTATGAAAACAAAGGAAGAATCTACCCTTTACTTCTGCTTCTAAGCAAGATTCATCCAACTTCAGGATCTAAAACAGAGAAAAGACCAATGGAAAAGAAAATATCTGATTTTGGCCACATGAAAAATCATACAAGACATTAAGAAAGAAGTGGCAGTGCAACCCTTTTCTCTATGGCTATTCTGAATTTGCAGAAGATGCTCTGAAGTACAGCATCCAGGAGCACACACATTGTCCACTGCCCACCCTTGTGGCAGTGCAGCTTTGCATCCTTCTACTACAAGCCCTCTAACACTAGATCACAAACCCTCTACCTTTACATGAGTTGCGTTCTTCTTCAAGGATCAAAATAAGCACTTCATCAACTTTCAACACCAAGTACCAGTTTCCAAGAGAAGATTTATATGCAGCTTCATGGAAAACTCTGGATCATAACAGCAGTGATAGCTGATATAATGCGTGTTTCACTGATCTAGCAGCATTCTTTTGAAAGGAATGCATCCAGGATATTTTAAAACACGATAACTTTGGTGTTCATCCAAACTTTATTGAATATTGTAAACCAAACCCATGTCCTTCCCTTACAAAGCACATGCTTGGCCTTGATAACAGCTACATGACTGCTAGAGGTAAAAATACCAACCTAGAGAGGTACCTTTTACACCAAAGGAATGAAATGAGCAGCAGAGGGGGTTTGTTGTTGTTTTTTTTCAAAACTTGAATTACTAAGCAAACCAACTTTATACCCTAGTAACGAGGTGATGAATCAGCAGCTGCAATTAAGCTTACAGTCATGTATCCTAGGAAGGAAACAGCAGGCCAGCACGAGGAAGAGTCATTCATACACTAAAACCCTCTTCTGTTGTGTAAATTGGCTGCTGGCAGCAGCTTCCTGTACAAGAAGGGCTTCCCCAGATGTGCAGTGCATTTCAGAACCTCGCTGCTGTTGAGAGCCCTCATTATAATGGATGCTAATTAGATCAAATCCACATCCACAGCAATTTAAAAGAAACAACACCAATGAATTCAAGACATCTTTTTTTAAAAAGATCAATATGAAGACGTGTGGTGGCAGCTTAAGCAACAGGGTTTGACATGCTAAAGAGCTCTGTGTGTATATGCATTATTAATGGATAGAGCCCCATATGCAAATAGCCTTAAAGCCCAGACAGGAAATAAGTAGAAATCCCAGCAAGTCTTTAGATAATAAAACACGACTTTGAATCACTTTTGTTCTGACACAAGTTTACATTCAAGATCAGTCTATTAAACAACAGCTACTCAGAAAGTTTTACAGAATTGCTGTCAGGAACACACAAGGTTTCCTCTCTTCCTCAAGTACCCTGCTTTAACAACCAGCTGAAGGGCTCTAACTGTGTCACAAGTATCTAAGTCTTCAGAAATGTCAGCAAGTCCTAGATTCTCACATGTGTATTAGCAAGAATAGAAACATTTTCAGTTCATCTTGTAAATAGTACAAACTGCACACATGCTGCCTAGTGCTAGTTACATTAAGGATGAGCCCCACGTTTCAGTATTTCACATCATGTCCAGTCATACCCAAGTATACAGTAAGCTCTATCATCATCCTGTTTTAAAAACTGTAACTAAACGAGGTCCAAGACAGCAGAGAAACACATCCTCCTTCCCTTCCAATATGATCAAAAAATCAGACACCATCTTAAAAATATTTCTTCTATGTATTAATCTAGAATGCCTCAGGTTAATCCAGTATCCCCTTTTAAAGACACAACAATCCTGTATCATTTTCATGCAGGCCACCATTTAGAAATACCTGGTTTTAAGACAGACAGGCATTAGGAGCAGCAGCCTTTAAGAGGTTATCCTACTAACCTACATTACTGACACATTACTACACAGCAGTATATTTAAAGGGCTCAGAATAAGTTAAGCAATAGCTATCTTGATATACAAACAGGGCTGCATGAATATATCCTGACAACCAGAAATGCTAGAGAAGCCAGAGAAACATTAAGATTTTGAGCTGAGCCAGTTTTTAATGGGTGGAGTGGGATTGCCATCGTGTTCACACCCACTAAGAGTGAGTGGCAAATAAGCAGCTGCCTTTCCAGTGAATTTTTTTCCAGTATGTACCCGAATTAATAGACACATTATTTGTCTTAAATAATAAGTATAGGCTCAGCAATAAGCATATCCTTACCAAGTGACCCCACTAACCCCTGACGACCTGAATTAAAGACAAACAAAAAAAAAATCCAAAGCCACCGCAGTATTAATGCCACTCTGACAGTTTCTGCAGGGAGGTTTAAGGTGAATTAGCCAGAAACATTCAGCACACTGCTCCGAAGAAGCACACAGAAGGCCGTCCCCTATTCCTTCCTCAGCAAGCAGCAGTTTTTTAACGCGCTCCCCCAGCGCGCAAAGGTGACAAGGGGGAAAATAAACGGGCGGCGATCAGCTGCGAAGCTGGAACAGCGCGGACACCCCGCACAGCCACCCCAACCTCCGCCCTCCCACCGCACCGGCCGTGCGGGCTTCCTTCCCCCCGCCATCCCGGGGGGTGGGGAGGGAGCTCTCGGTGCCAGCCCGCCTCCGCCGCGCCGGTTCCCCCCACGGCCCCAACCGCCCCCGCCGCTTACCGCGATCAAGGTGCTGCTGCGGCCGTGCTGCTCGCCGCTCGCCGCCTCGGCCTCCAGCCCGTTGGCTCCGGTCCTGTCGGCGCTCCCCGCGACGACGACGGCGGCGGCCGGCGGAGGGGGCGCGGGCGGCGGCGGGGCCGGCGGGGGTTGCCGGTGCTTGCCGGCCCGCTTGGCCTTGGCCTGCAGGCAGCGCTGGTGCAGGGCGAAGGTTTGCTGGCGTTCCAGCTCCAGGCGCTCCGGGGAGACGGCCTGG
>NW_015090893.1:13251254-13251774 GCF_001431845.1 Calidris pugnax
AGCCCAGCGCCCGCTCCGCTCCCCCCCACCTCACTTCCTCCTTCTCCCCCGAGGCCAGTGCCGCTTCGCTCCCCCCCGGCTCCTCTCCCTCAGTCCTGCCCGGCGGCCGCTGCCCGCCCTCCCCGGGGCCCGCCCGGAGCCCGCTCCGCTCTCCCCCGCGGCGCGGCGCGGCCCGGCGACCGCCGCTCTCAGGCACGGGCCGGCCCGAACCCCCGACTCCCCATTGTTATCCGCGCCGCCGCCATCTTGAAATTGTTTTTCCCCTCAAGAGCCGAGTTGAGAATAAATAGGCGGAGCTTCCTGGGTGGTGGGGCAACGTCACGCCGCGTAGCGCGTCGCGAGCCGTGAGGGACGTCCCTCTCAGCCAATAGGAAGGCGGGGAAGCGAGAATGAAGGCGCAGAGGCGTGGGCGGGAAGGGCGGGGCTCCGGAGGCGGCCTTCGGCGCGTTTAAAAGGCAGGAACAGGGAGGGGGCGGAGCCTCGACGGGGCAGCCACTCAGGAGTGGCGGGGGGGGGGGGC
>NW_015090893.1:13251893-13273416 GCF_001431845.1 Calidris pugnax
GACAGAGGGGGTGGCCCCGCCCGCAGGAGCCGAGTGCGGCCCGGCTCACCTGCCGCCGCAGAACCGCTGCTTTGGGGTCAAAACGTGAGCTTTGGGTCAAAACGTGAATTCTGGCTGCGGAGCCGAGGGTGGGGAGCTAGTCCCGCAGCAAGACGAGTTACCCACAGGATACCGTCACCTCCTCTTCATCACTTGTGCCGCCGGGTCCCAGCCCAGACCTACTCCCTCCACTCCACGTCAAGCAGAAGTGATGAAGACGGTGGTTTTGCTAATTAGACAAAGAAAACCAAATAGGTTTAAGTTTCTTTATTGAGATTAGTTTTTACATACTATTTTTTTGTTGGGTTTTTTTTTTTCCAAGTTGCATCTACAGGTACCTTTATGAAATAGACAGGTCTTTTCTGCAAATGAAATCACAGTCCTCGTTCAGTAACACTAAAAAAAAAAAACAAACCCGCAACAAAAAACCCCATCAAAACCCTCTTTTCAAAATCATGAGGCAACAACGGTATTAACTGGGGACCAGTTAGGGGTGGAGAGAGCAGTCACAGCCCCACAGAGGTAACCACAGCCAAAGTGGAGCACTGCTTTTAAGAAAGAAGGAGAGCAAGAGAAGGACAGCCCTGGAGATGTACATCTGCTGCAATTGGCACTGCCCAAAATCCCTCCTCGGGCCCAGGACTCACAAAACAATTTACAGGTCACAGCCCCAAGCTATGATAATTGACCATTAATCAGACCTAGAGACACTCAGTCCCATCCAACAGCTCTGGAACAGGTTAGTGGGTTAGATGCATCTTTATCCACTCCTTTTACCGAGCACCAAAAACCTTTTTTTTCAGCATTTCTACTGCCCTGGGCTTCAGACCCTGCCTGCACCTACTCCCCCCAGGGTTTTGGTTTGATTTCCCATCCCCAGTCTAACCCCTCACCCCCCAGCACTTGCCGTGGAGCATCTTTTTCAGAAGCTGCCCCTCTGAAATGCATAGGCAGAGTATTTGTAAGCTCAAATCCCAGGTCACAACCAAGTAGAGCTTCAGCACTTCGAAAACACAGCTACACTTTAAAAGTACTCACGAGAAGCAGAATAGCTGATTTCTTTTTTTCCTCCTTCCTTCCTGTTCTTAAAAAAACAAGAGCAATTCTGAGGTTAAACTGAGCCACCTGAGTCAGAAAGCAGGATAAGAAGTAACTTTGGAGTTGTCTATCCATTTTGGAAAGTCTTCATTTATTGTAGTGATTATTTAAGAAGCATACACTATGGTATCAAAAAAAAAAAAAAAAAGCCGTAACATGCAGACAGGAGACCTTTTCAGGAGATTCAGCAGAAGCAAATGTAGATTTACAATTAGCTTTAATATAATATTATTTAAAAGCTGATAGCAGATCTTAAGTTCACTTTTGATGCTTCGAAAGAACATGTATGCACATGAACTGTTTGGGAATTTAAGGCAATTTGCATTTAAGATAAAAAAACATTAGATTAATAGATTTTTTTACGTTGTGCTCAAAACATTAGCTGAATTGAAACCATTTACATATATTTCATCTCAAAGGACTGAGAGTCATAAATAGCAGCTGCTCCTTGATAAAAATACAGTCCTGAGAACAAGCGAGTAGCAATGCTTAAGCTATGACATCTTCCATGTCAGAGTATAAGCTATTTTTGCAATAAGGAGCAGTTATTTACCAGGTGTTCAACAGGCAAAGGCATTTCTAAACATGCAATAGCTCCCAACAGAAGTCTGAAATTACTTCCAGTATCTTGCTTACAATAGTTTATTTGCACACTGCAGAGAGATCAAGAAATCCTGCTATGCATTTGTGATCACTAATATTTCAAACACAACAACCAAGGGATACAACATGAGGACAGGCAGCAAAAGGTGTATTACAAAAAAAAAACCAAACCACCCTAAAACAAAAGGTTTTTTCAGTAATTGGTTAGATTATTTGCAAGGTAATTGGAACACTCAACCCTCCCCAACCCCTGGGAATTATTCCCCACACTACTCCTATGCTATGACCAAACAACACTGGAGTGTTTAAATTCAGTGCAAGAAGAGTAATTTCAGAACATTTAATTTCACTCTAAACAAAGGCAAAAGTTTATCTATATAGACATCCAAACACCAACGTATTTGGTACAGTGTAATGAAGTTACATAGATTTCACCCTCAGAGGTATGCTCTTGTAGTGATCACCTGCATTCCACAAAAAAAAAAAAGTGTTTGAAACAGTATAATATGGTAGACTCCAACACTTTAAAAAAATTTATTCAGCTGGAATTGGAACTCCCTAACATTCACAACATAATTTAGGATGCATTTGTTACATGAAGAGCAGATAAAGACTTCAACATTTTCACATACCAGTTAAGATATTCCACATGCTCCTTTCCCACCTACAATACTGACATCTTGGTAGCTTTTTTGTTTTGTTGTGGTTTTTTTTTTTTCTTATTCCTTAACAAATACTCAGTTCAACTTGTCTACCTGACTACCTCCCCCCTTTCTACAGGAGTAGACATACAGTGATAACAGTGAGAGGATATGGGACACTGTCCTATCCAGTGCTTGGACCCTGGAAAGGAGTAGGCCTAGCTAGAAAAAGAAAGAGTTCGACGATGAGCTGAGAAATGAAGCGCTTCAGCAACTGAGGCAAAGCTGCACTCAGGAAAAAAAAAAAAACTGTACAGTCACAGAGAAAGGAAAGCATCAGTGGCTGAACAGAGGGGGAAAAAGGGGAAGTAGCCTAACCCTCCCCCCCAACACCAACTCATAAGCTTTACAAAGAGTTCAAGAACTAAGAAAATCCATTATCTGCAAGGTCTGCAGGATTAAATGCCACATTAAGATGACCCACTCCAAATCCTAGATAATTTGTCAACACTTAACAGGGCTTTAGCCATGCACAGTATGCATATTCTAAAGACTAACCCCTTCCTTCCACCCTTCTTCTTCTTTCCCCTCCCCACAAAATAATTAAGTTGATTAGAGAGTTTCACTACTGTTTTCCCCATACACCCCCCCCAGTTTCCTTTTAGTTTGAGGGTAGAGGGGCTGTCAAATGTATCGACAACTTTTCTTTAAACATTTATCAAATTTGAAGGGATATAAAGACACTGGTGCATTTAGGAATTTACATCTTTGTAAAAAAAAACCTAGTTATAAAACTGCAGTTTATCACCTAGCACTTTCAAGATTCATTGTTATTTTTCACTAATTAATATATTAAATTAAGCCAAGGTTTGAGACTGGAAAAGTTCTACCAATCTACTTAAAAACAGAAAAGAATATTTAAAAACCAAAAATGAAAAGGTTAGTTATGTTACATTCCAAAATCCACAGCCCGTTGTATTAAATGCATTCTTTCTACAGGAATGATGTTCTTTAAAACAGATGATTGCAAATATTTTACTGCTAGACACTCCATTACATTGGATAGTGTGACTGGAACCTGTGGATGGTGAAATCTTGAGGTTTGTCCAAGTTTCAATGTAAGGTGTCCAAGGTCCTCTCCCAGAACCATGTTTGAAAAACAAAAAAAATCATAGATCAAGTTCTTATGACTTTTTTTTCAATCTTTCCTTGGCTTTCTGTTTCTGGGTGATCTATTCACAGTTTCCTCCTCCTGCAAGAAAGTAATTTGTGTAAATGTCAAGGAAATAAAATCTAAGAATAACTGTAAAAATAATTTTGAGAAAAGCTACAAAGAATAATCTACTTTCAGTTCTACATGGGGATTTAATTTTTGAAAGGACCTACTGCTTCTACTACCCCTTCCTTCCTATACACGGCGAACACACATCCTCCTGTTTTCACAGTGCCTGTACACTATTTGCTGAGAGTATTCAACAGCTGCTGCAGCCACAAGAATCCCTTTAACTTCAAGCAACACTCCGCCCATTTTTAAGTCAGCCATTATGTCAGTGTGGAGCACTTGAGGTCACATCCTGACTGTGTCTCAAGCCAAATAAGCCTTTTGCCTCATGAAGATGCATTCCACACAATCCCACCCCTCTCACAGGGCAAGGTCTACAGCAGTGCCTGTAGCAAGGTGCCAGCTCTGCTGAACTTGGCCACAGCAACTCCTACTTTGCAGGGTGATTGAGTTTTCCGAAGTTGTGACATTGGGAGGGAGTTTCACATGAGCCAGGTTAACTTTTAACACTTAAGTCATGTAGAACAAGCCCTACTAAAGGAAAAAAAAACCACATAAGACTTCCCTTAAAGATTAAGCACTCTTACCTCTGATGCAGCTTTCCTATCCTCTTCGTCCTCCTCTTCTTCCTCCTCTTGACTAGCACTTCCTATGTCAGCATCACTTTTCTGCTTCTCTTCTAAGGGAAATAGAAAAAAAAAAATCCTGTTCTCATTTCTGACTTACCTTCAGTTCACAGTTGGCTTTACTCCACATCTGCCAATCCTCCTGTTTTATTCTATCAAAGAGAAAACTCAAAACTGTTTCAAGATTATCCAGTTTACCTACCTAGCTTTTCCTCATTTGCTTCCTCTTCCTCCTCCTCTTCCTTGTCCCCCTTGTCTTTTTCTTCCTCTTTGTCCTCATCCATCACGTCAGGCTGAGGAGCATCAGTCTTTTTGTATTCTGCAGCACTTGGCTGTTTCTAAACAAAATTGTCAAAACCCAACAATTATTTGTGATGTTACACCCATTTTCCTAGATCTCTTTTAAACATTATACTACTTATTATCAGAGGAAATTCATACCTTCCCAGAACAGTAGAAAAGTACCACAAGGAACACCGGCAAAGCCACAGTGAGGATGTAAACTACCCAAAGCCAGGGACGCTCTTCAGCAGCTGCCATCATCTGGCCCACAACACCAGGCTGTAAGATAAAAAAGCCTGTCAAATTCCACAAATTTCATCCCATACAGCAAGTTTTAGTAGTTATGGTTAAACTACAGAATTTTCAAATAGGCTTCTTGCAACTTTGAACATTGTATTTCATACCTCAAAAAAGTTAATGCTAACCTGCATAAGCACTTTTCCCATAGTTTAAAAATTAAGAATTAGGCTAAAGTTAACAGTCCAATTGTCAGAGCAAATACCTCACAAAAGAGCAGCAAGTACTCATTGCTATTTATAGCAACCATTACCATATTATAATTAGGAATTGAGATTCCAATCTGGTTTATCACAACCCCTAGTCACCGCACGTATAGGTAAGTATCAATAAAGACTGTGGGAAAGAACAGCAGCAATGCTCTCACTGTTCCAATCACAAGCACACACTTAAACCTTTATTTCTCACCTCTGCAGCACCATCAGCTGCCTTTTTCAGTCCCCATCCATCATTGGCCCAATCATCAGCCACAGCTCTTTCAGTGCAGATGATAAAGTTGTCAAAAAAGATGTCAGAAGTCATTGACCATAGCTCAAGTCCCACTGCACTGAAGGGAGTCATCTTGAAAGGTTCCAGGTCCTCAAAGAAATCTGGGTTTGGGATCTTCCTAGGTTTCCATATACCCTAGGAAAGACAAGACATTCAGCCTCACCTGCTATAATTTTTAGTTTTCAGATTTTGAAGCAAGAGGAAGACCAATCCATTGCACTTAATTACAATGCCTAGGGTGCAACGTGTCAGGTTTTGGGAATCAATTTTCATTTGTGCCACAAAGAAATGAGCCAAGTAAAAGAGCACTTGAATCTGTCCATTTGAAACACAGTACAACCATGACAGTATTTGCATTCTTAATTACACTTGCCAAATCCAAATCAGAATGACTTTCTATAAGAGCAATACTGCAATGGCCAGCAGTGTAAGCAATGAGAACACCAACCTGGTAGTTCACGTTATCAATCATAGGAGGCTTCCATTTGCCCTTGTAGTTTGGATTGTCAATCATTGGTCGCTGCCAGGTACCACAGCCAGGGGCTGTCTCACATTTAGGATTTGCAATCTGAGGTGCCTCCCACTCACCATCCATATCCTCATCCCTGAAAAGAGAAATTCTGTTTTGAAGTCCTCCCCTTGTCTTTATACAGACTAAGACTTAGACAATGTCTGATTTATGGGAAAATTAAGATCCCTGCCATAAAGTGTAGATACTGAAGCTTTTACAGCATAAGCCTGCAGATAAAGACGCTGCAGAAGGAATGATGATTTCAAGAAGTAGCTTGGAAGCACAGAGGCTCAACAAAAGCCTGTCCCTGTGCACAGTCTCCCCTGCCATCCCTTCCAAGTATGGTACAACTGCAAGATGACCACCCCTGCCCTGTTCAGCTTACAATCACAGAATTCAGAAGTGCACAGGTGAATGCAAGACAAGACTCCTCAGACCAACTCTGCCCTTCTACTTTTGAAGCAAGATAACCTGAATCGACAGCTCTATTAGTAAGCAATAATGAACTAACTATTCTTATACTCATAAAAGCCAGTACCAAAGCTGTGAAGTATTTGCTGTCATTTGCAACAGGCAGTAAACATACCAATCTTCAGGCTTCTCAGCATCAGGGTCTGCTACATATTCTGGCTCATCATCCAGCCAGCCCTCTGGTTTCACAGCATTTTCATCTGCGATCTTTGCAGGAGCATCCTCATCCCTTGAGAGCAGAATATTACGTATTAACACACACAACACATAAAAGTTCTTAACCCCAAGCCATTATTCTACAAAACCTGAACAAGCCCACTGATATAAACATATCAGAAGTGAAGCTGGATGGTTGTCACTGTGATTTCAGACTGGAATTGCCTTGCCATCTGTTACCTATACCTGTGCCTCATGCGACAGTCATGGTGCCTACTGTAAGGTAATACTACTAATTTTTTAAAACCAACCTACAAAGGGCATATTACAGCAAATCTCATGTCTTAGTGGTCACTGCAAACACATATTGCTTGAGCTTGAAATTGAGTTTATGGTTCACAAAGCATAGGTTCAAAGGCTGAAACCCAGTATCAGTTTCTGACTTAGGATGTCAGATATTTCAGTCACTTGTTTTCAGTCACACATTTCAGTCACACATTAAACAATCTTACAGTTATACCTTCTGCAGCTCATCTTTTGATCTCATCAGGGATGAAAGCATCAGGTAGCATAGATGTTTCAGTAAAACCTACATCTGTGGCCAGCACAGTAACAGGAACACTAAACTGTAATTCCCAGAGGACACAGATCCTATCTGCCTTTGTCCACCAAACTGCTGCTCAGGTGCCTAAACTGACTGTGTTTGATTACACAGGTGAGACCCAAAACCTTCCATAAGTCAGACGAGAAAGACTTTGAACAGGAAAAAATTATCAGGCTAAGGCCTCCCTCAATTCCACCCCTCCAACAGCTTACCAGTCATCTGGTTTAACAGCATCTGGGTCTGGAATTTTCGGTCTCTCATCCCAGTCCTCAGGTTTCTGGTCATTCGGGTCCTCAATCTCTCGGGGTGGATTCACAGGAGGTGACATGTCATTTAGCAAATTCCCACTATTGACAACCGTTTGATCAACCAGTATTTCAAAACTATTATCAGGATTCAAGACTGTAAGGAAAAAAGTTATGTAGCCATGACATACATGATGCAAAGCACACATCATAAAGCATCACTCACCCCCACTGTACCACTAAAACTTCAGCAGTCCAAGCTACCACCTGCCCAGCAATTGTCTTAAAGAATTATTAAGAAGCCTTCTCCTTATGACAAAGCATAACTAGTGATGATGTATAACATCTCACCTTGCAAGAAAGATTATTTATTGCAGGAGTTCTACTTTAAATACACTAAAAGCACAAAGAAGCTCAGAGTGATTTACCAGTTACCACAGCAAGTTGCCTTTGGCACAGCACGTATTGATTCAGTAGTAAGAATGCATGTATTCACATTCTACTCTAGAATAAGACTCCCTTCTACTGACTCAGAGGATTTTCATCTCACTCCTTTATCCATTGCTGCCTCTTAGTAGGAAAAACTAGAGAGATCCTCCCAAGTAGTCCCTGCCCTGAAAGATGATAGTCATAGCTACTATACCAGACCAGACAAGAACCACTTGTACTGCAAGAACCACTGAGTTTAGTGCTCTCAAAGCAGCAAGAGAAAAGAACTAACCCTCTAAATCGGAAGCCTAATATATCCTAATTTACTAGGGGTCAACATTCAAGCAGTTTATAAATGTTGGTAATTATTTTGGATACACTTAGTGTATCAAGTTACTCATGACTGCTCTGAAATTCAGTTCTCCTGGAACTATTAAGTTCAAGGTCTCATGACCTTTCTTACATGAATAAAGACTCCTTGCAAGGAAGAAGTAAGCCTTTGTATAATAAGGCCAGTTTTTGCATTCAGAGCTTTCAAGTGGTTTTTAGGCATATGGTGTGTTGACACAAACTCAGTTGTTCATCTGGGTCATTTTATCAGCTTTTGAATCAGGAAAAATAGTAGCAGTATTAATATTCATAGTTACCAGTCACCATACCTAGAGTATAAAGATGGGTCTTCTTATCAGTAAAGTAAGTCTTCAGGTCTGCATCTGGACGCTTTGCGTGTTTCTCCTCATATTTGCCAGTCTTTGGGTTTTTGTGCCGGAAGATGAAGTGCAATTTATAGTCCTCTCCACATTTGTCAGGGCCAAACATGATTGTGTACGGAGTTTTGTCATGGAACTGATCCTTTAAAAACAATGCAAAACTTCATTCCATCATTTTGAAATACACTTAAGTCACTGTCAGGCATAAGAACTCCCAAGTCATTAGAAATTGTTCTGCAACTTGCAGATCAAGCCAGTGAAGTGGGCACACTGAAGCTTGTAGGCTGAATACAAGCCCGTAGAAAAGCCACCAGAATTATCCCAGCTACTTGATTTTTGCACCTTTGGTCTCTACTTCCCAGATGGAAAACAACAACTATTCAAGTGTTATCAAAGAGAAGTGTAAGTGACAACCACAATGCTTAAGTACGTCTCTAAATTACAACAAAGTACTCTGTTGAGAATTATTGTTTAGCTTAAATAAGTAAGTTTTAATTATTATAATTCTAAGTAATTTATTATACAGTGCAATTTTTGCTACTTGCTTAGCTTTACTTAGCATGAGTGGCTAGATTTGCTGAAGCCTTTAGGCTGCAAGAGTTAGTTTTCCTAGTAATTTTCCTAGCAGCTCGTACAATTCTGTGTTTAGTCTTTAGCAGAAGAAAAACATTGATAACACGCTGATGTTTTGGTAGTATTTTCCCTAAGTCTGGTACTTTTCAGTTCCCCATGTTCTGCCAGTGAGCCCAGGTACACAGGAAGTATAAACCAGAAGATAAAGAGGCTACAACCATCAGCAGAGACTGCAAATCAACAAGATAAGAGCAGTCAGCAGCCTGCCTGGACACAGAAGAAGAATCTATTAAGACCCCAGACCAAAAAAACACCATTGGACTAAAAGACATGTGAACAATGTGCAAAGAACACACGAGGGGCAGGTGTACAGATCATAAGGAGTTAATTGCCCAGGGATTTCTTTGTTCATGGCCCCTCTGCAGAGGCACCCAGCTAGCTGACCCTGCTGCTGTACCTTTCAATTTAGTTATTTTTATAAAATCTGACACCTGAGACTCTGCTGCAGCAAACCCAGGGTTGAGCCCAGAGGAGGAAGCACACCCGAGAGCACTGGAAAGGGGCACCCATCAGCTCACTGGAGCCACTGAGAAGGGACCCTGGTCCCAGCGGCTGAAACTCAGGTGGGGTGTGTGCAACTCCTTGAACAGTGTGTGATGCTCAGGCAGAGGCTTCTCCTTTAACAGATTTTACAAGCTATCCATATAGAAGTATCAGTTACTGGTAATAATGAGTCACTAGCTAGTCCAGTTTCTTTCATGCAAAGTGATAATTAAAACTGAGGCCAAGTTGTATTTAGTTTACAGTTATAAACTGGTGTACTGCCTCAATTTGAGAGCTAACTGGATATAATAATCTCATCATTGGACACTGCAAACAAGTCTATTGGTTCTTGCTAATCTTATCTTAAAATTCAATGCACGTATGAAACTGGTTACACAGCCAAGTAGTATTCTGGGTGTCTTTTTTTAATATTTTGGAATCTGTGTTAATACAAATCAAATGAGACTGCAGGTGGTCAGGAGAAGGAAGGGCAACAAGTCATAAAATGTACTTCCTGTCACATCTAGGAAGATGGCAAAAGAAAACTCATAGGCTACAAAAGCCTATGCAAGGTGACCCAGCAGTTAAGCTTTGTCTGAAGAGGCTAAACCACTTTAGGCAGGTATATGATTGACAGAGAAAATGATTCTTAATCCTTGGGAGCTATAACATAGTCTCTTCCATTGGCCACGCCTTTAAGACAATGCATTCAAGGGGCATTTATGAAGCAAAAGATTCTATACAGTAAGCGTGTACACCTGAACGTATAAGGTTCTGTCCAGTCCAACTTCTCAAAACTTATTTTAAAATACACCCAGTAACTAACAAGTGGGTTCACCTGGCAAAGGCAAGGCAATAAATGCAAAGTACATTTTTCAGTTATTTGCATTAGTCTGTCTTAGAAAATGAAACATGGAACCTTTCTTCTGTGCAACAGCTTCCTGAGGTTTCTCTCATACACTGGCTGCTTTCATTAGATACCTCCTCTTTGGTCCTAGAACCTAGGAAAATCTGAAGTATTGCAGACTTTAGCAAAGGTCTAGAACTGTTCAGCTACCAGGGAACTCCAGTCTTCACTGAAGAGGCCGAAAGATTTCAGTATTTATCCACTCCAATTGAAAATAGTGGGAAACTGCTGAGTGCAAAATGCTTTGGTGATGCAGCCCTAAATATGCCCTCACTGCCTTTACTGAAGAGGTTTCTTCAGGCAGAAGCAAGAAAGCAAGCTTCCTGTCACAGCCAATACTCAAAGTTGTAGCGTTACTCACCAGGTTCAATTCAGGTGTTTTTGAAAGCAATTTCACATAGGCCCCGCCACATTCTATTCCGTTTTGGAAGTTTACTTCATACCTAATTTTAATTTTGGACAGAGAAGGGGAGAACGTGTTATACATGAGGAAAAATTACCTCTGTAATATACAACAACAATTTTCAAGTACAAATGAAGAGTTAAGACTGTTTTATTGTCATTTGCTTTAAATCATACGCCCAGTGATTAGCAAAATACACACTGCACTCAAAGTACTAAGCAAATATTCACAAGGCCCTGAGAAATAAGAAAAAAAATGAGGATTTAGAAGACAACCTGACAGAAAAGATTAAAGGAATTGAGTGCTGGTCTAGAAGATTATGATCTAAAAGTAGAGAAAAGGAAGGAAGGAAAAGTTCTCCAATATGTAAGATGCTGCAACAGAGATTAAAGTAAGCCAATTATTTTCCACACAACTACTATGGCAGACACACAACTCAATTTGTGAAACTATCAAAGCAACAACAATTGGATCCTAGGAGAAGCCCCTTTAGGGTTATAAGCATACAACAGTATATTTAGGGATGCCAAAGAATCTGAAAAAAGCAAAACCTCTCTGTCAGGAATAGGCAAAGTATGCTTGATCCTCTCTCAATGCCAGCAGCTGGAGTGGATGACCACTGGGATTTATTTTTAGCCTTGTATTTTAAGCCAAAAGTCATGCAAAGCAAAGTGACCAATTCATTATCTCGCACAAATATGAATTAGTTTACTCTTTGTTTAAAACTGATAAAGTAGGTAACCTGCAATTCAACTGGTCACCCTGAATGATTTTTTTCTCCCCCAACTTGTTAGTCTAACATACACGCAAGCAGATTCTTCTACATCAGTCGTGGCCAGAGTTGGGCAAGCTGTTCACCTCCCATGCCAGACAGAACCCAGACAAAGGAAGGAGGAAACGAGCGTATCTTTACCACTCCATCCACTCCACCCTGGAAACAGGGCAGTTCGCTGCATAAGGAAGTACTCCGACCTACATACAGACCAGTTTTTGTCCAAAAGGACAAGCACTTTCACAATTAGCAGTACAAAAGTCAGTTGCCTGACCTTGTCACTACAATCAAACTGAAGTCTCAAGACAGGTTACCAAGTTTTCATAGACTTCTTTCCTTTTTAAGGCTCCAAAGGTACTCATGCTGTTCCCTAACTTCCCACTTCGGGAATCTGGGTTGCTATTTTACTCTTACTTAAACAGTATAATAATAGGTTACAGCATCTTGTGTCATTAAAAACAGTCAACAACAGCTCAGTTATGGAATTAACTTCAGTCTGTTATCATGTCACCCTTGAAATAACAGAACACTGAGTTATCCTTTACTTACTGTATAATAAGGGGTTTGGTATCAAATACAAAAGGCTTTGAAAGTTTGGATGAAATTGCATGATGCTTGGCTCGAGTTACCAACACAAGCCCTTTGTCTCCTGGAAGCTTAGTGTCCTTCATGTCTTGAACTTCCCATTTACCTGGAGAGAAATTAACCGAATGTTATCAAAACTTGTTCAAGACAGTCTTTGTTTAGCCCAATTTTGAACAAGATAGTCAGCATTCTGCAATAACACACTACCAGGTACCTTATCAAGTCATTAGCGTAACATATTCACTAATAATTATTTCAAAATCTCCAAGACAATATTTTGTCTAAACCAGAACTGCACTTCATAATGTTAGCTGGGTATATAAACACTCCTCCCATTTTCTTCAGTAAATACAATTTTAACTGGGAAACAGAAAACAAAGACTTGCACCTCTATCAGATACGACTGAAAACATCAGAAACATTTATCACCCAAAACTTGTGTTGGACTCACCATCATATTTGGCAATTTCATCATCCGTATCATCTTTTTTGGCTCTGGAAAGGATCCATCTAGAAGACAGACATCCAATGATTACAATACTTTTTTCCACACTAAAAACTCTGCCCTTAAGATAACACTTGCTGTCCTATGACTACACCCCAGTGTCTTGATCCCCCAAAGAGCTCTATCTCCACACCTGCAAAGTTTTCTGCATTTGCCACTTCCCACCCCTGAAGTACGATCACAGCCTCAAGTGTCTTGTTTAAAAAAAAAGTAGTACCTCATCATCCTCACATTACCTGAAGAAAGTAAAAAGTCAGATGAGGATTAAAACATTATGCATGTATGGCTCACCCTCCCCTTGTTGATAGAACTTAAGGAAATACTAGTTTAGCTCAGCACTTTAACATACAGCCTCATCACCCCATACAGTCACTGCTGTAATCCTCCCTAACAACTGCCCTCTCATTCAGTTTTGAATAACACAGGCTCTAGAGACGGTTTCATTGCCTTTCACCATAATTTTTAAATTATTTGCTATAGTGAATCATCCTTTAGATTATACTCACCCATCCAGAGTTCCTTTATCAAAGGACTCTGCAAAATACACCTCGCCAGTTGGGACTGGGGCCTTGTAGGTAACCTATGGGAGAAGAGAGGCATTTATGCACCTTTCAAGGCATATTCTCTGCCCTAAAGAAACACAGGCATATACAGCTCACACTCCCCCTCTACACTGAAGTACAGCCTACCTGGAACACCCTTGCAGCATACATACAGAAGTTACGTAAATACTGCTGCTTGTGCCAAGCCATTGTGCTGTTGTCTACAACTAAAACTAAAGTATATATCTAGCTGGAAACATTAGCATTAACTCCTGATAATCACATCACAAACTTCAAGGGTGAATCTATGTTTTCAGGAAGAATGTGAGGAACATGAGAATAGGAATGAAGCAGCCAGGCTTAATTCCAAGCCCTAGTCCCAGATAACATCTATAATAACATCACAATATATTAAATGTTAGCAAAGTACAGACAACTCTGATCAGACTTACATTAACCACAACACAAATGGTAATTCAATTTTTAAAAGAAGTTCCATGCCAAACCTTTGGAGTTGGAGGAGGAGTGCTCGTTTCAGGCTTTAGTTCTTCTACCTCCTCTATGCCATCGTCCAAGTCATCCTCAATATCAACTACATCATCACCATCATTGTCATCATCCATGTCATGTGCCTGGATGGCAAGAGTCCCGAGAGCCAGCAGAGTCACATACAGTAGCCATTTCAGCTCCATGATCTGAATAAGAGAAGGCAAAGAGGTGAAGTCAGCACTGTACACAGAGCGAAGGAATACAAAGCTAAATATTTAATACAAAACAGACATTAACCAAGTGGAGGACCCTGTGGGCTAGTTCTGCAGATCATGCTACAGAAGTGTCATAATTTTGCTCTTACACTGCCACAGTCCATATGCAGAACAGCAGACACACATGCACACCACCACAACCTATGTACCTGCAAAAGCCCAAACAAATCGCCTATTTCTTCCTTATGAAGGACTCGAAATGCCTTATGCAGAAAGTGAAATTTCCATTCCATTCAGGAACTGCAATACAATTAGCTAGATCTTTCAAGCATGGAGTAATCTATGAAGTAATGAATCCTCTTTCCCTAGTTCATTTTTTTTTTCTGTCCTTTCAACCATGGGACACTGGTGTTTTCATTCACCATCCCCTTTCCCGGGTTTTATTCCTGAATTACTGCCAACAGCCATTGATACTACTGGCAGATGTCTATATGCAGTTAGATACTGAGGCAGACTCAGGAAGAAAACTTCTCACTACTTAACAGTTGATTTGATTCCCCTCTTCCAAGCTCTAATTTAACAGGATAACCAAAGAAGAAGAAAATCTGTAACAGGAGCTTTAGAGGTGCACTAACTTGTAAGGTGCCCAATGCATTGTCACATCTAAAATATGGTATATCTTGGCAAGACATAGCTCAAAAGACCTTTTAAGTAAATGGGTTTCAATTTAGCTTTCTTTAGGTTGATACAGAAGGCAACACTCCTAGCATTCTGCTCAGTTTATCTACCCCAATAAAAACAAAACACAAAACAGACCTGTGCCTTGCTCACCTTTGCTCCTTTGAATCTCATTCCAAATTTTTCTTCCCAAACCAGAGCTGCAACTAATACTTTTTTGAAAGTATAAAAGCAAACATCCCCTCCTTCCCTTACGCTGCTGCCTCAGGCCATAGCCCCGTAGACTTACAAATAGAACTCAAGCAGAGTTAATAGTGTCTGTAGGGGCACAAGTTCATGCTAGAGAACAAACTTTCAACTTTCCAAAGCATGTTTAGGCAACCAGAAGAATTTAAGAGTCTTAAAGGCTTAACAGCACTATCCAATACTCCAAAACTACATTGCATACCAGATCTGCCGCTCTTATTGTTTAATTTACTTCTGATGATGGAGGGGATGTTCTATAACTACAACAAAACTGTATTTTAAAGACTTTTGCTGAGGTCATGTCCAGTTTGTCACTACAGCAACCTGCAACTGCAGCCAGTTTTTTAACAATAGTGATGGCCTTGAGGATTATGGACTAAATTCGTGCAACCCTCCCCCTCATGGTTTGGGCAACTGCACCCAAACACCTCTGAGCCAAAAGGACATCATTCACAACAGGAACAGCTGACAAAAACAAACTTTCAGGTGTTGTTACACATGAACAAAGCTTATTTGCTTAATGCACAGTGTACAATCAAATCTGAAAACGGTTACAGACCTTGTAGCAGCTCATAACTCTTATTACTAATGTGGGAACCACAACACAAAACCAAGGCATGAAAACTGCCAAGCAAATATCGGTTTGGACATTCAAGTATCTCTTACACAGATGGCATGTTCTCTAACTAAACACTCATGCCTTCCAGCAAAAAAACAGTACAGAAAACAAGAGCCTGAAACTCCATTTGAAAAAGTGATTTTTAGAGCCCTGGATGTGTCCTGTGTGACTGAAGCAGCTACAGAGGAGACAACACCAGGACACCTTTCCAAGGGAAGGGCTGAGCTTTGTCTTAGCTTACCAACAGTGCCTCACCAAATACACTTTTAGCACAGCTAAATTCAAAAAGTTTTTACACCAAGTTTTATAACTGCTTTCAAATTATATTATGCAGATAGAACGACCACTTCGTGATTTGGAAAGCGATACAAGGAAGCTTATCTTAAGAATATAGCAAGGTTAAGGATAAGTCAATACTTCCCTCTCCTTTGGAACATGGAGTTTCTGTGTAACTCCTCCCAAGCCTGCGCAAAGGATATTAATGATTTAGCATACAAGTAATCCCTTAAGTAATCTCACCACTAGCCAACCAGCAATAAAGTTTTGGTGAAAGAACTAAATCATCCCCCTCTAACTTTCATGCCTGTACCAAGTCCATATGTAATAATTACCTACTTCACAATCCCACCCCAACTACAAGCCTTGGGAAATACTTGTCAGCAGCAAACAGATGTTGGTAAATGCCAATGCCTCTTGCTTGGCCCAGTGGCAAAGCTGCACAGGCTCAGAGCGTAGGTCTACAGCTGAATTTGAGGCCTCAAACCTCAGTTCCAGGCAGAAGTGCTATCTGTTCACATTCCCAAGCAAAGTTTTTTTTTCCCTCCCCCAAAAAAAAAAAAGAAAGTGAAAAGCATGAAGAGAAGCTAATCCATTTTCATGTTCTTGCCTCTTTTATCATCATTGGCAAGCAGTATTCACAAGTTTATATCCCTACAGAAAGCTGTTTAGGACACCTCCTACATATTAAATCAGTCCCAAATTCAACATAAGCTACCATTCATACACCTTGAGCACAGACTGGTAGCATCTCCTGCAACTGCCAGTTGTCAGGCCAAGCTCCTTATTTTATTAAATCTGTATCAATACACGAACTAACTAAATTATAAGAAATAAAAGACTATGTTCTCAGAAGAGCAATTTAAGTAAAGCACGCATTTTTGATATTTCAAAAGCTACTTTTATCCGTAATGGATGTACTGCTACAGGAGAAAATTTCAACATCACTTCACACAATCCTTAGGGACACAACATAAACACGATTATGCCCTAGTAAATTAGGTTATTCCCAAATAGAAGATGGGAAGGGAGAGATAAGAAACTCAGGTTTTATACAAAAGAGGCATAAACCAATTTTTCAGAGGAGCTTTTAAGTTGCCAGCAACTACAGGTGTTCC
This sequence comes from Calidris pugnax, assembly GCF_001431845.1. Classification (NCBI taxonomy): domain Eukaryota; kingdom Metazoa; phylum Chordata; class Aves; order Charadriiformes; family Scolopacidae; genus Calidris; species Calidris pugnax. Next base: position 13,268,848 of record NW_015090893.1, read on the forward strand.
ATTAGTCACCTAAAATGCAGTCTAACCTTCAGACGCGCAGCCACCTACTCTATTACGATCAGATTTCTCCCTTGAAGAAGTGTCCTATTTCCAAGCAATTATCATCATTAGCCATTTTTGACTCTGCCTGTGCTTCCCTTCCTTAGGTTTAACTGTGTAATATTTCTGAAGGTTAGTGTATTTCTGATCACGTAACTGTCGAAAGCCTTTAACAAAGGAACTCTTTCATAATAGGCAAGAGCTGCTGATGTCTCCATTCTACTTCAGTGCAACCCCCATTTTCACCATAACACTGCTGCAAGTCAGAGACAACCAAAACTTCATCTACTTTTTTTTTTTTAAAAAAAAAAAAGGTCTTCAGACACAGACCATGGCACACCACTTGGATCAAAGGGAAAACTACTGTGGTATAATACCAAAGTACTAACTAGGAAGAGAGCTTGAGACTGCCAGGGCTAACAAATCACTGGTTCTGTGTCTGTGTGTCCATCCACAGCCAGTTTCTACACTAGAAAAAAAATATAGGTGACATTTAAGTACTGTTCACCAACTCCTGGCCGTCAAAAGGCCGAAGCATTTTCCCCCGGAATTTACAAGAGCTATAGCACAGCGCTGAAAACAGACACCTGGAACAGCCACACTACACAGACTTTACTTTTTACAAAGTAAAAACTAAAGCAAATTGGAATAAGATTCAGAGACAAGAGATTTATTTTTATTTAGAATTCCCCCTTCGCTGTGCATAAAGGGGAAAGTTCTTCTTAATTATTGGCATGACATTGGAAAGAGTTGACCCATACAGGAGACAGTTGTCACCGCTCTCTAACACACATGTCCTGGGGAAGGATAGACAGCAAAACTGCCCACACAAAGGATGCTATCATACTTCTAGAACATACTATCTAGAAGGTAACTTCCCTGTCAGGTCAAACAGAGCCTGCAAAACCAGTTTAATCATCTCCTTGGTTACTAATCTATTTGAGTGGTTCATCAAGCCAGTTCTTAACACTGCATATTTCAGAATGCATAGCCACACTGGAATTGCTATCGGCTATCTAGTTTACTACTGCCCTGATTTTAGCTGGGATAGAGTTAATTTTCTTCCAAGTAGCTGCTGTGTTTTGGATATATTACGAGAATAATGTTGATAACACATTGGTTTAGTTGTTGCTAAGTAATGCTTATATTAAATTGAGGACTCTTTCAGCTTCCCACAGTATATAGATGGGGTTGGCTGGGGGGCAGGAATTCACAATCACTGCTCCGGAAAGGCTGGGCAATCGATCATCAGGTGGTGAGCAACTGTATCACTCCCTCATTTTATATATATTTTTTTTTACCATTATTATTTTCTCTTCCGTTACTATTCTATAACTGTCTTTATCTCAACCCACAAGTTTGGGGGTTTTTTCCCCCCTTTTTCTCCCTATCCTGCTTGGGGTAGGAGGGAAGCAAGTGAACAGCTGCCTGGTCCTAGTTACTTTTTTTTTTGAAGAATTAACAGTCAGATGAAACAGGGCTTATTAAAAATAAGTCACTGAGCACTACACCTCAGCAATTTAACTGGAAAAGCATCAGTGGTTTTTATTTCAGCAGCACCTGAAGCGACAGCTGAATGACTTAAAGGAAGAGCAAAATTTGCTAGCAAAGTTCTGTGTTCCAAATACTGGATTTCAGTATGGTATTTACAGTGGAAGCACACCAGCAAAAACAAGCACAATACGTCCTCACACAAAGCAAGAGTTACAGAAGAAAAATTTAAAGGCACAAAAGTAAAAAAAATTATCACAACAAAAAAAAATATGCAAGGAGACAAGAACAGAAAGGCTGAGACACAGATACTTATTTTCCTTCTGAAATGACATCTTTATGGTTTCTGAGCAAAGCTTGGCTACCCTACTTTGTAGTCCACTAGCTGCTGCTGCTTAAAGTCAGAACTACTGAACAACAGAGGAAACCATTTCTACATCTCACAATCACTCCACCTTCCTCATCCTGGTGCCTCTGCGGTGCCAGGGTAACTGTTTACACAGCCTCATGATGAACCAGCAGCTGGTCCAAGATGGCTCGAAGTCCTTCTGCCGTGTTATTTTAACCCTGAATCAATACCCCCGTCCAATCCAGTAGGCAAAGGCAAAAAGAGCTGCAGCAGGACAAGTAAAAGTACTGTGAGACAAAGTAAGTAGCCAAGGATAAAGGAAATTAAGCTGTTGGCAGCAGAGTCAGCTTAATGCCATCGTTTCGCGTGCAGTTCTGTCATCTGCACTTATCTAAGATTTGGGAGATCTACACTCTATGGCAAAGCTGAACAACTGTGTGGTCAAACAGTACAATTTCAGCAACCAGTACATTACCTCATCACCCCGCTGAGAGGCATATAATATAATTATATTCATATATGCAGTAATTTGTATGATGCAGACAACACTGGTTTTCCCCCTTAAAAGCTTACTTTTTTGGCTAAACAACTTCCAGCATTGTGAAGATTCTGCCTTTAACATCGTAACTCAACAAACTGCAGACAAAACTGAACTAAAACTGCCTTGCTCACAACAGGTCAGAGGCAGGAGCTCTATGAAGGGGGTTGTGGGGTTTTTAAATAATTTATTTTCAAGGAGGGGGTGGCTAGGATACACTGCTAAATAAGGTTTGAGTAAAAAAAAATCTCCTGGAAAGGATTAGTCAAACCCCTCCTGGAGAGCTTGACAGTCCCACAGAAAAAACTGCCTTCTGTTTGGGTTGTAAGGAGCACAAACCAGGCAAGAGATTAAGTGTGAAAGGTGACAGCAACAAAGCTTGCTTTTATTAAGCATTTCAAATATGCCAGTTTCTAAAAATAATGTACAACAGTGCAGATACAGAAAGGGAGAAAACACCATGTACTGTTTGTCAGCAAAGAAACGATTCCTGCAGAACTGGAAGTCCTTGGAGGGCAAAGACAAAACTGCAAGGCTTTTTGACCAGAAAACAGATGGGCTGCTAGGGAAATTACATTAGGCAGAGGGAGATCTGGAAGTGCCCCAAGATCTTTCAGACCACCATGCCTAGAAATCAATTCAAGTTTGCCCTGCTACAGAATTGATTCTAGCAAGAACAGGCTGCCATCACAATCACTACTGGAAGCAGAAAAATGAAAGGCCAGAAAAGGAAGTCAAGGGCAGGGCTAAGTACAAGTTACAGTGTATTCTCAGTAAAGGATTTATTCATTTACTTGGGGAGGGGGGGAAGTGCTGCAGCACATCAAATGAGAGGGTAAGCTAACGGAAGTTGCAAGCTTTCTTACTGTTTTGCATTAGGCTTTCCTTCCTACAAGAGGAGTTGATACCAGGAAGCAGTCTACATCTTACACTCAGCTTGTGATGTTGTCTGCAAATTGTACAAGTATTCCCTTCATAATTTTTGGTTCTTTAATTAGAAATGCTAAGACTTAACATAAACAAAAAGTTTAACTCAAATCTTTTCCTAGCTTTGCTAAGTGTTTTGGATAAGCCCATGTAATACGACCAAATCAACAGGAAGGAGGTTTTTGAAGTCACTTCAAGTGCATCAGAGTGAGCCTAGAGTAGCACATTTCAACCTGTATTTAACCTGTATTTTATCTGTATTATCTCACACATTACTACAATTCCACTATCTCCTTGCAGTATTTTAGCAACAACCCAAACCACAGCGGGTAAAGTGTCCCATAAAACCTGCGTGTTAGCTATACTTATCTGACAATGTTAAGAAACGTACTGCATTTAGAAATACATTACATTCCTAGAGACTAGTTTTCAGACATCTAACATACTCTAAATAAGTTCCAGAAAGACCTTTCCACAAAGCTCTGCAGAAATGCTGCAGCGTTAATTACGTTAACACTAATAATAAAGTCTGGACCTTTACCATTACTACTAGTACTATTAATACACGTCTGCTTCCCTTCACAACCGAATCACCTGCAGCATTTCTCCTTCTACAGCCTAGAAAGTTCTTAACCACAAAACTGCACGTGAAAGTTCACTCTTTAGAATCAGCACAGGCAAGAAGCGATGGGGTCTGCAGGCTTTAAAAGCACACAATACAACCCTCAACCAAAAATGATAACCAAGATGTCATATGCACTATATATGGTGTGGGTGATATACTATAGTTGGGTAGTAATAATCAAAGGATGGGTTTTAAATCCCAAAAAATTCCCAGACCTTGTATCCTTCACCTTTGGCCTCCCTCCCTCTTTGATTACCACATATCCCCCACTTGTTGGGCCTCCAGTTCCACACCTTCATCCTCCCCCTTCCAGAGACTTCTCTTTCCCCTCGCACAGCCCGGACCAGGCCACACACCAGGCTCCGCACCCACCTTCCCTTCTACCTCTGCGGGCCTTCCTGCCCACGGTCAGCATTTTGAGGCAGCTCAAGACGATTCCCACACGTTAGAGGCCAACATCGGAACGAGAAGCCAGATAAAACCCAAACCACGGGCCAGCCCACATCCACCTCCGACCCCGGCCTCTCTCCCCCTCAGAGATCGCTCCCCATCGTGGGGGGGACAACCAAGTGTCCCCCCGGCCCTGCCACAAGCCGCTAA
>NW_015090893.1:13274884-13279519 GCF_001431845.1 Calidris pugnax
ACTCCTCCAAAGAAGAAAAAACAAAAATTTCTCCTCTTTTTTTTTTTTTAAAAAAAAAAAAGGGTCTTCAGACACAGACCATGGCACACCACTTGGATCAAAGGGAAAACTACTGTGGTATAATACCAAAGTACTAACTAGGAAGAGAGCTTGAGACTGCCAGGGCTAACAAATCACTGGTTCTGTGTCTGTGTGTCCATCCACAGCCAGTTTCTACACTAGAAAAAAAATATAGGTGACATTTAAGTACTGTTCACCAACTCCTGGCCGTCAAAAGGCCGAAGCATTTTCCCCCGGAATTTACAAGAGCTATAGCACAGCGCTGAAAACAGACACCTGGAACAGCCACACTACACAGACTTTACTTTTTACAAAGTAAAAACTAAAGCAAATTGGAATAAGATTCAGAGACAAGAGATTTATTTTTATTTAGAATTCCCCCTTCGCTGTGCATAAAGGGGAAAGTTCTTCTTAATTATCGGCATGACATTGGAAAGAGTTGACCCATACAGGAGACAGTTGTCACCGCTCTCTAACACACATGTCCTGGGGAAGGATAGACAGCAAAACTGCCCACACAAAGGATGCTATCATACTTCTAGAACATACTATCTAGAAGGTAACTTCCCTGTCAGGTCAAACAGAGCCTGCAAAACCAGTTTAATCATCTCCTTGGTTACTAATCTATTTGAGTGGTTCATCAAGCCAGTTCTTAACACTGCATATTTCAGAATGCATAGCCACACTGGAATTGCTATCGGCTATCTAGTTTACTACTGCCCTGATTTTAGCTGGGATAGAGTTAATTTTCTTCCAAGTAGCTGCTGTGTTTTGGATATATTACGAGAATAATGTTGATAACACATTGGTTTAGTTGTTGCTAAGTAATGCTTATATTAAATTGAGGACTCTTTCAGCTTCCCACAGTATATAGATGGGGTTGGCTGGGGGGCAGGAATTCACAATCACTGCTCCGGAAAGGCTGGGCAATCGATCATCAGGTGGTGAGCAACTGTATCACTCCCTCATTTTATATATATTTTTTTTTACCATTATTATTTTCTCTTCCGTTACTATTCTATAACTGTCTTTATCTCAACCCACAAGTTTGGGGGTTTTTTCCCCCCTTTTTCTCCATTTTTTTACCATTATTATTTTCTCTTCCATTACTATTCTATAACTGTCTTTATCTCAACCCACAAGTTTGGGGTTTTTTTCCCCCCTTTTTCTCCCTATCCTGCTTGGGGTAGGAGGGAAGCAAGTGAACAGCTGCCTGGTCCTAGTTACTTTTTTTTTTGAAGAATTAACAGTCAGATGAAACAGGGCTTATTAAAAATAAGTCACTGAGCACTACACCTCAGCAATTTAACTGGAAAAGCATCAGTGGTTTTTATTTCAGCAGCACCTGAAGCGACAGCTGAATGACTTAAAGGAAGAGCAAAATTTGCTAGCAAAGTTCTGTGTTCCAAATACTGGATTTCAGTATGGTATTTACAGTGGAAGCACACCAGCAAAAACAAGCACAATACGTCCTCACACAAAGCAAGAGTTACAGAAGAAAAATTTAAAGGCACAAAAGTAAAAAAAATTATCACAACAAAAAAAAATATGCAAGGAGACAAGAACAGAAAGGCTGAGACACAGATACTTATTTTCCTTCTGAAATGACATCTTTATGGTTTCTGAGCAAAGCTTGGCTACCCTACTTTGTAGTCCACTAGCTGCTGCTGCTTAAAGTCACTTATTTTTCCCTCTCAAATGACATCTTTATGGTTTCTGAGCAAAGCTTGGCTACCCTAATTTTTAGTCCACTAGCTGCTGCTGCTTAAAGTCAGAACTACTGAACAACAGAGGAAACCATTTCTACATCTCACAATCACTCCACCTTCCTCATCCTGGTGCCTCTGCGGTGCCAGGGTAACTGTTTACACAGCCTCATGATGAACCAGCAGCTGGTCCAAGATGGCTCGAAGTCCTTCTGCCGTGTTATTTTAACCCTGAATCAATACCCCCGTCCAATCCAGTAGGCAAAGGCAAAAAGAGCTGCAGCAGGACAAGTAAAAGTACTGTGAGACAAAGTAAGTAGCCAAGGATAAAGGAAATTAAGCTGTTGGCAGCAGAGTCAGCTTAATGCCATCGTTTCGCGTGCAGTTCTGTCATCTGCACTTATCTAAGATTTGGGAGATCTACACTCTATGGCAAAGCTGAACAACTGTGTGGTCAAACAGTACAATTTCAGCAACCAGTACATTACCTCATCACCCCGCTGAGAGGCATATAATATAATTATATTCATATATGCAGTAATTTGTATGATGCAGACAACACTGGTTTTCCCCCTTAAAAGCTTACTTTTTTGGCTAAACAACTTCCAGCATTGTGAAGATTCTGCCTTTAACATCGTAACTCAACAAACTGCAGACAAAACTGAACTAAAACTGCCTTGCTCACAACAGGTCAGAGGCAGGAGCTCTATGAAGGGGGTTGTGGGGTTTTTAAATAATTTATTTTCAAGGAGGGGGTGGCTAGGATACACTGCTAAATAAGGTTTGAGTAAAAAAAAATCTCCTGGAAAGGATTAGTCAAACCCCTCCTGGAGAGCTTGACAGTCCCACAGAAAAAACTGCCTTCTGTTTGGGTTGTAAGGAGCACAAACCAGGCAAGAGATTAAGTGTGAAAGGTGACAGCAACAAAGCTTGCTTTTATTAAGCATTTCAAATATGCCAGTTTCTAAAAATAATGTACAACAGTGCAGATACAGAAAGGGAGAAAACACCATGTACTGTTTGTCAGCAAAGAAACGATTCCTGCAGAACTGGAAGTCCTTGGAGGGCAAAGACAAAACTGCAAGGCTTTTTGACCAGAAAACAGATGGGCTGCTAGGGAAATTACATTAGGCAGAGGGAGATCTGGAAGTGCCCCAAGATCTTTCAGACCACCATGCCTAGAAATCAATTCAAGTTTGCCCTGCTACAGAATTGATTCTAGCAAGAACAGGCTGCCATCACAATCACTACTGGAAGCAGAAAAATGAAAGGCCAGAAAAGGAAGTCAAGGGCAGGGCTAAGTACAAGTTACAGTGTATTCTCAGTAAAGGATTTATTCATTTACTTGGGGAGGGGGGGAAGTGCTGCAGCACATCAAATGAGAGGGTAAGCTAACGGAAGTTGCAAGCTTTCTTACTGTTTTGCATTAGGCTTTCCTTCCTACAAGAGGAGTTGATACCAGGAAGCAGTCTACATCTTACACTCAGCTTGTGATGTTGTCTGCAAATTGTACAAGTATTCCCTTCATAATTTTTGGTTCTTTAATTAGAAATGCTAAGACTTAACATAAACAAAAAGTTTAACTCAAATCTTTTCCTAGCTTTGCTAAGTGTTTTGGATAAGCCCATGTAATACGACCAAATCAACAGGAAGGAGGTTTTTGAAGTCACTTCAAGTGCATCAGAGTGAGCCTAGAGTAGCACATTTCAACCTGTATTTAACCTGTATTTTATCTGTATTATCTCACACATTACTACAATTCCACTATCTCCTTGCAGTATTTTAGCAACAACCCAAACCACAGCGGGTAAAGTGTCCCATAAAACCTGCGTGTTAGCTATACTTATCTGACAATGTTAAGAAACGTACTGCATTTAGAAATACATTACATTCCTAGAGACTAGTTTTCAGACATCTAACATACTCTAAATAAGTTCCAGAAAGACCTTTCCACAAAGCTCTGCAGAAATGCTGCAGCGTTAATTACGTTAACACTAATAATAAAGTCTGGACCTTTACCATTACTACTAGTACTATTAATACACGTCTGCTTCCCTTCACAACCGAATCACCTGCAGCATTTCTCCTTCTACAGCCTAGAAAGTTCTTAACCACAAAACTGCACGTGAAAGTTCACTCTTTAGAATCAGCACAGGCAAGAAGCGATGGGGTCTGCAGGCTTTAAAAGCACACAATACAACCCTCAACCAAAAATGATAACCAAGATGTCATATGCACTATATACGGTGTGGGTGATATACTATAGTTGGGTAGTAATAATCAAAGGATGGGTTTTAAATCCCAAAAAATTCCCAGACCTTGTATCCTTCACCTTTGGCCTCCCTCCCTCTTTGATTACCACATATCCCCCACTTGTTGGGCCTCCAGTTCCGCACCTTCATCCTCCCCCTTCCAGAGACTTCTCTTTCCCCTCGCACAGCCCGGACCAGGCCACACACCAGGCTCCGCACCCACCTTCCCTTCTACCTCTGCGGGCCTTCCTGCCCACGGTCAGCATTTTGAGGCAGCTCAAGACGATTCCCACACGTTAGAGGCCAACATCGGAACGAGAAGCCAGATAAAACCCAAACCACGGGCCAGCCCACATCCACCTCCGACCCCGGCCTCTCTCCCCCTCAGAGATCGCTCCCCATCGTGGGGGGGACAACCAAGTGTCCCCCCGGCCCTGCCACAAGCCGCTAACCATCGAAAGCTCCCAGAACTTACCAGAAGCCCCGCCGCTCCCCACCAGGCCTCTCAGAGGCCTACGGGGGCCGAGCGAGCTCCTACAGCCGCCCCGTGCCCGCCCGCAGCCGCCGGGCCTCCCCAGGCACCGCCGCCCCTCTCACCCCGGCTCCCGGGGGCCCCC
>NW_015090893.1:13279676-13279990 GCF_001431845.1 Calidris pugnax
CTCCCCCATTGGCCGAGAGCGCGCCCTCCCGCCCGCCCCGCCGCCAGTCCTGCATCTTGATTGGCTAACACTGCCGCCGCTCAACGACCCGCCCGCCTCAAAACACGCCCCAACGGCGCTGCCCTTCGTGGAGCGCTGTTATTGGTTGGTGGGGTTGCAGGAAGTGGCGGGGGAGTGGCTGGTTGAGGGGAGGCCGTTGAAGCGTGGGCGGGGACCCAACGGCTCTCCGGCCAGGGGCGCTGCGGCGGCTGACAGGGCGCTGCGGGAGGCGGGAGCGGGCTGAGGCGGGGACCGGGCCTCCCCGCCGCCTCGCA
>NW_015090893.1:13280000-13294324 GCF_001431845.1 Calidris pugnax
GAGGGAGGCCCTCGGCCCGCTGCCGCCGCAGGCCCTGAGGAGCAGAGCCCAGCGGCCCGGATCGCTTCACCGTGCGGCAGCGGGGGAGCCCTAGGCCTGCCTGTGCGGCTGGAGATGGTGGGAGGCGGCGGCCCGGTGATGTGGAGGGGCTAAGGGGGGCCCCCGGCCCGCTGCCGCCGCAGGGCCTAAGGAGCAGAGCCCAGCGGCCGGGATCCCTTCACCGTGCGGCAGCGGGGGAGCCCTGGGCCTGCCTGTGCGGCTGGAGATGGTGGGAGGGCTCACCCGGGAGGCCACGGCCTGTCCCTGTGCCTGAGTACCGTGGTATTAAACAGCAAAGTCACCTTTATGTCTGTTTTCTCGTTCCTTAGCTCCTTAGTAAAGGTTGTTTAGGGTTTATAAAAGCATAAAAAGGGACGCATGCTCCAATGCGTTCAGAACACGGTGGTGTTGCTCGGGGAGCTGCTTGTTTAAAGGCCTTGTTTACTATCAGAAGCTTTAACCTGTGTTGTATTTCCAAAATTAAGGCCATGTATTTCTGTAGAGGTGAAATACTGTGTAAACGCTTAACGTTTGCACAGCTGGACAAGTGCAGAAGCACAGGGAAGTGCAGAAATAGCTGTCCCTGATGCACTGATGGGGAAGGAGAGGCCGGAGGAGGTGGCTGGTTCGCAAAGGACCCCGGATCCTCCTGTGTAGGGACGGCAGTGGGATGGCAACAAACAAGGCCCCGCCATGAGGACTCCTGTTACCCTGTCAATAATACCACTTTTAAGTTGTATCTGAGCTGCTCCGGTTGAGAACAGTTAAATGGCCAGCTGTATCTGAACTACCCAGTGTAAAGCCAGCTCCGGTGCGGTCTGTGGGCTGCAGCCTGTGCCAGCAGATAGGAGGTATTCTGTAGGAATACCAAATTCAGTAGTGCTAGGAGGGGCGAGAAGATGGAAGAAAGAAGAGGGTGGGTTTGGTTTTGTTGGGGTTTTTTTTGTAAACATAAATCTGTTTTGAGTTGATGCAATGAGTCAGCAACATAAGTCTCCCCACAGAGAAAATTCCACCGCGTTAGGACAATGCGAGCAGGGCCCCGGCGCTCAGAAATAAGGCTCAGCATAAATGAAATCAGCAAATCCCTGTTTACACTGAAGTTTGGAATCAAACGCTCACATTTTTCCAGAAAGCCACCAAGCTGGCTCCTACACCTCCCTGTTGACTGAGCTACACCCAGAGACCGAACAGGAGATGCAGAGAGACAGGCAGGGAAACAGCTGCAAACAACAGGCAACACAGGAGATACCAAGTGCTTTAAACAAGAAACTAAAAACACCACAGAGGAATAGTTTCAAGGGCAACAAAGCAGCAGAATTTAGCAGGCTCCCTCCCCAATCTTGGCAAAATAATTTTTTTTCCACCAAGTATCTTTCAAGCCCCTCTTTTGAAACAGGTTATTAACTCCAACATAGCTCACGGGACAGCACGGTAACACCGCTGCAAGCGCCAGGAAGTCCAATATCCACCCGCGTTCCCGTCAGTCACACGTGCCTCCCCTTTCTCTCCCACCCTTTCCCAAAAAAAGAAGCCATTCCTTCCTTTTACAACCTGCTGAATCATGGCACAGGCAGCCCTGAAGCCGGCTCCTGCCTGTGCTGCTTTGTCATCGAGGGGAACAGAGCAGCCCAAGCTTAAAAAAAAAAAAAAAGCAGCTGCTAAAAGCATATCCTACGCTGTGATTTTCAAGATGTTTGAACTTAGATAAAAGGAATATAAAATCAACACAAAAGAGAGAGATAATCCAGAAAGAAAAAAAAAAAAAGGGATAAAGGGAAGAGAAAAAACATGCACAGAGTTTTAACTGCTTTGGCAGCCGAGAAGGGGATATTTTTAGAGCAGGCTACAAAGTGCCAGGGCAGGGACGATGAAAGAACGAGGGATGGCAGATACCACACAGCAAACATGACATCGTCAAGGAAAACCATTTCGGTGTGTTCAGGCTTTGCCACAGGTTTGCCTCGTTCCACTGGTAAACACTGTTCTCTGATTTTGGCCGTAAATTTGGGAAGGCAGAAAGCGGGCAGCATGGTGAGGCTGGCAGAGCCTGAACACGCAGAACTCAGAGGTGAGAGGCAACCCTCAGTTTATAAAGGAACCACAGCTTTGAATAATTGGATTTTTGGGAAGATTTCTTGCCCTGTTCAGCCTGTACTTTCCATTCTTAATTCCCTCTAACCTCGATCTCCGGAATGTTTCTCCTTCCTTAATTCCTGCAGGGCACTGCCACATCGCTAGCGCTCTCCTTGCATTTCAAGCATCAGCAGTAGACCTTTTCAGATTCGTTCTCCTCTGGAAAACTGGCAAGAAGTGAGTGGAAAAATCAAGCAGGTCGGGGTTGCGGGACATTAGTGACACCACACTGACAGCCAGCCTGCAGGCAGGGCCAGAGGAACCAGCGGGAGGACCCTGACTTTTGCTCTTTCAAACTTTGAACGGCAGGAGGGAAGACAAGCTCACATCTCTGTACGGGGCAACGTCCACGCGCCCTGGTACGCTTTCCATGGAAAACACATTTCTTTCCAATGACATCTCTGGAGTGCACGCCTGGGGAAAGGATGGGAGAAGATACACTTAAGTTATCAAAACATAGTGGGGCGAGTGTCTGAAGGAAATAATATAGCCCTGCCGTTTTCAAAGCCAATAAATGTGAATGTAAGAAGTGTTATAAATTAATTGTAATAAGAGGAGGCGGATTAAGCATAAAAGGGAAAAAGCATCAGAGAACCAGAAGCAGAACACTAGCAGATGGAGGGGAGGAGATGGGGAGGCATAGTTTTGAAGTGGAAGAAGATAACCCATCCGTCTGATACCATTCACACAAGCTAGGAATTGCTCCGGGAACAGGAACTGTACAGAAAACTTCTGGGATCCCAAAGCTCTGTTACCCCAGACAAGACAATAGGCACAAGTTTGGTCTGGACATAAACTAGGGAAATCCTGATGGTTTCTGTGGGTTGTACACAGCTTTCGTGGCTCCCTCAGGCATCACACCAGTTTGCTGGGCACCGTTTTGTTCCCACTGTGCCCCTTCCCACCGGTTCTTCCACAGACCAGATGTAGGTTTGCTTGAGAGTGGCCCTCAAATATCCGCAGGATTGTGTCTTCCATGAAGGTCTCATACTTGAGGCATTTTTACCAGGCCATGGCTGCAACGCCTGCAACAGGAGCTGGACATTAGATGCCTTCTGCTGCCTTGAGGGTTGTGCTGTTGTTCCCTCACTAGGGAAATGCAGATTATCCTTCAGATGCAAACAGAGCATCCCCAACCAGCCAGTGCCTCCCGGTGACAGCACCAGCCTGCCGCCACCTGAGTGGCCTGAGTGCATCAGCAATGCCCAAAATTTTTTGCAAAGGACAAAACACTCATTCCACACAGCTCTCTGGGGGTCAGGGCGCAGAGAGGGGCCAAAAGAGAGAACGCTGTGCTGGAACTGAAAGTCTTTCCACTTTAGCTCATGAGTTTCAGATCAGCCGGGGCCGATAGTGACTGACAAAAGCTGCTCTCCCCCAGCTGCTCATGGATCCCCGCTAATTCCTCGACAACCCGTGTCCCTACAGAAACACTCAACCCCCCCATGGGTCTGTACCGCCTTGTGTGCAGCCAGCCAGGGGGCTGCCTGCTTCAGGGCTTGTTGTTTGTTTGGAAGCCGTTGTTTTGCCAAGGAAGCTTTCGTTTGTTTGGTTTGAAGAATAAAGAAAACATTTTCAGTTCTCAGTGGTTAAGTTTCCAAACATCTTAAGTTTTGATGGACTGATTGGGTGTAGTTAATGGTGACTGAGATGCCACTAAAATGTAGAATATCACAGGGAGGGAGCAAAGAGGTAAACAGGTTTATTATTTAGGGAGAGAAGGGGAGGACTATGTCTGGACTGACTCTATGAAGAAAGGAAGGCAGGAAGCCCCCTTTTCTTCCATGCCAACATGGGACAATTGCCCAGAGTTGCTCAGGAGACCCCTACCACTTGGCTTTTGTCTGGAGAAGACTGAATAGGAATCTGATCAACAGCCTACAAATACTTAAAGGGTGGGTGTCAGGAGGATGGGGCCAGTCTTTTTTCAGTGGTGCCCAGGGACAGGACAAGAGGAAATGGGCACAAACTTGAATGTAAGAAGTTCCACATAAATATGAGGAGGAACTTCTTTACTTTGAGGGTGGCAGAGCCCTGGAACAGGCTGCCCAGGGAGGTGGTGGAGTCTCCTTCTCTGGAGAAATTCAAAACCTGCCTGGACACGTTCCTGTGCAACCTGCTCTGGGTGGACCTGCTTTGGCAGGGGGGTTGGACTAGATCATCTCCAGAGGTCCCTTCCAACCCCATATCATTCTGTGATTCTGTGATTCTGTGATTCTGTGATTCTGTGACATGGCCTCCTCCAGCCCCTGCCTGAGAAGCCTGCCATTTGGGGCCAAATGTGACCCTGAGGTAACTGAGTGCTCCCCTGGGCCGCCGCCTGCCTTCCCCACCGCCTCCTCTTTTTAAAAATCAGGCAAAAATCATGGTAGAGCAGCTGCATTCCTGACATGCCATGTAAACAGCACAAGGCCACCTCGCACCCCTGGCCCGTCCTAATCCTGACTTGCTGAAGTCAATAAACAGGGAATTAGCAGCACTTAACTCGGTGACCTCCCCAGACCTGCCACTCTCCCACTCGCAGCCATCAGCTCCCAGCGCTGAAGAGGCTGGATTGCAGGAGACAAATATTTCAGTCCTTTTGGTGGGTCTTTATCCATGTCTGACCAACAAACCCTCAGCACTCTCTTCTTTTAAGGAAGATGGAAACCCGGGTGTGGTGGGTACTCTGCATTCTGGCTTTTAAACCCTATTTTTTTTTACACTTCTGTGCTGTTTTCACTTAAATCCCACATGTGGTTTCACACTGAGCCCATTTCTCTTTGCATTAGCCACGTGTCTCCCTCCGTGTCGCTTCCTCCTTCGTGCTCAGGTGGCTGTGCCGTGGCTGGAGTCGGGCACCCATCCTGTCTGAAAACACGTTCAGCAAAAAGACACGTGGTTTGATCTCAGCTGGACTAGCAGATTGGCGTTTGTAGGAGCAAAACAGATGTAGCTAGCTATTATGCTCGAATGACTTGTGAAATTGAATCTCTAACACCCAACGTAATTGCCGATGCAGGCAGGTTTGTGCTGAAATATTCCACTATGGATCAGCACAGCTGAGGTGGGACATACATCCTGTTCGCTTGTCCTTCCTATGGAGCATCATCTTCTAGGGGATGACCCAGGTGGAAAACTGAGCTTGGCAACCTCTTCAATTGCCATCAAGAGCTCTGTCAGTCAGTAACGTGCAGGAGGGACTCGCTTCGGAGAAACAACCCTCCCATGGAAAAACTCCTCCTAGAAACAGCTCCTTCCCTGCCACGCATGAGATGCTGGGGAGGGCACATGCCTGCAGGGAGAGTCACAGCACAGCTGCGCTGCGGCCACCAGGGCTGCGACCGGCCAACAGGGATTTCGAGTGCACTCACTGGATGCCTGTTAACCACTCGGTCACACGTCAGAGCTGCAGGGCAGGGTGACTTTGCACATTTAGCTCCCCGCTCTGAAAACAGAAACGGTGCTGGAGAAGCCCTGCTGAAGGGAATGGTCCATCCCAGGGGTGGCCTGTGCCTGAGCTCGCCCCTGGAAGGTTTCAGCCGATGGAAGCGCAAGGTAACTCTGTGTACGTCAAGGATTTCTGTCTGTTTCTCAGTTAGAACTTGAATTTGTCATTAATCGGGTGAAAATATTTCCCTGTAAATCGAAGTTACTTAAGAGCCGTTTCCTGATGCCAGCTTCTAAGCTCACAAACCCACCAGAAGCCCTGCAGAAGCTGCAGTCACCAGCAGCTCCAGTCCTTGCACCTCCCCTTGACCTGGCCAGGGGTGCTCCCTCCCTGCATTTCCAGGGCTGGTTTCAAATCCCTGAACTGCACATGGTGTCTGTGTTTCCTTCTACTATTTGAGGTGTTCCCTGACCCAACCGTGCCTGGTGGGAAGGTGACCTGAGCAGCCAGAGATGCTCTGCCCCAAGAAGTGGCCAGAAGATCTTTCTGCCCCAACCGTGCCTGGTGGGAAGGTGACCTGAGCAGCCAGAGATGCTCTGCCCCAAGAAGTGGCCAGAAGATCTCTGGCACGTTTGCCCCAGGCTGGGACCTCTACCTTTGCAGACAGGACATCACCCGCTGTGCCCAGGGGGCTGCAATGCTCCTGGCTAAAAACCACCAACACGTGTTCTGCCCTACAGCTGCTTGTGTGTCCCTGGAGACCATCCCCACCTTCCTGTTGTGATGTTTTTATTTTCCTGTCTCGTATAGCTATTGCTCAGGAAAACAAAACAAAACACTGATACACATTTATTTCCCAAAGAAAATGCTAACAAGGCTCTCTTGGCAAACTGTGATCCCCTGTGCTTTCCCTAAGGACAGCGAAGGGGGCTGGATGAGAGGACTATAACCAGACACAGCGCAGGGAGAGGCTCCTTCTGCTCTTTCTCCCAGGGGAAAGTCCTGCTGAACGCACATCTGCAGCTCCCCACTGCCTTCTGGTGGCAAAAATGCATTAAAATCTCCCTTCCAGCCCGGATTTATCTTCCCAAACCGGCGCCAAACACTTGTGCTGGGCATGTGGTTTGGGGCTCCATCTTCCACCCTTCCTGGCGTGACCTGGCCCTCCCCTCCCTGCAGAGTCCCTCTGAAGTTCCTCCTCTTTTCTGCAGGAAAAAGCTCAATTCTGTCCCTAAAAAAGGAAGGTGGGGAATAAGCAAACCCTGTGTTTGTAAGACTCCGACTCTGCCTCCGGGGATGAGACGTGTCTCCAACATTTCTCTGCCTCGTGGGGGCTCTTGGCTTCTGGCAGCCCGTTGCCAACAGCCCCAAAAAGTGCAGGCACCTCCGAGGGTCTCGCTCCGGCTGCCCGGCATCAGCTATTTAGGAATGGCAAAAGGATTTCCATCCCTGGTTGCCAGGAGCAAAGCAGCCAGGAGTGAAGGGCTTATAGGATTTGCGGCTGCTTGTATTTGTGATAGTCATCTCCTAGGAAAGGATTAGCTGCTGGGTCCAGAGGTGGTCCCGCGCCTGCCTGGCCCCTGAAGTCCAGCAGGAACAAAGTGTTTGCTAAGGACTTTGTCACCACCGGAGCCAAGGGCTGCCCAGCCGTGCTATAAGCAGGGATGGCAGGGAATTCGGCAGGGATGCAGCAGCGGGACGGAGAGGAGGACCGTGGCCAACCCTCACCGCAAGCCCGTTGCCTGGAGTTGTGTTCACTGAGGGCCACCTCGGCTGCTCTGACCTGGTGGTCTGCCAGAGTTTTCTGTGGGAATCCGCTGCATTTTCTTGCATTGCTGTGGCTGACAAAACCAAGATAATTGGTTTAAAACCCAGATAATAAGGCATTACGGTGCCGTACGCGTTCCCTCCCTCATTTGAAAGGTTAGAGAGGAAAATTGCCTTTGGTTTGTTCTTGTCAGTCTGAATAATTGCCCAAAAGCATCTAGTAATGGGCAAAAGGTGTGCACTGTGGAGAGGTGCTGGAGGTTTCTTTCATGAGAATATCTATGTTTATATTGTACCTGAGGTCACTGCTCCCAGGAGCTCTCTGAAGTGTAGGGTGAACCTGAGACACAGCCTGTGGTGTCCATATTATCTTTGTGGACATCTGAAAACCCTTTGGATGGGAAGCCAAGGCTGTCCACGTCACCAGCAAGTGTCCATGAGAGCTCTGCAGCCCTCCCCAGCATAATATCTAGGCAAGAGCATGCGAACCAAAGAAGATGTAAGTGAGAATCTGGAATCCACTGGGTTTTCTTCTGTTTTGGAGTGAGGAGGGTGATTAGCATGGCCCTAAGGGTGTGATGTTCTTGCTGTTATTTACTGTCCTGAGCTTAGATTTGCCTCAGTTTTCAGTGAAGGCATCTGAAAAGCTGGAAATTGTTAAAAAAACCCTAGATATGTTCTAATGATGTTTCCAGGGAAAACAGTGAGTCACGCATTGAAAAGCAGCGCTGTGTGCAAGTGCAACAAGCAGTGCAGTATTCTCCACAGAGTTAGAAGGTGCGCTGTGTGCAAGTGCAACAAGCGGTGCAGTATTCTCCACAGAGTTAGAAGGTGCAGAAGCTTTCTGATGTAGAAACCCAAGAGAGCGTGGAGGTGGGGATTTATTTCAGAGCTGGCTGGCTATTAAAAAATCAAACAGAAGCTGGGGGATGAGAGGCTTCCTTTGATATATGGGCTGATAGGAAAATGAAGGTAGTCTAGAGCCAGTCACAGAAAATGTCTGCTTGGCACGAGAGTGAAAGGAATGGTTAAGGTTACACAAGTGAAACTCAACAACCTTTGCTCTCATTTTCAAGTCAAATACCTTAGAGTTAGATCTTATCACTCAAGGCTTGAATTAATCATGGGGCAAGTATTATAACTGAAAGAAATAGATCAAATTATAAAGGCAAGCTGCTTCCAAGCTCAGTAGAAACTCGAAAGAATGAGGAGGTATTAAGAGATAGATCTGATTAAGACTAATAAAAATATCAGCTGTGCCTCAGGGAATGTTGGTGTTCTCAAACACAAATTCCAGAGTCAAAAATAGGGTGCTTTAGTTTTCCATCAAGGAACCAGGCTAGGTAAGAGCTGGAATTCCTTAACCCCACCGAGAGGAACTGGCTTGCAGCTGAGCTGCCCCCTCATTTGCTTCTTAGAAACTGTGTATTACAACTATCCAGTGCGTAGCAGACAAGCTCGCTATTTTGGTTTTACATTTCCAGTTTGTGCCTTTCATTTATTTTAAATGTTTCCCCCATGAGACTCTCCTTTTTAGCAAATGTCTGTCTGTGGAACTGGAATTGGTCGCTGCCTTTATAACAGCACGTCGTTAGCTGCCTTTGTTATGTTGGGACATTTTAATCTAAGACCTTATCCTGTGAAAAGGTACATTTTTTAATCTGTCCTTCAACTCAGTGACAAGGGCCTTTCCTTTTGTTCCTGCTGGACAACCCTTACAGAAAGCTGCAAGCTTTCTGTAATCCAAGGTAGACTTTTGTTAGAGGTTGTTTTCTGATACTTTTTTACAAGGCTGCAAAAGGAATCAAAGAGATCCTCCTCCCTTCATGAATATAAAGATGTAGATCTGAGGCAAAGTCAGAAAAATCCGCAAATTAAATTTAACATGAAACCTGTTTTTAATTGTTCACTAATTTTTTTAACTGATTACTAAACCATGGTTTGCCTTACAGCTTTTCATCTCTTTTTTTTTATATACACACGTGTAAATATATATTAAAACCCTGTATCTAGATGTATAATAAAAATGTATATGTAATTAAAATATACATAATAAAAATCCATATGTATATATCTGGTTAAGAAACCCTGTATTTAGGGTTAAGAAGATCACTGGTAGAAGAAATGTTAATTACTGAAAGGGTTGATCATTAGAGGACTTTGGGAGGAACTTGAACTCATTTTCACTGAAGTAAAAAAACGTGTTCTGCAGATAGCAGCTGACCCTGTTAATCGATTGTAAACAAATGGAGATTTTCCCGTTTTCTTTAGTAATAACCTAAACATTGCCCCCTGATAAGCCCTGTACAAACAGACTGGATTGTATATTCCTGAGTAATCACATCCCTCTTTCACAGAAGTTAAAAATTATAGAAACTAGGCATGTCCTAAAAAAAACCTTGCACAAAAACTTGAATTAAGGATATCTCTCTCAGAACCTTACTGTCCGCTTGGCCTCCACCCTGTTCTTTATCAGACAAAAGATTTTTCCTTGGAGCATAGTCTTTGATGGTTCTTTACAGAAAAGGTGAGACTGATCCTTAAAGTTAACGTACAATAAATGCCCTTGTAGGTGAGCATCCACGTTCTCCTCCAGATATGCTTTTCCCAATGGGGGTTCAAGCTGCAGTCCCAGTTCTCTTCCCTGCCTTCCCAGCACTGGGAACCTGGCTCAGGAGGGATTTTCCTTGCTCGGTTGGCTGTAGCCAGGCCCAGAAGCTCTGGGATTGCTTCATCACTATCACTGCTTGTCTCGCCTGCATTGGAACGTCTGGCAGACAGGCAGTTATAAACAGCAAGCAATTACTAGTTTGGTGATGTCAATGAATTAAAATCCTATTTGGCTGCCTCGGCCCAGGCGATATCCTTATAGCATTGGATTATATCCGCGAATTACGAGCAGTCATACGGGTTATATCACTAATTCTCTTTCTGTGGCACGTGGCTTAGTGAAAGAACTTTTAAATAGGTTGTGAGACACCAGTGCTCCTCTTGGGCAATCGCAGGAATTTGAGATTGAGCTCCCTTAAATCCCTTTCTTGTATAATCTGCTTTTATTTTTAATTTCTAGTGCTGTTATTCCTGCTGCCAAAAGCTTAGTTGTCACAGAGATACCAGAGCTCTTTTGTCCTCTCAAAGGACAAGGCAAATTATTCTTTGGTATTTGCAGAACTATAGCAACGGCCAAAAATGTAAGAGGGGTATTGAGGGGGAGAAGACCAAGACAGTGAATAAAGTGCACAAGCTGTTACATGTAATCACTGAAACTGTACAGGGCATAGCACCCGTTTGGGATCTCTGCAGGTGCTAAACAAAAGGAATAAACTGCGATGAGCAGCAGTAATGTCAGGGCTTTCAAATACCAAAGCCCAGGCTCCTGTGTGCTGTGTTCAGCTCTGCTTTGCTGCACCAGACCCCGGGTAAGAGCCTGCAGGGGTCGGGGAGGGATGCTGTCCTGCAGACAGAAGCCTGCGTAGCCCACAGGCGTCGAGCACTGACTTGGGCATTGGGAATTTGCTTAATGGAAGTGGCTGCCATCAAGATGTGCACAGTTATTAGGCAGCATCCCAGTCCTGTGCCATGTGGAGCAGTCAGATGGATGCTGGAAAATGGGTTTCCGTAAGTGCGATGCAAGGGGCAGCGGGATCTACATCCCAGTACTGCCCGTCCTGCTTATTGCCACCACAGGCACCAGTCAAAAAGAGTATGTCTACATGGTTTGCAGACAATGTACTGGAAGCGTGATGGCTTGTGAGGGATTTGTATCACTCAGAAAGCAACTTTTCCTTAAAACAAATACTGCGTGCAACTTGCTGGAAGAGGGTGATGGAATTATGTCAGGAAACAGGAGGCAGTGGAATACTTCTCATGCGAGGGCTACAAGAAATCTGAAATTATGGCAGGTCCTTTGCCTTTTTCCCCAGCAGAGTTCCAGGGTACCAATAGCACAGCTCTAACCAGGGTCTCAATAACTGCCCAGTGTCACTCGATGAATCCTCTTCTTGTCAGAGCACTTATAGGCACCATCCATCCCTCCTCCAGGTTTTGGGAGGCAGAGAGTTTGCCAAGTAACATCACTTTGATTGTCATTTCAGCCTCCCAGTAGTTAAAAGCAAGAGTGTGCAGGCAAGTTTGGTATTTAGTGCTGTTTCTGGTTGTTCTATTCTTTTACACAATTGCATCATGCGACCGTTTCACACCCTAAAAATAAACCCAGCTGGTTTTAAAGCAATTCCTTTGTCCCACTGTGGGACTGGTCACGGCTTTGCGACTCCTGAGAGGCAGTTTCTTGCCTTTTGCAAAAGCTCCCTGTTTTTGATGAGCTGCTTCTCAAAGGCCTCTGGGAAGAGCGAGATTTTCTGACTTAGAGATGCTGTCTGTCTGTCCGTCTGTCTGTCTGTCCTGGCTTCCCACGATACAGCCGCTGGCTGCCTGCCTCTGTGGCAGCACCTCCTCAGCTGGAGAGGCTGAAGTTGCTGAGAAGGTGCTGGAAGAAGACCGATGCCAGGATGGGCGCCTGCTCCCAGTGGCACATCTGGGACTGCTCTCGGCCCAGAGAGGGGGGACAGAAAGGGAAAAGCTCAGGAACCTCCATTTCTGGTACCTTAAGTGGTGCCCCCAAGCTGGAGACACTGAGGGTAGGAGTTACTTGGCCATGCTGGTGGACATCAGAGCTGGGTCAGCCTTCATGAGGGGTCTGGGCTCCACGTGAGGCCAAGGAGTCGCGCTCCCATGGCACCTCTCCCCAAGGACTGTCCCCAGCCCCACTCTCCCCACAGCTGCCACCGCTGCTGAGTGTGCCCAGGTCAGCTCGACCTCGGCCAGACTCCAACGCACAAAGGCTACAAGAAGTAACAGCCAGTGCCCAGAAACGTGTTCACCCCAGAATCATGTCTTGCCCTGTGACCTGTGGCTGCCACTGGCTCTGGGTCCTGTGCCAGCAGGAGTAGCAGAGCCCGGCTCTGTTTAACTTCTCCTTTGGAGACGGGAGAAGGGACAAGAGCTGTTTACATGACCCGGGCAGCCTCTTCACACAGCTCACGCTGTACTTGCAGCCTCACAGCTCCAGCACAGTGTGTGTCCCCCTCACTGGCAGAAGGTACCCGGGCTCCCTTCCCTGCCTGGCTGCCCCATCCCACCAGGCACATCACTCCATGCATCTTCTGGGGGCATGAGAGTGAAAGAGTTCAAAGAACAACAGTCTCATCTGCAGCATCTGCCTTCGGTTCTTTCCCAAGACGTATTTCAAAACCTTTTTAACAGCACTGACGTCAGAGGAACTTTACAGAAACATCCATCTGTCTCCTGACACATCCGGCTGTGCTGCCCACAGCATCTTCTGCCCTCGCAGGAGCTTTTCCACAGGCCTTGTCTCTTGTCCCATGCCGGTGGCTAGTGACTCCACAGTCTCACCCTCTGTGTTCATCCAGCCCAGCTGCGGCCCAGGGCCATGGATGGGGTGACACAGGGCAGGATGCTCAGCAGGATCCAGGTCCTGCAGCACCAAGGAAGGAGAGCAGAGCAGGTTCACTGAGGGTGACCGGGACAGACACAGCCTGGGGATGGCCATGCCAACCCATCGCAATGAGTGACATCTGAGAAAGCCAAGCTCAGGGTCAAGGCAAATGGCCAGGTGCAGATGGCCATGGCAAAAACTGAGTGCTAGGGCTTGAAGTTAGATGTACCTCACGACCAAATCAGGGAGCCTCCACAGAAGCTTTTCACAGCTCGCACGTCTCCTCTCAGTGGTGTGGTCCCTGCTTACAGAGCTGGCCTCCAGCACAGGCAGCCCAGCCTGCATCTCTGTCCACATCACACTGCTTCCTGCAGATCTCCCCCCAGACCACCCCCCCTTGTCTCCCTGAAACTCCTCCTTTCCCCTAACCCTCCATGGGACAGGACTATGGTGTGAAAGTCACCGTAACGGAAGAGGAATCACTGCCCTCCTGACTGCCCCATCTCTGCCCACACCACCCCACCCAGCAACACCTCCCCAGTGCAGGCAAATCCCCCCCTTCTTTCCCCGTGCCTGGCAAGCCAAGGGTCTGTCCTTCACAGGAGACCTATCAGGAATCCAATCTCCCCCCAGAATACATCTCCTTTGAGCTGCCCTCGCTCAGCCCCTCTCCAATGCCCTGCCCATCTCTGTCTCATCACTGGGCAGGGCTGACCAGAATCCAGCTTTCTGGTCCAAACAAGCTAGAAAAGCTGAATAGCTCTATTTTTTCACCCCTATAATTTAGGGAAAGGGAAGCTGCACTCCATGATCACTCTTCAGCCTTTGATGTATTTCGATGTCTCCTGTAGCCTTGCAATTTTTTCCCCCACATCATTATAGGATAATACTAAGCGTGTGTAAGAGCTGCCAAAGATGTTTGAAAGGCTTGTTTGTCCCTCCGCAAAGGGAAATCCTCCCCCTCCCTGCCATAAGTGCATACACTTATCACTCCAGAGATTCATTCTTCCTCGAGTTAGCCAGAAGTGCAGTTGCCTTTCTGGCGTTGTTCTTTTTTGTTTATTTGCTATTTCTGACATTCTGCTGAAAAGGGAATAGGAAAATTGGCAAAACACATGGAAAGGAGCTGCCTCATGTGACAATAACATGAGACGAAGCAGGACAAGAGAGGGATTTAATTTGCCTGGTTTTATATTTTTAACAGATGTTGACTATAAAAGAAGGGCTTTTATTCATTTGCATGTGTCAGTGCCTTTTGATGATGGGTTAAGGGGAGAATTTTGACATTGCTTTTATACTGATGTGCTCTCCAGTCAGATTTAATGTGCGTACAGATAAAGCTCACCACACTCCTTGAGAAGAAAGCTTTAAAAAAAATTTCTTCAAATTATCCCTAACTAAATGAGTATCATATACTCATCATCTACTCATGTATGTAGCCTCAGCTTTCCATCTTGCTTTTTGGAAAATGGCTTTGAATGTTTTCCCTGTTTTATCTTTAAAGCAAAGCCCTTCACCTTTAGGGAGATGAGGAGTGCTGTCGGCAGGAGCATGGCC
>NW_015090893.1:13298256-13322096 GCF_001431845.1 Calidris pugnax
GTGCAGTATTCTCCACAGAGTTAGAAGGTGCAGAAGCTTTCTGATGTAGAAACCCAAGAGAGCGTGGAGGTGGGGATTTATTTCAGAGCTGGCTGGCTATTAAAAAATCAAACAGAAGCTGGGGGATGAGAGGCTTCCTTTGATATATGGGCTGATAGGAAAATGAAGGTAGTCTAGAGCCAGTCACAGAAAATGTCTGCTTGGCACGAGAGTGAAAGGAATGGTTAAGGTTACACAAGTGAAACTCAACAACCTTTGCTCTCATTTTCAAGTCAAATACCTTAGAGTTAGATCTTATCACTCAAGGCTTGAATTAATCATGGGGCAAGTATTATAACTGAAAGAAATAGATCAAATTATAAAGGCAAGCTGCTTCCAAGCTCAGTAGAAACTCGAAAGAATGAGGAGGTATTAAGAGATAGATCTGATTAAGACTAATAAAAATATCAGCTGTGCCTCAGGGAATGTTGGTGTTCTCAAACACAAATTCCAGAGTCAAAAATAGGGTGCTTTAGTTTTCCATCAAGGAACCAGGCTAGGTAAGAGCTGGAATTCCTTAACCCCGCCGAGAGGAACTGGCTTGCAGCTGAGCTGTCCCCTCATTTGCTTCTTAGAAACTGTGTATTACAACTATCCAGTGCGTAGCAGACAAGCTCGCTATTTTGGTTTTACATTTCCAGTTTGTGCCTTTCATTTATTTTAAATGTTTCCCCCATGAGACTCTCCTTTTTAGCAAATGTCTGTCTGTGGAACTGGAATTGGTCGCTGCCTTTATAACAGCACGTCGTTAGCTGCCTTTGTTATGTTGGGACATTTTAATCTAAGACCTTTTCCTGTGAAAAGGTACATTTTTTAATCTGTCCTTCAACTCAGTGACAAGGGCCTTTCCTTTTGTTCCTGCTGGACAACCCTTATCCAAGATAGAAGTGGACCGAGCTGCAAGCTTTCTGTAATCCAAGGTAGACTTTTGTTAGAGGTTGTTTTCTGATACTTTTTTACAAGGCTGCAAAAGGAATCAAAGAGATCCTCCTCCCTTCATGAATATAAAGATGTAGATCTGAGGCAAAGTCAGAAAAATCCGCAAATTAAATTTAACATGAAACCTGTTTTTAATTGTTCACTAATTTTTTTAACTGATTACTAAACCATGGTTTGCCTTACAGCTTTTCATCTCTTTTTTTTTATATACACACGTGTAAATATATATTAAAACCCTGTATCTAGATGTATAATAAAAATGTATATGTAATTAAAATATACATAATAAAAATCCAGATGTATATATCTGGTTAAGAAACCCTGTATTTAGGGTTAAGAAGATCACTGGTAGAAGAAATGTTAATTACTGAAAGGGTTGATCATTAGAGGACTTTGGGAGGAACTTGAACTCATTTTCACTGAAGTAAAAAAACGTGTTCTGCAGATAGCAGCTGACCCTGTTAATCGATTGTAAACAAATGGAGATTTTCCCGTTTTCTTTAGTAATAACCTAAACATTGCCCCCTGATAAGCCCTGTACAAACAGACTGGATTGTATATTCCTGAGTAATCACATCCCTCTTTCACAGAAGTTAAAAATTATAGAAACTAGGCATGTCCTAAAAAAAACCTTGCACAAAAACTTGAATTAAGGATATCTCTCTCAGAACCTTACTGTCCGCTTGGCCTCCACCCTGTTCTTTATCAGACAAAAGATTTTTCCTTGGAGCATAGTCTTTGACGGTTCTTTACAGAAAAGGTGAGACCGATCCTTAAAGTTAACGTACAATAAATGCCCTTGTAGGTGAGCATCCATGTTCTCCTCCAGATATGCTTTTCCCAATGGGGGTTCAAGCTGCAGTCCCAGTTCTCTTCCCTGCCTTCCCAGCACTGGGAACCTGGCTCAGGAGGGATTTTCCTTGCTCGGTTGGCTGTAGCCAGGCCCAGAAGCTCTGGGATTGCTTCATCACTATCACTGCTTGTCTCGCCTGCATTGGAACGTCTGGCAGACAGGCAGTTATAAACAGCAAGCAATTACTAGTTTGGTGATGTCAATGAATTAAAATCCTATTTGGCTGCCTCGGCCCAGGCGATATCCTTATAGCATTGGATTATATCCGCGAATTACGAGCAGTCATACGGGTTATATCACTAATTCTCTTTCTGTGGCACGTGGCTTAGTGAAAGAACTTTTAAATAGGTTGTGAGACACCAGTGCTCCTCTTGGGCAATCGCAGGAATTTGAGATTGAGCTCCCTTAAATCCCTTTCTTGTATAATCTGCTTTTATTTTTAATTTCTAGTGCTGTTATTCCTGCTGCCAAAAGCTTAGTTGTCACAGAGATACCAGAGCTCTTTTGTCCTCTCAAAGGACAAGGCAAATTATTCTTTGGTATTTGCAGAACTATAGCAACGGCCAAAAATGTAAGAGGGGTATTGAGGGGGAGAAGACCAAGACAGTGAATAAAGTGCACAAGCTGTTACATGTAATCACTGAAACTGTACAGGGCATAGCACCCGTTTGGGATCTCTGCAGGTGCTAAACAAAAGGAATAAACTGCGATGAGCAGCAGTAATGTCAGGGCTTTCAAATACCAAAGCCCAGGCTCCTGTGTGCTGTGTTCAGCTCTGCTTTGCTGCACCAGACCCCGGGTAAGAGCCTGCAGGGGTCGGGGAGGGATGCTGTCCTGCAGACAGAAGCCTGCGTAGCCCACAGGCGTCGAGCACTGACTTGGGCATTGGGAATTTGCTTAATGGAAGTGGCTGCCATCAAGATGTGCACAGTTATTAGGCAGCATCCCAGTCCTGTGCCGTGTGGAGCAGTCAGATGGATGCTGGAAAATGGGTTTCCGTAAGTGCGATGCAAGGGGCAGCGGGATCTACATCCCAGTACTGCCCGTCCTGCTTATTGCCACCACAGGCACCAGTCAAAAAGAGTATGTCTACATGGTTTGCAGACAATGTACTGGAAGCGTGATGGCTTGTGAGGGATTTGTATCACTCAGAAAGCAACTTTTCCTTAAAACAAATACTGCGTGCAACTTGCTGGAAGAGGGTGATGGAATTATGTCAGGAAACAGGAGGCAGTGGAATACTTCTCATGCGAGGGCTACAAGAAATCTGAAATTATGGCAGGTCCTTTGCCTTTTTCCCCAGCAGAGTTCCAGGGTACCAATAGCACAGCTCTAACCAGGGTCTCAATAACTGCCCAGTGTCACTCGATGAATCCTCTTCTTGTCAGAGCACTTATAGGCACCATCCATCCCTCCTCCAGGTTTTGGGAGGCAGAGAGTTTGCCAAGTAACATCACTTTGATTGTCATTTCAGCCTCCCAGTAGTTAAAAGCAAGAGTGTGCAGGCAAGTTTGGTATTTAGTGCTGTTTCTGGTTGTTCTATTCTTTTACACAATTGCATCATGCGACCGTTTCACACCCTAAAAATAAACCCAGCTGGTTTTAAAGCAATTCCTTTGTCCCACTGTGGGACTGGTCACGGCTTTGCGACTCCTGAGAGGCAGTTTCTTGCCTTTTGCAAAAGCTCCCTGTTTTTGATGAGCTGCTTCTCAAAGGCCTCTGGGAAGAGCGAGATTTTCTGACTTAGAGATGCTGTCTGTCTGTCCGTCTGTCTGTCTGTCTGTCCTGGCTTCCCACGATACAGCCGCTGGCTGCCTGCCTCTGTGGCAGCACCTCCTCAGCTGGAGAGGCTGAAGTTGCTGAGAAGGTGCTGGAAGAAGACCGATGCCAGGATGGGCGCCTGCTCCCAGTGGCACATCTGGGACTGCTCTCGGCCCAGAGAGGGGGGACAGAAAGGGAAAAGCTCAGGAACCTCCATTTCTGGTACCTTAAGTGGTGCCCCCAAGCTGGAGACACTGAGGGTAGGAGTTACTTGGCCATGCTGGTGGACATCAGAGCTGGGTCAGCCTTCATGAGGGGTCTGGGCTCCACGTGAGGCCAAGGAGTCGCGCTCCCATGGCACCTCTCCCCAAGGACTGTCCCCAGCCCCACTCTCCCCACAGCTGCCACCGCTGTCGAGTGTGCCCAGGTCAGCTCGACCTCGGCCAGACTCCAACGCACAAAGGCTACAAGAAGTAACAGCCAGTGCCCAGAAACGTGTTCACCCCAGAATCATGTCTTGCCCTGTGACCTGTGGCTGCCACTGGCTCTGGGTCCTGTGCCAGCAGGAGTAGCAGAGCCCGGCTCTGTTTAACTTCTCCTTTGGAGACGGGAGAAGGGACAAGAGCTGTTTACATGACCCGGGCAGCCTCTTCACACAGCTCACGCTGTACTTGCAGCCTCACAGCTCCAGCACAGTGTGTGTCCCCCTCACTGGCAGAAGGTACCCGGGCTCCCTTCCCTGCCTGGCTGCCCCATCCCACCAGGCACATCACTCCATGCATCTTCTGGGGGCATGAGAGTGAAAGAGTTCAAAGAACAACAGTCTCATCTGCAGCATCTGCCTTCGGTTCTTTCCCAAGACGTATTTCAAAACCTTTTTAACAGCACTGACGTCAGAGGAACTTTACAGAAACATCCATCTGTCTCCTGACACATCCGGCTGTGCTGCCCACAGCATCTTCTGCCCTCGCAGGAGCTTTTCCACAGGCCTTGTCTCTTGTCCCATGCCGGTGGCTAGTGACTCCACAGTCTCACCCTCTGTGTTCATCCAGCCCAGCTGCGGCCCAGGGCCATGGATGGGGTGACACAGGGCAGGATGCTCAGCAGGATCCAGGTCCTGCAGCACCAAGGAAGGAGAGCAGAGCAGGTTCACTGAGGGTGACCGGGACAGACACAGCCTGGGGATGGCCATGCCAACCCATCGCAATGAGTGACATCTGAGAAAGCCAAGCTCAGGGTCAAGGCAAATGGCCAGGTGCAGATGGCCATGGCAAAAACTGAGTGCTAGGGCTTGAAGTTAGATGTACCTCACGACCAAATCAGGGAGCCTCCACAGAAGCTTTTCACAGCTCGCACGTCTCCTCTCAGTGGTGTGGTCCCTGCTTACAGAGCTGGCCTCCAGCACAGGCAGCCCAGCCTGCATCTCTGTCCACATCACACTGCTTCCTGCAGATCTCCCCCCAGACCACCCCCCCTTGTCTCCCTGAAACTCCTCCTTTCCCCTAACCCTCCATGGGACAGGACTATGGTGTGAAAGTCACCGTAACGGAAGAGGAATCACTGCCCTCCTGACTGCCCCATCTCTGCCCACACCACCCCACCCAGCAACACCTCCCCAGTGCAGGCAAATCCCCCCCTTCTTTCCCCGTGCCTGGCAAGCCAAGGGTCTGTCCTTCACAGGAGACCTATCAGGAATCCAATCTCCCCCCAGAATACATCTCCTTTGAGCTGCCCTCGCTCAGCCCCTCTCCAATGCCCTGCCCATCTCTGTCTCATCACTGGGCAGGGCTGACCAGAATCCAGCTTTCTGGTCCAAACAAGCTAGAAAAGCTGAATAGCTCTATTTTTTCACCCCTATAATTTAGGGAAAGGGAAGCTGCACTCCATGATCACTCTTCAGCCTTTGATGTATTTCGATGTCTCCTGTAGCCTTGCAATTTTTTCCCCCACATCATTATAGGGTAATACTAAGCGTGTGTAAGAGCTGCCAAAGATGTTTGAAAGGCTTGTTTGTCCCTCCGCAAAGGGAAATCCTCCCCCTCCCTGCCATAAGTGCATACACTTATCACTCCAGAGATTCATTCTTCCTCGAGTTAGCCAGAAGTGCAGTTGCCTTTCTGGCGTTGTTCTTTTTTGTTTATTTGCTATTTCTGACATTCTGCTGAAAAGGGAATAGGAAAATTGGCAAAACACATGGAAAGGAGCTGCCTCATGTGACAATAACATGAGACGAAGCAGGACAAGAGAGGGATTTAATTTGCCTGGTTTTATATTTTTAACAGATGTTGACTATAAAAGAAGGGCTTTTATTCATTTGCATGTGTCAGTGCCTTTTGATGATGGGTTAAGGGGAGAATTTTGACATTGCTTTTATACTGATGTGCTCTCCAGTCAGATTTAATGTGCGTACAGATAAAGCTCACCACACTCCTTGAGAAGAAAGCTTTAAAAAAAATTTCTTCAAATTATCCCTAACTAAATGAGTATCATATACTCATCATCTACTCATGTATGTAGCCTCAGCTTTCCATCTTGCTTTTTGGAAAATGGCTTTGAATGTTTTCCCTGTTTTATCTTTAAAGCAAAGCCCTTCACCTTTAGGGAGATGAGGAGTGCTGTCAGCAGGAGTATGGCCACGGTTCTGCTCCACGCGGTGGCACTCACGCAGAGAGTTAAACCAGCCCAGAGAAGATTGGGTTTGCTGTTAGAAATTTTGCTGTAACTAATCATTTGAGAACATTTACGTGACGTCTCTGACATGCCACAGATCCAGAAATCTCAGGAATATGTGTCTGAAATCCGTCTGGATCAACAGGCTGATGCACATCTCCATCACAGACTGTTTGGACTCCAAGGGATGCTTCGCATAATGCCACCCTGGGTGTTGCTGGCAAAACCAAGCACCTGCTATTTTGCTGTCCAAAAGGAGGAGCCTCTGTATAGATCCACATTTTGGGAGGACGCGGTGATTCTCGTCACGCAAAGTTTTGATGGCTATTGCAAAATGCAGAACCCAAGACACATTTCAAAAAACGCTCAGGAGATCTGAGCCAGTTTGTGCCTTGCTGGGAGCCCTGATGGGAACCAGAGAGCAGAAATTCCCCGCAGCTGTCCCCGCTTCCTACAGACACGGGGCCAACCGCCTCTTCGTAAGGGATGAAATCGTGAACTGGCCTTTTCTGGCCATGTTTTTAGCCCGTCGTTTCTCTTACAGCTGCAAAATCGAAGAATTCCAGGAAAATCTCCATACACATTGGTCTGAGTTAACGAAGGCTCCGCAGACACAGTGGGTCAGGAAGACGTGCTGCCCGGCCTCACGGAGCTGCTCATTGAACAGAGTGAGGTGCTCAGGGCTGAGCTCTCTCTCATTCTCTCCAACTAGAAAAACTCTTTTTTTTTTTTTTTTCCTGTGTAGTTTTTAATTCTTTTGAAAGAAAAAAAACCTCGGTTGTTTTTCCAAGTGGCTGTTAGAAAGGAACCAAGTGTTCTCACAAGCAGTCCCATGGTCACAGGTCTGGATATGCGCAGTGGCTGCAGAAGCGTTCGAAGGGAAAGGAAGCACAAACTCCAACGAGATAAGAAAAGACTTCCAGATTTTTACAAATACGATTGGAAGGACGAGGCGCCTCCACGCTTCACGGCTGAATGGTAAAGTTGCTCAGCTGCAAAATGTTCCTTCTTCCACCAACAGAAAGCTCTTGGCCCGCTGTAGTCTCATGGAATATGTTCCTAGGGGGGTGTTATTGCCTGTAACGGTGTCAGACTCGGTGCTGCTGCCTTCTCCTTGCCCTGCTGCTCCTGGGGAGTAATAGCTTCTGCAAACTCTGTAGCTGCTTAAAACCCTTCCGAGCCTTTTGCATTGCTTATTTTTCTTGCCAAGATTATTTTTAATCCTGAGGGGTGCTGCATTCCAGCTCACGGTGCGGCCCTGCAGTGGTAATTAGGAGGTGTAAAGGCTTAACGGCTGCAGGAGGAGGTGGCAGAAGCAAGAGAGAAATGCCTCCGGTGATGACTCAGTGGGAGGGTTTGATCCCGCCAGGTCCAGCCGCCCCGTGATGCGGGGCCACGTGCGCACGGTGTAACCCGGGGAGCAAAGTCCACGCCGGGGAGACGGAGAAGGGAGAGCGTTCCGTTAGCTGCCGCTCAGCAAAAGCCACCCCGAGGTGAGCCTGGCGCCCCAGAACTTGGCCTTTGCTCAGGAGGAACTCAGGCCCTGTCAGACTCGGAGGGTGAGGTTTTGCAACACGCTTCTCAGAGTGTCGTGGCGGGTGGATGATGACAGCCGTGACGCCTTGTCCCCATCTCCTCACCCCAACTGCCCCTCTCCTCTGGCAGGGACAGGGATGCACTGAAAGGGTTCTCAGCCCTTGGAATGGGCTGCCCAGGGAGGTGGTTGAGGCCCCATCCCTGGAGGTGTTCAAAAGACGGGTTGATGAAGTGCTGGGAGGTATGGTTTAGTGATGATGCTCCTTGTTTGTTGTGTGGGTGTCTATTTTTGTCAGTTAGGTTGACAGTTGGACAAGATGATCTTTAAGGTCCCTTCCAACCTAGAAGATTCTGTGATTCTGTGATTCTGTGCCTGCAGATTGGAGGGTTTTCTGGCTGATCAACGGCATGATCTGAGTCACCGCACCGTTGTGTAGTCGTTAGGTCAGATGCAAACGGGCAGGAAGGTGACAGAGGCCGGGGTGGTGATGCAGACCATGTCTGCCAGCCACAGCTACGTGTGGCACCCTCTACACAGGGATGCTGGTGGCCGTTTGTGGTCCACGGGATGCTGAAGCTGTCCACCAGTGACAATCCCGACATCAAAGGGGGTTTGGTGCTGGGAGGAGGGTCCTTGTGTCTGGGCCTTGCAAACACCGAGCGAGAACAGAAAATAAGCCAAGTCCTGACGGTGACAAACAGGGACAAGAAAAACACCGTGCCCTTCAGGAGGTAAAGACAGCTTGAAAAATTATGCTTATGGGGGAGGGAGGAGGAGGAGAGACATCTGTTCTTGTTTATTCATTCATGTTTCTAC
This sequence comes from Calidris pugnax, assembly GCF_001431845.1. Classification (NCBI taxonomy): domain Eukaryota; kingdom Metazoa; phylum Chordata; class Aves; order Charadriiformes; family Scolopacidae; genus Calidris; species Calidris pugnax. The sequence continues at coordinate 13,306,872 of NW_015090893.1, forward strand.
TAGCCTTTATTATATTTAGAATACGCTAGGTGATACTAGAAGTATTTTGCACCTAGCGATGATCTGGGGAGCGGGAGTGCTCTTTGGCAGCCTTTACAGCTCCTCCTGGCCCAGGTTTCCTTACACATATTTGACACTTTTGGTGCAGGTTCCGCTGCATTTGCATCTGCACTGTTATCAAACGGAGGTGTGAGCTCGGATCTTCTTTGTTCTGTTGTTTTGCTTTATATTTTCTTTCGCTAGCAGGCTGTAATCAGACAGGAGCAGAGGGAAACCAAATGTCATTAAGGACCGTGAGAGCTCTGCCCTTTCTGAGCAGGGAAGTCTTTAATTTCTTTGACAGCTAAATGGGAGAAAACAAAACACGATGTTCCTTGTATTTTTAAACAGTCGCTGGAATGAAAAAGGATCAATTCTGAGATGAAAGAATTAATCTTACAACCAATGCTTGAAAAATGGTGGTGTCTCTGTTTGATGTTTGGAGAAATACTAGGCTGGGACACGGTTATAGCCTCTGCGGGTGCCCTTGTAGAGAGGCAGAAAACTGAAAACCAGCTCATTGCTTCTTAGAAAGTCTATCAAGGACATCAGGCATACAATGTAATTTCTGTAAACTGCTTTAATCTGATCTTATTTTCAATAATAGTGAGGTTTAATGATCACTTTGTCTTAACCCACTTTCCTTTTTCCCTGGTCCGACCGGAAAAATCCTTCGAGTGGAGGGAGAGGAAGGAACCAGAGCCTGCAGCCCCAGCAGCTCGCAGCCCGGCCAGCTTCGTGCTCTTAGACAGGAATTAGCTGAGTAGGTCTCCCCTGACATGTGGAAACATGATTTTCCTTTTGCTATATCCTGATGGATTCTGCAGGCTTTTACTCACAGAGAACTCTCTCTCTGGTGTTTGTGATAAGAGTTAATTTGGCTGCAAATTGATCAGAAGCTTTAAATGCACGGCTCCCAGCCTTTCCAGGATGAGAGCCAGCTCTGAAACCCTCCCGGTGTCTGACAGTCATTCTGCAGGACTCATCCCCAAATAAAGCATCAGCGTGCGAGACAGATCTGTACCTTGTGTACTTCATCACGTCCTATCTTACCATCGCAGTGGGTTTTTCACCTGGGGGGTTTATTTGATGCTGTCTGGGTGTTGAGGCTGTAAGCCACGCTCTGTGCCCGGCGCGGTCCGTACCATGGAACGCTGCCTGTCCTGATGCTCAGGTGGTGCAGAACAGCCCAAGCAGGGCTGTGGTTTCTCATGCAACCTCAGCATGAGGGACATGCCTCAGCCTTCCTTAGGAGTGGTTTTAAGCCAAATTACCCAAGGGGAGTGGATTGCTGGGCTGTTGGGATTTGTCCTCCCATTCAGCTCCCAGTTCCTTTCTCCTCTGTGCTCACTCTCTGGTAGCTTCCTCATAATTCATTCCTGGAAAAGAGAGGGTGGGAACGGAAATTCTCCATTAGACCTCCCTCCCCCAGTGCCACAGTGCCTATGGTAATGGGCAAGCTAGACTCCTCCTGGTTTTAAGCACCACATACAAATCATCCCTGTTCAATTACAGCAAACTTACGCTGCCAGCTACCACCGCTGACTGCCGCATCAGCAAGGACTAAACCTGGCCAGAGGAGCTTCTGATCAAGAAAACAGATTTTCTAGGGTCCGGAAGAGTCATTATGTTGGATCAGATCCATCTGCTGGCTGCCGTGACAGTCCTAGGAGTCCTGGAGCAAGGTAGGGACCATTGGATGCACATGCCCAAGTACTTTCTGGGTCAGTCTGCTGCACCTCCATTGATTTCATTTCACTTCCACATTTTCATTTCTGCCGTTGCACTGGCACTTCCCTGCTTTTCAGATAGTAGATTGATATCTTGTCTGGGTTTTGAACAGTATTCAACGAAACGAGTGCGTGGGAAGCCTTTCCTCTGAACTGACATACCTCCTCAGTTCAGAAATTTCTTAGTAGATCTTCTCCCCTGCAAACATGTAGAGTTTCTTTCTTTGAACAGAAGGTTTACAGCAGTTCCTGAGGCTCGTGTAGACATTAGCATACAATGAGCACTGCGGTGCAGAGAGGTGGAAGAATGGGCTGCAGTGGGTCACACGGGATGTCTCCCAGCCGTGGTTCCACGTTGCAGGACAATTTAATTCGGTGTCTGGGTTGGTTATCTGTGGCATCAGTTCCCTCCCTACTCAGCTGTCGGGATTTAGAAGAGGAAACAATTAAAACTTTTAAAACAACCTTAAAATTGGCAGTAAAAAAGTGCATCTCAACAGTGTAACAATTTCTGTAGGTAATAGATGATCTGTTAATTACACAGGAGAGAAAGCCGATATCCGTTGGTGGTACATGACTGCATACTCCTTGCTTCACTGTTGCACTGGGTCACTCATTTTCCTTGTCTGAAACTTCATCTGGGATTTTCATCCGGTTTTCTCTGCTATGTGGGGGTGCAAGATTAGGAGGAGACCGCAGACCTTTTGCCCTTACCTCTGCCAGACTCCTGGCCCTGCTGGGCCCAGCAGAGGACTCACCACTGCTACTTTTCTCTCTTTTGCTGCAGCCTACTTCTTCCTCCAGGTGATCTATGCCAGGAGGGCGTTTCGCATTTCTCCTCCACAGATCTCAGGCCCACCTGAATTTGAGAGGATCTTTCGAGCACAGTAAGAAACTCCTCTTAAAAGATGTTTTCCAGATCTCGTGGCTAACGGCACTGCCCCTCCCCTGCTTTCCCATTCATTTCTCGGGACTGTAATTCAGTAGTTACCCACCTCTCTGGGCTTAAATTAATGGGTTTAAGAGTTGGCATTGAGACTGTGTCCTAAACACACTGGCCACTGGTGATAAAAATTGCACAGACTCTCTGCTGTAGAGCGAAGGGCTGCTAAAGACATAGTCGTTGGTGCCTGAGACTTGGGCTGGTTTTAGCCAAGCGGTGTCAGAGCCTCAGGCAGCTTCAGCCCTGCTCTGAACCCCACTCGTGGGGAAGGACAAGCTCCCAGAGAGATCTCAGCTGTGGCTGGGACCGCATAGCCACAATCCAGCATCTCTGCCATGGCATCTGTGCTAGGGCTGCAGCGGGGAGGGAGGCAGAGAGGGGAAAAAGCTTCAACTTTTGCTGCAGCTGAGCACCGAAAAAAAAAAAGCAACCTGGCAGCAGGAGCAAGATCCCCTCAGCCATCCCCTTCTCTGCTCCTTTGCCAGCCTGGATTCAGCCTCATCCAGGTTCTTTTGGTCCTGCAGCATTGTCTTTGGGGGGGGACAGGGCATGGCGTACAAACAATCCACACGGCAGCGTGCTCCCTCCCACTCCTGCATGAAGTCCAAAGTGTTCTGGCCTTATCTGCTTAAGATACACTTCACCCTAAACGTGTCTGCAGCCTGCTGGGACAGACCTTCCTGCGGCTTCGGGGCCTTCACAGCAGGATTTAAGCTGCAGCTCTCGGGAAGGGGCAGTGGGAGTGGTTCACGGAGCCTTTTTGTGCACGGTCTGACCTGGGCATCTTTTACTTAATTTCTTTTGCTCTGGAAACCCAGTTCCTTCCTCTGTTTAATTCCTGTGGATAAAGGTGGGACAGGAACTGGGGGGGGAAAGTGCAAGCCTGAAGGTTTTTATGGTGGCATCAGCTCTGAAAAGCAACAGCCTCTGGAAACTGCTATGCAAAGCAAAAAAGGAGGATCTTCCCCCTTTCCCTTCTTTATGGCCTTCCTCTTTCCTTCCAGGGTGAACTGCTCTGAGTATTTTCCCATTTTCCTGGCACTTCTGTGGCAGGCTGGACTCTTCTTCCATCAAGGTGAGAACCCGTTACCTGGTTTGTCACTGGATCTCTTCCCCTGGGTGCTGGCTCAGTCCTCAGGTCCCGCTCACCTTCTGAACAATAAATTAGGCAGTGATTCTGTCTCTGGTGGGAGGGTAGAGGCAGAGGACACACAGCCTCTATTCCACCTGCTTGGCTCAAAGGAGCTCTACAAAGCCTTTGGAAATGGTCACTGAGATCTCTTTTAACTCCAGGTCTGGCTGCAGCCTTGGGTCTACTCTATCTCTACGCCCGCTACCGCTACTTTATGGGATACAAAGCATCGTCCTCAGCAAGGTAAATGCCTCTGCCAGCCTGTGGGTTTGCATTTGGGAACAGAATGTGCTTTGCAGAAGCTCAGGAGTCCCTCTGGCTGCTTCGGGGTCCCTGCGTGACTCAGCCTTGCCAAGCTAACGTGGGCATGGATGGGTGCAGGGCTGGGCCAGAGACACAGACACCAGGCAAGGCTGGAGCTGCCCGGAGCTGTTGTGGGGGTGTGTGTGCTCCCTCGAGACAGGAGCACGGGACCCCACGCAGGGGACCGGGAACAGCCAGGGGCTGCATTTCCACCCCCCTTCTCCAGGGAGGAAGGGACTATTCCCGGGCCAGAGCAGGGATGCTCGGTCTCAGCAGACTCTCTCTCTTCCTTCAGGCTCGCCCCGATATACTTCAGCAGTGGAGTTCTCTGGATTCTCACTGCAGCATCAGCCCTGGGCATCTTGCATTTCTTCCTCTCTCACTACGTGGGGCTGAACGTCCTCCGGCCTCTCAGAGCATGACCTGCTCCTCTGTCCCTCATCGGTGTCCTCGCCTCGGAGTCCTGCTCCCTCCTGCCCGTGGTAACAGACTGGCAGTACCTAATGCAGCACAAATGTCAAGTCCACCCTCACCTGAGGTTTTAACACCTCCCTCCTCAGTGCCCAGGACCAGCACAAACTGCTCAGCTCCTCAAGAGGTATTTTTCCCCCCATGGCACTCTCTGTGCCAAATGCTCCATATCCAGCAGCTCTTTCATGCCTGATGTGGAAACAATGCTCCAAAACAAGGATAATTTTAGGAAAACCGGACACATAAAAGCAAACTCATCTCAGCCTGAGCTTCCCAGTGAGCCACCCCAGGGAATCGCCATGCGCTTCCCTTTTCCCAGTGGCTCTGCCTTCAGCCCAGGCACCAAACGCGGGTTCATGCTAGTTTTCCAAGGCCCACACCTAAGAAAGGCATTTATTTGAAACCAGATGTGGGCTGAGGCATAACAAAAGAGGCGAGAGATAAACAGGAGCAGCCATCAACATGTTGTGTGAAAGTCTGCTACTGCCCTGGTAATGGTTATTGGCCATTGCCTGTGGGCGGCATCGTAAATCAGACTGCGCAAACTCATGTAGAACTTTGAATATGCTGAGTGACAACGTGCACAAATAAAAAAGCCCTGAGCTTGCTGTGCTGGGCTTCTCCTTGTGGGTATGCAATTAGCAGAGAACAAAACCACAAGTGTTTGAGCGCAAAGCGGCTGCCCGGGTTCCCTCGCTGTGCAGCACAAGGCAGCCTGAGACCCTCTGTCCCATGGGAGGAGAGCTCTGGGTAGGGAGACGCTGATTTTCAGAAGTGCTGAGCTCCTGGATCAGGGGCTGAGCCGCTCAGCACCAAACAGTGGTCCCCACGGGGTGGTCTGGCTGGTGCTCAGGTCCCGCTCTGGGCTTGGCCCCCCTGCAGCAGGAAGGACTGGATTTTCACGGGAGCTCAGTATTCACAGTGCTGATGCTTTTGGCCATGGGTCTGCTTACGTTAGTGACGGGGCTCAGAAAATGCCAGTGGTGCCCCGTGCCATCGTCACAGGGGGACTTCACGCCAAACCCTGACAACAGAAACATAACACACTGCCAGTCTAAACACATTTTAAAGCCCACTGTCCTCTCCTCCCTTTCCCAGCAGTTTGCATATCTAGACTGTAAAAACAAAAGGCAGGGTTTTTTTGGAAGAAGTGATTAATTTTTCACATTGTTTCATTTCCTTCCCCACATTTTAAATTGGCTTATCCAGCAAAGCCCCCAGTCCGTTTCCCTTTCAGGCTCTCCTGCCTTGGAGTTACGCTGCTGCGTTGAAGTTGGAAAACACTGCAGGGAAAGGCTTAAATCTTAGCCAAAATAACTGTACAGCGCTTGCCTATGCAAAGTTTTCAGTGCAGCAGGGCCCCATCCTTACAGGAACCCCTGGGTGTCACAGGAAGATAAACAACAACAAAATAACTTTTTTTTCTAGCAGCTTTGATAAAGCCAAGCACTATTTAACCCCAGCCCTGGCTTAGGGAGGCCAGGGAGGAAGAGATACACCTCTTGCCTCCAGTGAGACTTTACTTAGCCTCTACATTCACACGTCCCACCATCTCCTGAAGTTAATTCTCAGTCCTCACCTTTTTACCAGCATAACCAGTCACCTCCCAGAGGATTAATACAGAAGTACCAGCCCCAGCTGCCGGTGCAGGTCCTGGCTCCCTGTCAAAACCCTTCTGTCTCGGGTCAGTCCGAGGTGGTGCTCACCGGTTCTGCAGACACAACCTCCATCTTTTACCGTGCAACCAGTTTTCTTACCCCGTCGTATCGGCCCCGGAGCCACTACCCACCTCAGCCCCGCTCCTCTCTGCTCTGCGTGTGACAGGGCTGCAGAATGACTCAGAGGAGGGAAGTTAATGATTCAGCAGCAAGGCCGTGGCAAGCCGCCTTCTTCCCCTGGATGCAGAGATCATCGTTAAAAACCTTGGTGCAGCGCAGCCAGGTTCTGGCCCCAGGTACCCGCCGTCGCTACCTCTGCCACGGAAAAACTGCGGGGCACATCATCCCCTTCAAACAATTGTCAGAGGTGTCATCTCAGGTGCTTCTAGCAGAGGGAAGCTCCTCCCCTCCGTCAGGGATGCTGTCGTTACTTGGGTACTTCATAACTGTCACCAGAGAAAATCACTTTGCGCTGGACCATGGTTCGGCGATGCAGTCCCTGATGGTGGTTTCAGGATTTGATGGTGGTTTCAGGATTGAGCCAATTCGTGTCGCTGCTGTAGGAAACCGCTCTGCCCACCCGCAGTGGGGCCACGTCAGGTGAGACGGGGTCTGTCCCTGCCCACCCCAAGGCCACACAGCTCTGGGGTCACCATCCAGCTGGGGTAAAGACCGTCCCGTGAGCCCCAGTTTGACAGCAACCCAACTGCCTCGGTGCTGCTGCCCGGCCGGTGGCAGATCTTTGAGGTCCCTTCCAACCCTAACCATTCTATGATTCTGTGATTCTATAACTACCTGAAGGGGGGTGTAGAGAAGCAGGGGTTGGTCTCGTCTCCCAAGTCACAGGAGATAGGACAAGGGGAAATGGCCTCAAGTTGCACCAGGGGAGGTTTAGATTGGATATTAGGAAACATTTCTTCACGGAAAGGGTTATCCAGCATTGGAATAGGCTGCCCAGGGAAGTGGTTGAGGCACCATCCCTGGAGGTGTTCCAAAGACGGGTTGACATGGTCCTCAAGAACATGGTTTAGTGGGTTTTTTTTGTTGGTTTTTTTTTTAATTGCTTATTTCTTATTTTTTTTTGTCAGAGTAAGGTTGATGGTTGGGCTAGATGATCTTTAAGGTCCCTTCCAACCTCGATGATCCTATGATTCTGGCAGGGGCAGGTTCCTCGCTGCTGCCCCGTCCCCTCTGCCCCCTCCCCACCCACCCGAGAGCCGGGATGGAGGGGTGGGGGGGCTGCCCCACGCAACCACCTCAGCTCCCCCCCACCCAGCTTAATTTTGTGTCCTAGGTTAATTTTGTCTCCTGGCTTAATTTTGTGTCCTGGCTTAATTTTCTTCTGGTCCGCCTATGATTCTGGCAGGGGCAGGTTCCTCGCTGCTGCCCCGTCCCCTCTGCCCCCTCCCCACCCACCCGAGAGCCGGGATGGAGGGGTGGGGGGGCTGCCCCACGCAACCACCTCAGCTCCCCCCCACCCAGCTTAATTTTGTGTCCTAGGTTAATTTTGTCTCCTGGCTTAATTTTGTGTCCTGGCTTAATTTTCTTCTGGTCCGGCGAGATCAAGCTGAATGAGGGAAGAGCTGGGGATGATGGCGGGGGGGGGAGGACACACGTCTGGGCCGGCAGCAGAGCCGAGGCCGGGACAGAGGATCCGCAGGCTGTGCCTGAGCTCCCCGGTCCCCCCCCGGTCCCTCCCCGGTCCCCGCCGCTCCGGTAGCAAGCCCTTCCCGGGCTCCGGCCGCCGCGCTCGGGAGAGGGCGCTGGTGCGACGCGGCTGCGGCCGCCGGGACCGGAGGGGGGGGACCGGGGGGGAATGATCGGGGCTGGGGGGGGACACACCGGCAGGGAGCTGCTCCCGGGGCGGCAGCCTGCGGCAGGGCCGTCGGTCAGTGCACCCCAAGAGGGGCCCAGGGCATCCCGGGCATGGTGGCGCTCCCGAACCAACCCTCCTGCTTCGAGCTTCATCTCTGCTGGGCCAGACCCCGGCCTGAAGGTTCTTGGGGTGGGGGAAACCCAAACCACGACACCCTGGGGCAGAAGTCTCCTGGAGACAGCTGGCCACAGACACAAGAGCCCTCCACAAGGGCTTTGCGTGTTCCCTCCTGCTTCCTGCCCTTACAGCTGGCAGTTCAGCATCAGCAACGGGGAGGAAAAGGTTTAATGTGTGGATATTTGGAAGCCAGTCTGCACCGATACAGCCACAGCCTCCCAGGAGAAGCAGCCAGCTGGACGGCAGGCCAGCAGAGAGCGAAGGAAACCTGCAGAACCAGAGAGAACTTTTTTTTTTTTTTTTTTTTTTTTTTAAACACATGCTTTTTTTTTTTTTTTTTTTTAATCGCAAGAAAAGCCCGGGCTGAACTTGTAAACAACCCTCCGTCCCCGGATGGGACTTGTCCCCACGCCAGCAAATGAGTGAGGATGAAAGTGCACAGCTCTGTCCCCCTGACGAAGCAACTCCCACCCGCTGCAGGGACGGCCGGCACACACATCTTCCCGTTTCTGCCTTTGTAGGAACCTGCCCGGGTTCCTGAAAGTCTCTTGTACCGCGTTGCAGAAGTTCATAGCTTATTTTTTATCTCAAAAACTTCAAGGGCGCCCCACGTGTACTTTCCTACCCGTCATGTGACGGCCCCGCGTGCGATAATGTGCGCAGACGCCAGCGGGTTTAGACGTGGCCACCAGCCACCAGGAACATTGTGCCCTGGGACCAAGGAAAAAATGCACCCGAGCCCATGGGAGAGCACCCGGTCCCTCCGGAGTGTGGTTTGGTGGGATGGATGGAGCACACCCTTGAATTTCCCGGGGAAACAGCACTGCTAATTCTCTTTGGGGGTGTTTGGGAGGGGAAAGGCCTGTGGGGCTGGGAGAAGAGGGTGCAGCTGGTGGCCCTGGCTTTGTGGCACTGGCATGTCACCCAGGTTTCCATAGCACCAGCATCCATAACACGGGGCCAAGGGGAGGGAAAGAAGTAGGTCAGACTGGGCTAACAATACCCAGACGTGTCTATCGACAACTCAGCCTGATCTGGGAAAGGGTGTGAAACAGGAGAAAGGGAGAGGGAAAAGGGAAAAAAAAAAAAAAAAAAAAAGGAAAATACAAAGTGTCGATAGTTTGAGCATCGCATTTCTTTCCCTCAGAAAAATAAGGACTTTTTAAAGCCACCTTTGTGTATCAGTACTGAGAGATGGAGACTAGCACCCACCTCCTGCCCATCTGACAACAGACTCCAAGGGAATTCAAATGCTAATTTGGAGCCAGACTTCTCAATGGCTCTTTATTTCTGCAGCAGCTCCAGGACGGGAGCTCTGGGGAACCCGCCGGCTGGAGCTGGGAGGATGCTGGTCTCTGGACCAGTACTGGGGGAAACGCTTTCCTTCCCCCTTTCCGTTCCTCATCCTGATTTGCTTACCTCCCCGTGTCTTCATTTTACTTGTTTACATTCAAGTGACTTCAAGGGCAAGGAAAAGGAAAGGCTGGAGTTGTGTAACTGAAATAACTGCGGGAGTGACCCATTTTATGTGCTGAGTCTGCAGAGGCCTCGTTCTCAACGTAACAGCGTTTTGACGCTTGCTGGAGTGCAGCACAGTCGTTTTGAATGATGTATCCATTAGTGCCAAAACTGAGGAGAACATTACGGGCAACCAGAACATGATGGTACCCAGAACCCTCTTGATCTGAGTAAACATACAGACACAGAGTGGGTAACAGCAGGATCAGAGGAAGGAGGAGCACTTTGCTCCGGGGCAATAGGAGGGTGTAGGTGCAAGAGCACAACCCCTCAGTGGAGACTGAGATGGAATGGGGTGAAGAGCGTGACCGTGGCTGACCCCTGTCATCCCTGTGGTTTGACAGCATCGTGTGTGGCTCCAACACCGCGCCGTCGTGGGAGAGAAGCAGCTGTGGATGGAGGCACAGGGTGTTTCAGACAGGCCGCTCACCCGCAGGCAAATACTCCCTTCACGTTACCACAGCCCCGTGCAGTAAAAGCCATTCCTGGGTTTGGGGTAAAATCCAAGCAAAGCTACCTGCCACTTTGTATGTTAGTAGGTCAAGACAATGGAGGCCAGGAAAATCCACGCTCTAAGGCTAAAATTTGCCCCATCTTCATCAGTTTTATACCTCCCAGCGGTTATCACTTGTAAGAGAGCACCAAGAATTCATTTTACCACTGGTGAGGGCAGAGCCACAGTATATACAAGGTGGACAGGGCTTAACGTGTGTGTCCCTTTGTGAATGCCCTCCCTCTAAAAGAAAACTTAGATATTTGCTGTGGCAGCTTAGGAAGGAGCAGTGCCCTGCTCCAGCCCTCACCGATGCTGAGCCCGACTCTGTGTCCAGAGATTTCCAGGGCCTAAGAGCTAAAGGTAGAAGTTGGATAGTAAGAGCTCAGCACTCAGGAGGACTTGCAGAGTGAGAGAAGAAAAGAGGATCTGTGCCAGCAGCACGTGCAGCCGCCGCGTTGCTTTGACATTGAACTAGGTGACATGAGAAAGCGGGGTGACTCCAAGCAGCTACAGCAACGCTACCTGCAAAGAGTGGAAGGTGGGGATCATCCCGTCAGCAAGGATGAAACCAGCACGCTGCTGTGGTCACCGCTCCTGAGCCTGCTGTTAAAATAAAAGTGGCAAAAATAGGCTCCATTTCATGAGCACACGTGGCTCGATTATCAAGAGCTCGGGCGGCGTGTTATCTGTCGTGATACAGATACCACAGAGAGCTCTGGGAGACCGGCTGGTCACCCCACTGTAAAGTATTTACAGCTTTTCAGCTCATTCTCCTCCTGGGTGGAGCAAGAAAATGCAGACAAGTCGCTCGTTGCAAGGGATGCAAATGGACACTTGCCCACCTCCCTCCTGGCTGGTGCAGGGCTGAACTGCCAAAGAGCTGTAAATGTTCTGCCTGAGTGAAGAAACCTTCTCGGAGAGCAGCCTGATGAGCTCAGCGTAGCACTGCACGGCCAGATGGCTGCTGGATGAGAGCTGACTCATGCTCACCTAGCTCCGAGTCAGGCAAAACACCCAGATTCCCACAGCACGGTGGTAGAAGACACCTCTTCTACTGCTGGAACTGCATCCACAGCAAGGTGAAGGTATTCTGCCAACTGCCATAACTGTAATGGTACAAAACCAAAATGGTAACAGGCTGGAGTCACATTAATGAACAGAAAGGCTTCAGACAGGTGAACTCCCAACAGAACCCTGAGAGCTGCCATCACTGAGGGAACAGAACAGAGGTAATTCTTCCATTTCTTTTTGACAAGGTACACTGAGCACAGGCTGTGGATGAGCTGGCAGTATAAAGGGAAGGGTGATAGATTCCAACCATACAGCACTGGCCTCAGAGAGAAGGAGGGACTTGGGGATCTGCTTTTCACTAGAGCCATATCTATCAGCTTCTCCAATTGCTTTCCAGGCTGGCTTGGCTTCCTAGTGAACGACAGGAAAGCCAGGAAACATGAGCTCTGCTCGGCCTCTGCTGCAGACCCCCATTTTCCGAGTAACAAAGAAAAATAAAAAAGGTGAAAAGGAAGAAAGTAAAGGTGAAGTATAACCAAAAAGTCTCTAAAATTGCCCAAAGCATAATCGTGAGGGAGGCTGCATTAGCAAAGCTGTGAATTGGCAGCATTAGCAGATGATGAACGTGGCCCTGTTATCTAATATGGCAGAACACACATCATGCATATTTAATAGCATTGTTTAGCCTGTATTTGTCACAGCATCACAGCTAAAGGCTGTTTCTAATGCCACGGGTAGCAACAGAAAGGTTATTATTGAATTCTAGGACTTCTGACTGGAGGTCACACACCCAGAGAAACCTACAAAGCATTGGGAGTGTAAGACCTCCAAACATTCCCCGTTTTCAGAGCTCAGATGATGAAGCAAGTCAGCTCCTAGCAGTATTTGTTGAGAGTTAATCAGGTTTGCAGATTAAGTGTAAGATCCTGAATTATACATGCTTATATGCAAACACAAGGAACATGCAACACACGAAGCTGAGGCATGAAGGACGAAGCTTACGGTGGAGGCAGAAGAAGAAATGGATAACATACAGAGGAGGGAAGAGAGAAAGAGAAGGCACATACAGCAATGGGGTCGAGATGATGGATAATGAGTTCTGTCACCTATTCAGAGCAGGTATTTAAACTCTGACCACTTTCTCTTCTCCTTGAAATGGCAAATGCTGGCCCATAAAAGAATTACTGGGTTTTGGCGGGTTTTTTTGCATTGCAGTATCTTCAAAACCTACTCAGAGATCAGCATCTGCATCCCTTCCAGGCACGCAAGGTTTTTTTTTTGCATTGCAGTATCTCCAAAACCTACTCGGAGATCAGCATCTGCATCCCTTCCAGGCACGCAAAGTGTCCCCATATAAGGCTTAGATGCCTATAAAATCCTTGAACCAGAGCTGCAGATTTTCTTCATTATTTTCTTGCCCAGGAAAGAAACTTAAGCAAGCTAACAAATAAGAGATTTGTGGCTGGCACCAAACAGAAATATCGCAAAGTGTCTCCATATAAGGCTTAGATGCCTATAAAATCCTTGAACCAGAGCTGCAGATTTTCTTCATTATTTTCTTGCCCAGGAAAGAAACTTAAGCAAGCTAACAAATAGAGATTTGTGGCTGGCACCAAACAGAAATATCTTGAGAAGGCAAGAGGCTTCAAGGAAGAGCTTTACTTTGGTCCAGCTTAACACTTAATGTGTCCCCTCAGCTTTGTGCATCTCTCTGCTCACCGTTGATCTTTGAGGGAGTTGGGGATGTTGTACAGGGGCTGTGTGACTATCTGGCACATCATTTCTCCAGATTTCTACCCCAAGAAGCCACCTCTTTGCCCATTTTCTGACCAGCTGGCCTACAAAACCCAGCAGTCTGAGCCTGGCTTTGATTACAACCCTCCCCAGGCCAGCTTGAACAAGGTGAAATTTATCTTCTGGGAATGCAAGTGGGGAAATGAGAGCAGCTCCCCTCCCCAGCAGTCTGAGCTGCAGGTGCACCTTTCCCCTTCACAGGAACGGGCCAGTGAAATCCTGAAGCAGAACAAAGCCCTTTCAGAGAAAAACAAGTACCTGAAGCTGTGGCTTGAGTTGCTGGGACAGACAGGCTGCCAGACACACTGCAGTTCAGCCGTGTCTGCTGGCAGGGAAGGTGCAGGTGTCAGGTTGGCAGCATAAAACAAAAAATCCAGGTAAACTGATGCCAATCGAGTCCTAGAAGAAATCACAGAAACAAGACCTGGAAGTTTGCATGTGTAAAATACATACATCGTTGTTTCCTTGCTCAAGACACCTAATAAAATCCTGCATCAGATGTTTCCAACAAGTTTTTTATCCCGTCTCACTCTTTCCAAGTGCTCCCATACCACGGGACCACCCTTGCTTGCAAAAGCATTTACCAGAGAGGGCCTCTCAGGAAAAAAGCTGCTGCTGTTAACAACAACTCCACTTGAATTTTTAATTATTTTCATCTTTCAAATACCACCTATACGTTGGCTAATTATAACTCTTCTGATAACTATTTATGTCTGTCTTTGCCTCTGCTGCTCGCAGTCACATTCTTCCCCTAGAAGTGGCTGTACCCAACTTCCTGCTGGATGTGTCAAGTTTCAAGGCAGGCAGGTATTTTGCCTACGCTTTATAGCAATTACATATTTGCTAAAAAAGTCATATGACCTCTCTTCTAATGCTGGAAGAATATGCATGCAGCAGTACTTCTTCCCGGTGTGAAGAGAGGAAGATTTTCATTGCCTAAGGGACCTCTAAAGAGAAAACTTATGTCAGAATGCTGTTTGGCTACAATAAACATATGAACCAGAAAAAACTTTGGCAAACCAGGCTTTATTTATCATTAAAAACAGCAAGAAATAGCAAGATAGCAAGAAATCAGCCAGTACAGCCCACTTCAAAGCCATGAAGTCACGTGGATCACGATGCATAAACAAGAGAGAGCCCATTTTCCCTCATTATTCAAATGCAGTAATGGAGACTAGAAAGACCAATCAAACTAATAAAATGACACATAGTACATGCACCCCAGTCTGTGGTTATTAATAGACATTAAAAGAAGAGAAAAAATTATCATTAACTCACTGTTAGAAATGCAAAGGCTTCGATGGGGATTAGCAAAGGGATTCGCTTTACACTAACCAGCCAGGAACAAAGCTGTGAACAGGCGCCACACCTCCACAGGCCTAAGGTCACCACTTATCTGTTTCGATCGCACTGGCTCCCTTACAGCTATTTTGATCTGAAGTTGTTTTAGCTAATGATTCTTGGCAACAGTATTTTGCAGAGGGGATTGGTCCGGTTGGGTGTAGGGCAAAGGGACTGCAGGGTGCAGTGGCCATTCGTGTCACCCCGCCGGGCCACAGGGTGATCTCCAATGGGAGATACAGCAAATAAACCTGCCCAAACAAACACACAACAGTCCCTTCTCAAAGCACGATCTGGAAAGGTCGAGGTTGGCGGGTTTTCAGCCGCCGCCGTTACGATCCCCATTGTTCGCATTTCCGTGCCAGCGCTGGCAAACAGCGTCACCCGGGCGCTGTGGGAGGAGGGCGGCCCGGGGGAAGGCCTTCCCTCACCGCCCAGCCGCCATCTCGGCGCTGGGGCCTCCCGCAGGCCGCGCCTCGCCCTACCGGGCCGTGCGGTGGCCCCTCGCTCCTTCCCCCGCCGTCTCCGGGGACGGTAGTTCGGCCTGACCACCCCCGCCGCCCCGCCTCAGGAGGGGGGCCTGCGGCCTGCTCCCCGACGGGCCGGGCCCGACCAGGCCGCTCGGCGCCGGGCCCAGCGCCCCGCCGTGTGTGTGTGTGTGTGTGCGTGTCCCCCTCCCCGCACCGCGGCGGCGGGAGGCGGAGCCCAGCCCACCTGACGGCGGCGGGCGCTGCTGCAGTGCGCGGAGCCGCTGATCCCCGCCGGAGCTCCGCGGCCGCAGCCCGCCGTGAGCCGG
>NW_015090893.1:13322606-13326265 GCF_001431845.1 Calidris pugnax
GTTTGAAATCCGTGTGCCGGGGGGGGAGGGATTGTAAACAAGATGTGTTTAAATGAGTTTATTGCAGGTGTAACCCTTACGGCTGCAGTAAGGGCCATCTCTAAGTAGCGTAAATCCCGTGAAAAAAAGAGCCATTCAATAAAACAGAACTTGAAAGTAAAGGTTTCTGGACGCCATAACAGTCTCGTCTTAAAATGGTGAACTATGCCAGTTATTGCAAAACAACCCTGCCCCAGCGCCTATCTCTGTTTACTGGCTTGTCAACAGCTGATAACTGGCTAACTCCTCCACTGTTAACGCCACTTACTAGTCGATATTATTTTAAAAACTTTATTAATAAGCAGAGAATACACACAAAGAACACTATCAAAGCACCCCGTAAGTTTTCATTTTAACTAGACAAAATTCTGTGAAAAACCACACAGGTCAGACAAGCAAAAAAACCCAAACCATATTTTACACTTCAGTCTTGCCTTAAAATAAGCTAGATGGGTAATGCATTCAGCTAAAGTAAATGTTTAGGAAAACACTGATTGTTAGGTTTAACTCCTAAACTTCAAGGACTTATTCAAAGTCATTTTCATGTTCTTAGGAAGTCAGGAAAGACTTGACCTGTGAAAACAAAAAAGCATATATATTTGCATTAGAAGCAAAACTGAATCATTAGATTTTTTTCCCCTTCCTTTCTTGGGAAACAAATAGTTTGTTATTGTTCATTCTCCAGTGCTGTTCTGCCTTTCCATCCAATTAATTCATGACCTGAAATGCGTTTAGTGTAGCAGATGGCTGTGAAACCAAGATTTTTTAAGTTAGTACTGGGTAGAATTGAGTAACTTGATTACTCAAAAATAGCAAGTACTTATGAAAGGCAGCTTCTGGAATGTTTTACAGAATGTTACTTCATTACCTCGCTGTACCCACCACCCCAGGCTGAAGGAGAGCTGACCTCGTGTGCTGGGTGGTGAAGGGGGTTCGGTGGAGACCACACTTGCAGTGGGCAAGTTAAAAGAAAGATGGCATGTGTGGTGTAGTCTGGTTCATAACTCTCCAAGCTGTTAACTGATAGTTTCCATAAGGATACAACTTAACAAATACCTCCAGAACTGAACACTGCAATCCCCTCCCCAGTTAATGCAGAGCTATTTAATTGGCTTGAAGGAATCATTCTTCAGCGATCTCAAATTGATGACCAAGAACAAAATGGAGAAAATGGTTTATATGGTTTGATAGGAGGGCACTTGTTTTTATCTTACAAGAGTAATCTTGTTGGGGCAATGGGGGAAAGTTAACGTGTCCCAGTGTGTGTGATTAATGTTACAGCTTGGGATGGAGGTGAGCCCCATGCCTTTTAAGTATTGGGATTTTTGGTTTGTTTTGGGTTTTATTTCTGTACACACAGCACATGGCTCCTGCAGAAGACTCTTTGGGCACTTTCCAAGTTTTGCCTTTTGGCAAAATTGGCAAACACCGTTTTGACTTAAGTGATGTATTTATTATTGCTTTGTTCCCTCAAATGGCTGTTGACTCTCCCTCCCGACTGTACTTCAGTGTCACCTCACGCATGTAGAGCTATGTACAAGGTTGTTATCCCTGTGTTTGTCAGATGTGTTGTGCTCTGTCCAGGAAGAGCCTAGATCCCTAGAATGCGAGGGGGCATAAATAGCTCTAAGCTGACTGCAGGATTTTTCTGAGGACATGATGGCTGACACGAATTGGACAGTATTGTTCTGTGAGCTGTTTAATGACCAGTACGGCAGTGCAGACGTGGCAGAGAGTGGTCTGACTACTCCAGCTGCTGTGTACTTGCATCCCCCCACAATTGCCCTTCTTTAAATGATTCATACTGTTTTGTTTGGGAAGGAAAATAAAACACCGTTCTGTAGCCATGTAGCTTCCTAAGTCTGTGAAGGAGACTGACTGTACTAGTCCCAAACAAGTACTTCATCACAAAGGTTAAGAATGTAAATTGATAACTTGGAGCATTACTGCACAGGAAGAGCAACTGAGGAAACATTATTTAATACTTACCTTATCAATCAGGTACTCCTGTTTAATCTTATCATTCTTGAAGTCTTCATTAACATCCAAAACTAGAATGGGCACCTCTCTAAGGTTCTCAAAATCAACTCTGTTAAATGGAAGAACATAATGCAAGTAAAAATGCTGTAACATCCTGTGTATAAAACAATATTGCTTTCCAAGTTGTCCTAAGGGTGCAGCATTTGTTACTCAGATTACCACGTGTACCTGAGATGTTAATACTGCTGCCCATGACTTAGGTATAAAGCCCAAGTCAAGCCTGTCCTTAATTGCTCTTGTGTAACCCAGTCAACATTGTATCACTGCAACTTTAATGTAAATCTGGCCTTTTAATATCTATTTTTACTGTACAACTAGGGAGGAAGGCTAGTTTAGGCTGCTTACCTTAATTTCCTTTACCTCATTCTTTGTTATGAAATCAATTAGAAGGAAGGTGATTTGGTAAGAGGGAGTGTGATACTTTAAAATAAAGTGTCACTTGCCCTCTTGTTTTCCCCACCCCTTTCTAGTTAACTGCTAATCCATTTACTACAGGTCTAAAGCTTCCTCTGGTGGGGATGACCTCTTTAGCAGGTTATAAGACTGGAATTTAAAATGGCTCAGAGATAAGAAGACCATTTTGGCTACTAGAAGCAGACAGGAGCAGAACTTGTGCAACTGGATGTATTGTTCTCTTAAAGCTGTAGTTATTCTCTTTCTACATGTGAAAAGCATTTCTAAAACACAGTAAGTGTGCTGAATAACATTCTTAACTTGTATTCACAGACTTAAGTGTTCCTATGAAAAACCACAGGAAATGCACACTCACAAGTTTGGAAGGAGCATGCAATGTAAACATTCCCAAAATTCCCCAGTATGCAGGGCTGTCTTGTCTTCCAAGTATTTAGGTCATCTTACATGAAACTTAAGAGAGTAGATGTGACCGGTAACATACTTTTCCTGGAATTGTTATGCTTCCCATTCAATAGAATATTTCAGGCTCCTCTAGGGGAAAATCTCAAGTCTGCTTTCACATTTAGAGACTGTTTAGGCGGGAAAGCCAGTGAAAGTCAGTAAGGACACTGGGGGGAAAGGTACATAGAGATCACTTAGTTACTTATGTGTAACAGTGCCTGCCAAAAGCCTTCTGATAGCGTTTATTTTGAAGCTATGATTAATATTTAAACTTTGGTGAAACAGTCATCCTAGTTTAAAGGTAGTTGGGACCTTGTCCTCCCTTACACTGGAACTGGATGCTGCTTAGTAGGTAACTTATGTGATTGGACACCGCTTCAACTATGCCCTATTCCCATCTACTTCCAGTTAACAAAATTAATATCCTTGCTGGAGTTAGAGCTACATAGCTTTCTAGTTGAAGCTAATGCTTAAAAAGGGCTGTAAATTAGATGAAGTTCTGTCTCTTGGGCAGTGATTTCCCTTTAGCATATAAGGTAGGAAAGAGCCTTGCCTGTAAGTTGAAAGTTGCCTACAGAAGATAGGTTCATACCTCATAGTCCTTTCATGAAGCCAGGTTTCATGTTTATAGTGGAGGCTTTCCAAATACTCAAGCTCAATTCCTTGCTCCTCTTCTCTTCCCCTCATCTGTAGCCTTTCCATGCATTTCTGAAAATAAAAAAAAG
>NW_015090893.1:13327642-13332441 GCF_001431845.1 Calidris pugnax
GTTTGAAATCCGTGTGCCGGGGGGGGAGGGATTGTAAACAAGATGTGTTTAAATGAGTTTATTGCAGGTGTAACCCTTACGGCTGCAGTAAGGGCCATCTCTAAGTAGCGTAAATCCCGTGAAAAAAAGAGCCATTCAATAAAACAGAACTTGAAAGTAAAGGTTTCTGGACGCCATAACAGTCTCGTCTTAAAATGGTGAACTATGCCAGTTATTGCAAAACAACCCTGCCCCAGCGCCTATCTCTGTTTACTGGCTTGTCAACAGCTGATAACTGGCTAACTCCTCCACTGTTAATGCCACTTACTAGTCGATATTATTTTAAAAACTTTATTAATAAGCAGAGAATACACACAAAGAACACTATCAAAGCACCCCGTAAGTTTTCATTTTAACTAGACAAAATTCTGTGAAAAACCACACAGGTCAGACAAGCAAAAAAACCCAAACCATATTTTACACTTCAGTCTTGCCTTAAAATAAGCTAGATGGGTAATGCATTCAGCTAAAGTAAATGTTTAGGAAAACACTGATTGTTAGGTTTAACTTCTGAACTTCAAGGACTTATTCAAAGTCATTTTCATGTTCTTAGGAAGTCAGGAAAGACTTGACCTGTGAAAACAAAAAAGCATATATATTTGCATTAGAAGCAAAACTGAATCATTAGATTTTTTTCCCCTTCCTTTCTTGGGAAACAAATAGTTTGTTATTGTTCATTCTCCAGTGCTGTTCTGCCTTTCCATCCAATTAATTCATGACCTGAAATGCGTTTAGTGTAGCAGATGGCTGTGAAACCAAGATTTTTTAAGTTAGTACTGGGTAGAATTGAGTAACTTGATTACTCAAAAATAGCAAGTACTTATGAAAGGCAGCTTCTGGAATGTTTTACAGAATGTTACTTCATTACCTCGCTGTACCCACCACCCCAGGCTGAAGGAGAGCTGACCTCGTGTGCTGGGTGGTGAAGGGGGTTCGGTGGAGACCACACTTGCAGTGGGCAAGTTAAAAGAAAGATGGCATGTGTGGTGTAGTCTGGTTCATAACTCTCCAAGCTGTTAACTGATAGTTTCCATAAGGATACAACTTAACAAATACCTCCAGAACTGAACACTGCAATCCCCTCCCCAGTTAATGCAGAGCTATTTAATTGGCTTGAAGGAATCATTCTTCAGCGATCTCAAATTGATGACCAAGAACAAAATGGAGAAAATGGTTTATATGGTTTGATAGGAGGGCACTTGTTTTTATCTTACAAGAGTAATCTTGTTGGGGCAATGGGGGAAAGTTAACGTGTCCCAGTGTGTGTGATTAATGTTACAGCTTGGGATGGAGGTGAGCCCCATGCCTTTTAAGTATTGGGATTTTTGGTTTGTTTTGGGTTTTATTTCTGTACACACAGCACATGGCTCCTGCAGAAGACTCTTTGGGCACTTTCCAAGTTTTGCCTTTTGGCAAAATTGGCAAACACCGTTTTGACTTAAGTGATGTATTTATTATTGCTTTGTTCCCTCAAATGGCTGTTGACTCTCCCTCCCAACTGTACTTCAGTGTCACCTCATGCATGTAGAGCTATGTACAAGGTTGTTATCCCTGTGTTTGTCAGATGTGTTGTGCTCTGTCCAGGAAGAGCCTAGATCCCTAGAATGCGAGGGGGCATAAATAGCTCTAAGCTGACTGCAGGATTTTTCTGAGGACATGATGGCTGACACGAATTGGACAGTATTGTTCTGTGAGCTGTTTAATGACCAGTACGGCAGTGCAGACGTGGCAGAGAGTGGTCTGACTACTCCAGCTGCTGTGTACTTGCATCCCCCCACAATTGCCCTTCTTTAAATGATTCATACTGTTTTGTTTGGGAAGGAAAATAAAACACCGTTCTGTAGCCATGTAGCTTCCTAAGTCTGTGAAGGAGACTGACTGTACTAGTCCCAAACAAGTACTTCATCACAAAGGTTAAGAATGTAAATTGATAACTTGGAGCATTACTGCACAGGAAGAGCAACTGAGGAAACATTATTTAATACTTACCTTATCAATCAGGTACTCCTGTTTAATCTTATCATTCTTGAAGTCTTCATTAACATCCAAAACTAGAATGGGCACCTCTCTAAGGTTCTCAAAATCAACTCTGTTAAATGGAAGAACATAATGCAAGTAAAAATGCTGTAACATCCTGTGTATAAAACAATATTGCTTTCCAAGTTGTCCTAAGGGTGCAGCATTTGTTACTCAGATTACCACGTGTACCTGAGATGTTAATACTGCTGCCCATGACTTAGGTATAAAGCCCAAGTCAAGCCTGTCCTTAATTGCTCTTGTGTAACCCAGTCAACATTGTATCACTGCAACTTTAATGTAAATCTGGCCTTTTAATATCTATTTTTACTGTACAACTAGGGAGGAAGGCTAGTTTAGGCTGCTTACCTTAATTTCCTTTACCTCATTCTTTGTTATGAAATCAATTAGAAGGAAGGTGATTTGGTAAGAGGGAGTGTGATACTTTAAAATAAAGTGTCACTTGCCCTCTTGTTTTCCCCACCCCTTTCTAGTTAACTGCTAATCCATTTACTACAGGTCTAAAGCTTCCTCTGGTGGGGATGACCTCTTTAGCAGGTTATAAGACTGGAATTTAAAATGGCTCAGAGATAAGAAGACCATTTTGGCTACTAGAAGCAGACAGGAGCAGAACTTGTGCAACTGGATGTATTGTTCTCTTAAAGCTGTAGTTATTCTCTTTCTACATGTGAAAAGCATTTCTAAAACACAGTAAGTGTGCTGAATAACATTCTTAACTTGTATTCACAGACTTAAGTGTTCCTATGAAAAACCACAGGAAATGCACACTCACAAGTTTGGAAGGAGCATGCAATGTAAACATTCCCAAAATTCCCCAGTATGCAGGGCTGTCTTGTCTTCCAAGTATTTAGGTCATCTTACATGAAACTTAAGAGAGTAGATGTGACCGGTAACATACTTTTCCTGGAATTGTTATGCTTCCCATTCAATAGAATATTTCAGGCTCCTCTAGGGGAAAATCTCAAGTCTGCTTTCACATTTAGAGACTGTTTAGGCGGGAAAGCCAGTGAAAGTCAGTAAGGACACTGGGGGGAAAAGTACGTAGAGATCACTTAGTTACTTGTGTGTAACAGTGCCTGCCAAAAGCCTTCTGATAGCGTTTATTTTGAAGCTATGATTAATATTTAAACTTTGGTGAAACAGTCATCCTAGTTTAAAGGTAGTTGGGACCTTGTCCTCCCTTACACTGGAACTGGATGCTGCTTAGTAGGTAACTTATGTGATTGGACACCGCTTCAACTATGCCCTATTCCCATCTACTTCCAGTTAACAAAATTAATATCCTTGCTGGAGTTAGAGCTACATAGCTTTCTAGTTGAAGCTAATGCTTAAAAAGGGCTGTAAATTAGATGAAGTTCTGTCTCTTGGGCAGTGATTTCCCTTTAGCATATAAGGTAGGAAAGAGCCTTGCCTGTAAGTTGAAAGTTGCCTACAGAAGATAGGTTCATACCTCATAGTCCTTTCATGAAGCCAGGTTTCATGTTTATAGTGGAGGCTTTCCAAATACTCAAGCTCAATTCCTTGCTCCTCTTCTCTTCCCCTCATCTGTAGCCTTTCCATGCATTTCTGAAAATAAAAAAAAGAAAAGCACAAACCTAGGCATTAACCATGCGTTGAAGGTTAAATCAGCTAAATAGATCAAGGGGTCCTTAAATCAAAAGGACTAATGCTAGACACTAGTAAGCATTAATTTTAAATGTTTGGCTGAATGAGTTAAATCTAGAATAACTTTTGTTTCAAAAAAAAACCCAACCCAAAACACAAAGTTGAGCCACTTTAGCAGATTGTCGTAATTTCCCATACAGTCCTGAATTGAAGTTAAGTCAAACTTTACTCAGAAGTTCAATTTCAGCCTTTGATCTTTACTGAGAGTGGCAGGTGCTGGTGACCACAGCATTCGCTGACATCAGAACAGCAGTTCAGAAGGGAGGGTTCTTAATTTGGTCTCTGAATGAAATCTGAATTTATGATAGGCTTCCCATTACATTGTAGGGGGGGAGCTAATTCAGTGTTAGTCACTGCATTCATTAGTGCATAGGTTTTTATATCCCCTTAAGTTTCGGAAACAAAAGCTGCAGCTGAAAACTGTGAACGTACCTGAGGTGTAGTTCTTAGGTAGATGATGCCATCCAGTTCTAGATCAGATTCAAACTGATTCAAAAGCCATGAGTGCCAGTCCTGATAAATAGCCCACTCTGTTTCATTAATATTTCCAGACTCGAATAGGTTAGAAGCAAATACATACCTGCAGTGAAAGGCATTAGTATTAGTCTCATAGCAGGAATGACCGAAGTCAGCTACTAAAACACTTCTCAAAGGATCAGAATCATGGTACTGAAAAAATAGCTGCCTACTCTTACATCCATAAAGCATTCTCAGTACCATCCAGCTCTTTCACCTGTTGAATCAGACCTGCTCCTTGCAGATACCAGCTTAATGTGAAGTGTCACCCCAGCTCCACACCTTTATGTGCAAAGACACAGAGCTGTTAATCCGAACTCTTGTTGTGAGAGTAATTACCTATCACTGTACACAGATCTCTCGAAAAATTGCACTGGGTGTTCTGCTTCATGTAGCTTGGCTGAGACAGGCTTTAATTGTGCTCTTACGCGGCTCAAGCAAGCGTAAGTCTGAAATGTATAGGCCCATCTGGTGGGTTTATCATACAGCATTTTAAGTAGATTTCCTCCGCTCTTCTGAGATGTTGAAAGCTCCTAGGGGAC
>NW_015090893.1:13334847-13362992 GCF_001431845.1 Calidris pugnax
TCCAAAACTAGAATGGGCACCTCTCTAAGGTTCTCAAAATCAACTCTGTTAAATGGAAGAACATAATGCAAGTAAAAATGCTGTAACATCCTGTGTATAAAACAATATTGCTTTCCAAGTTGTCCTAAGGGTGCAGCATTTGTTACTCAGATTACCACGTGTACCTGAGATGTTAATACTGCTGCCCATGACTTAGGTATAAAGCCCAAGTCAAGCCTGTCCTTAATTGCTCTTGTGTAACCCAGTCAACATTGTATCACTGCAACTTTAATGTAAATCTGGCCTTTTAATATCTATTTTTACTGTACAACTAGGGAGGAAGGCTAGTTTAGGCTGCTTACCTTAATTTCCTTTACCTCATTCTTTGTTATGAAATCAATTAGAAGGAAGGTGATTTGGTAAGAGGGAGTGTGATACTTTAAAATAAAGTGTCACTTGCCCTCTTGTTTTCCCCACCCCTTTCTAGTTAACTGCTAATCCATTTACTACAGGTCTAAAGCTTCCTCTGGTGGGGATGACCTCTTTAGCAGGTTATAAGACTGGAATTTAAAATGGCTCAGAGATAAGAAGACCATTTTGGCTACTAGAAGCAGACAGGAGCAGAACTTGTGCAACTGGATGTATTGTTCTCTTAAAGCTGTAGTTATTCTCTTTCTACATGTGAAAAGCATTTCTAAAACACAGTAAGTGTGCTGAATAACATTCTTAACTTGTATTCACAGACTTAAGTGTTCCTATGAAAAACCACAGGAAATGCACACTCACAAGTTTGGAAGGAGCATGCAATGTAAACATTCCCAAAATTCCCCAGTATGCAGGGCTGTCTTGTCTTCCAAGTATTTAGGTCATCTTACATGAAACTTAAGAGAGTAGATGTGACCGGTAACATACTTTTCCTGGAATTGTTATGCTTCCCATTCAATAGAATATTTCAGGCTCCTCTAGGGGAAAATCTCAAGTCTGCTTTCACATTTAGAGACTGTTTAGGCGGGAAAGCCAGTGAAAGTCAGTAAGGACACTGGGGGGAAAAGTACGTAGAGATCACTTAGTTACTTGTGTGTAACAGTGCCTGCCAAAAGCCTTCTGATAGCATTTATTTTGAAGCTATGATTAATATTTAAACTTTGGTGAAACAGTCATCCTAGTTTAAAGGTAGTTGGGACCTTGTCCTCCCTTACACTGGAACTGGATGCTGCTTAGTAGGTAACTTATGTGATTGGACACCGCTTCAACTATGCCCTATTCCCATCTACTTCCAGTTAACAAAATTAATATCCTTGCTGGAGTTAGAGCTACATAGCTTTCTAGTTGAAGCTAATGCTTAAAAAGGGCTGTAAATTAGATGAAGTTCTGTCTCTTGGGCAGTGATTTCCCTTTAGCATATAAGGTAGGAAAGAGCCTTGCCTGTAAGTTGAAAGTTGCCTACAGAAGATAGGTTCATACCTCATAGTCCTTTCATGAAGCCAGGTTTCATGTTTATAGTGGAGGCTTTCCAAATACTCAAGCTCAATTCCTTGCTCCTCTTCTCTTCCCCTCATCTGTAGCCTTTCCATGCATTTCTGAAAATAAAAAAAAGAAAAGCACAAACCTAGGCATTAACCATGTGTTGAAGGTTAAATCAGCTAAATAGATCAAGGGGTCCTTAAATCAAAAGGACTAATGCTAGACACTAGTAAGCATTAATTTTAAATGTTTGGCTGAATGAGTTAAATCTAGAATAACTTTTGTTTCAAAAAATACCCAACCCAAAACACAAAGTTGAGCCACTTTAGCAGATTGTCGTAATTTCCCATACAGTCCTGAATTGAAGTTAAGTCAAACTTTACTCAGAAGTTCAATTTCAGCCTTTGATCTTTACTGAGAGTGGCAGGTGCTGGTGACCACAGCATTCGCTGACATCAGAACAGCAGTTCAGAAGGGAGGGTTCTTAATTTGGTCTCTGAATGAAATCTGAATTTATGATAGGCTTCCCATTACATTGTAGGGGGGGAGCTAATTCAGTGTTAGTCACTGCATTCATTAGTGCATAGGTTTTTATATCCCCTTAAGTTTCGGAAACAAAAGCTGCAGCTGAAAACTGTGAACGTACCTGAGGTGTAGTTCTTAGGTAGATGATGCCATCCAGTTCTAGATCAGATTCAAACTGATTCAAAAGCCATGAGTGCCAGTCCTGATAAATAGCCCACTCTGTTTCATTAATATTTCCAGACTCGAATAGGTTAGAAGCAAATACATACCTGCAGTGAAAGGCATTAGTATTAGTCTCATAGCAGGAATGACCGAAGTCAGCTACTAAAACACTTCTCAAAGGATCAGAATCATGGTACTGAAAAAATAGCTGCCTACTCTTACATCCATAAAGCATTCTCAGTACCATCCAGCTCTTTCACCTGTTGAATCAGACCTGCTCCTTGCAGATACCAGCTTAATGTGAAGTGTCACCCCAGCTCCACACCTTTATGTGCAAAGACACAGAGCTGTTAATCCGAACTCTTGTTGTGAGAGTAATTACCTATCACTGTACACAGATCTCTCGAAAAATTGCACTGGGTGTTCTGCTTCATGTAGCTTGGCTGAGACAGGCTTTAATTGTGCTCTTACGCGGCTCAAGCAAGCGTAAGTCTGAAATGTATAGGCCCATCTGGTGGGTTTATCATACAGCATTTTAAGTAGATTTCCTCCGCTCTTCTGAGATGTTGAAAGCTCCTAGGGGACGAGAGAAAACTCAATATCAGCATATTTGCATAATTTCATTCGTCTTTCTTTATCTAAAATTCTGGTATATTGAAAAGAGAGGAAAACTTAATATCAGCATATCTGCATGATTTTATTCCTTTCTTTATCTAAAATTCTGGTATATTGAAGTAAGAGTTTATGGGTGGGTTTTAATTTTTTTGAAAACGTTTAGGCATAGGAATAGAGATTTGTTTTGCAGCTGATGGTAGTCTTTATGACTTAGATCAGGTTGATCATCGAGTTCCTGACTTTAATGTGATTCCTGTGGGGTAGAGGTGGATATTTGGAGTATGCATTTAAGAGTATCCTCCTAGGTAGCCTTTACGGTGTGTGACCAACGGGTGTGTTAGTGGCATCCCCACCGCGGGTGGCTGGATTGTGGCATGGCTCCCCAGCCAGCTGCCATGGTTTGTTCTGTTCCCCAACACCTACCTCGTACTCCTCCTCCTCAGCTGTCTGGACGTTGCACCACTTGGCGATGGGCTCGGGGATGATCTCCCACTCATCGCTGTGCTTCTCCAGCAGCCTTACAAACGTTGACTTCCCTGCAGCTGCGGAGGGTATAAAAAGCTGTCTGAGGGTGCGGGTCGGACTGGTCTGACAGAGATGGCCGGGTTGCTGTGAGGTGTCCTGTCCAGGCCGTGGGCAGCGTGGCTGCGGTGCGTGAGGCGCAGGGCAGCCCGGGCGGGCTTTGGGGAAGGCTTGGCGGGCCGCCTTGTCCGCCTTCCGAGAAAGCGGCGCTAATCTCCAGCGCCAGAAGCGCTGCGTGTGCCTGGCCGCCGATAGGGACTGGCGGGGGCCTCCATTTTAGGAGCAGGCTGAGGCCGGGGCGGGCCATGGCGGGGGTGCTGCCCGCGCATGCGCGGCGCGGGGGCGAAGGGGGGGAACAAACATGTCGCCGCGCGTGCGCGGTGCGGGCGGGAGCTGGCGCCGGCGGGCGGGAGTGTGGCGCAATGTCGGGCCGGGGCGCGGGGGGCGGCCTTGTCGTGCCCAGGCTCGGTCCTTGGGCGGGCCGCGAGTGCGGGGATGGCCCCGGGGGTGGTGGGGTGTGTGTGTGTGTCTCCCGTCCCGGGGAAGGACGGGATGGTTGTTGCCTTCAAGCCCGCCCACCGCGGACGAGGACAGTGTGTCCTCACCGTGTCCGGCCCGGTTCCCCTCTCCCTTCCCCGGGCGATGGCGCCCATTCCCGAGTACCGCCCTCAGCGAGCGGCTGAGCGGCGGCCGCGCTTCTCCTTCAACCGCATCCTCCCGCCTTCACGCGGAGGCGGGTGGAAAGGGCCCCCGGCCGCCCCTCTCCCCACAGCGCCTGCGCCGCCATCCGCGCTCCCTCGGGGCTCTCCCGAGGCCCCCGCTTCCCTCCCCCGTCGCGCTCACCGATGTTCCCCTCGATGGAAATCTTTCGGAGGCGCTTCTGGAAGCTGGAGTCGAGGGAGCCCGTGGGGCTGCGGCACTGCCGTTTGGCGGGGGTGGACATGGCGGCAGCACTCGGGGCCTCCGGCTGCTCCGGCCCGCTTTAAGCTTCCCGCCAGCGGTGGGCGGGATGGCGGCCGCCGCCACTCCCCGGGAAGAGGCGGAGGCGATGCCCCCTCCCTCCTTCCCTCCCCGCCGCGGTGGGCGCCGGGCCGGGCCGGGGGAGCGGGGCCGCCGCCGATGGGGATTAAACCCGGGTGTGGAGTGAGTGAAGTCGGGCTGAGCGGCTGAACTTAATGTCAAACGGTTCCACTCACTGCTTCGATTTGCATTAACGTGTGCGAGTTCTCCGTGTTGTTTGGTTCACAGACATGAATTTGAGAACATTATCTCATATTATTTTTCAAAAATCCTCCAGCTGTGGGGGGAGGCAGTTGTTATGGTCCGGTTGGGTGTTTGTTAAACATTTTACGCGGCTCTGTGAGGGCTGAGGCCGGGCAGGTTTGCAGCGAAGGGGCTGAGCGAGGGTCGCTCACCCTCGGTGTGGCGGCAGAGACACACCACACGCACAAAGGGCTCGGTGCTGCTGGGAGCAGCTCGGCTCCTGGTCCCCTGCCAGCGCTGGGGAGTCTGCCTGACTCCTGGCACCGGTTCCATCACCTGTGGGCAAGCCCAGACACGGATCGCGTGTTCATTGCAGGGTAAAGAGAGGGGATGGAGGATTCTCAAACGATGGAGTTTTTAGGGGTGCAACTCTCTGAGGCTGCGTGACTGTAGTTACTCCTGTAACTTCCTGCTGCCTCTCTTAAAAAACGAGATTCAGGGTGAAATCTAGCTAGGTCTGGTGTGTTTGGAGGAGATGGGAGGGAGTTATATTTTCCTTTCTTTTATGATAATTGTGACCCGTGTCTCTTCTTTCCCCCATCTCCTACAAACACACCAGGCTTCAGTGACCGAAGCGAGCAGATTGTTTCACGTGGGGTAGCGTCAGCATTTGAAGCTGGTAAGTGCTAGTTCCCACACACCTCTCTGTGCAGCCAGACTCTCCCCTCCCACGCGTGCCGTGCCGCTGCGGGGGAGGTGGGCCGAGTGTCGGTACCGGGGACCGGCCATCCTCCTCCTCCTCCCCCCCCCACTACCACTACCATCCTCCCACCTCCCCTCCCCGGGGCCGGGCGGCGGAGGGCGGCCGGGGCATGCGCGGTGAGGAGCGCGGCGCTGAGCGGCGCAGGCGCGTAGGCCCGGGCCGCGCTGAGCGCGGGAGCCGGGGCTTTGTTGAGCGGGGAGGGGGGGGCAGGCAGGAGACGCATGCGCACAAGCTGCGGGGGGGCGGGTGGAAGAGCCTAGGCTTAGCCAGGACGCATGCGCAAACCCCGCGGGCGCGGCGTGGGTGCGTGTCCCGGGGCGGAGGAGCGCGGAGCATGCGCAGGTGGGGGGGGGGCCTGCGGGGCGGGGCCGGGGCCCGCCGTCGGCGGGGGGAACCGCAAGTCGTGGGGCCCACCAGGGTGGTGTGCGGGGTCGGGGTTCTTTGTGCGGCGGAAGGCCCGGCCCAGCGGAAGCGGGACTACCCGCCGCCATTTCCTAGCGCGCTCTCGCCACAGGCTCGCCCGCTCGCTGCCGCCTGACTGGGACTAGGCGCTCTCCGGACAGCGGATCAGGCTCGGAGCCCTAGAACCACCGCGGAGCCCCACCATGTGTGCGTGCGGGGACGGGGGCTGGGCGCGGGCCGGGGGGGGCGGGCCAGGCCAGGCGGGAGCGGCTGTGTGTGTGTGAGGCGGGCAGCGGTCCGAGGTAGAGGAGGCTCGGGGGTGGGTGGGTGCAGGCCAGGGGGGCCGCCGGGCGCTCTGAGGGGGTGCGGGTGGCGGCCGTGCTGTGCAGCGTCTCAAAGGACTTGCTTTGGTTTTCTTCAGCAACCACAGAAACCGAGACGGAGCAGAGCCTCACCCCCAATGTGATGCTCAACACGGAGAGCAGCGAGGGATATGTGGTGAAAGTCAGGGGGCTGCCTTGGTCCTGCTCCACCGAGGAGGTGCAGAGGTTTTTCTCCGGTAAGTACAACTGTGGGGGGAGAGGGGCCAGACTCTCAAAATTCTAGGTTTCCTCGTGGGGACGCTGCAGCAGTGGGAGTACTGCAGCGAGTAGTTCCAGAGAGCGTTTAGGGCACTGCAGTAGCTGGTGAAGTTTGTAGTGCATCAAGTACCTTAGCTGGGATGCAGGGTGGAAAGCTATGCTTTTGCTAGCAGGAACTAGACACAAAGGAGCTTACTCTGGGACTTTCTGGGATAGCCACAGCTGCCTTAGCTTTTTGAGCAGTCTGAAAGAGAAGCTTTTGTTTTAAAGAACACTTCAAAATTTTTGCTTCAGATTGAACTAGATCAGTTTAGTTCTTGATGCTGTCCTAATAGGCTCTCTTGTGTTAAGTGTTCAGTGTATCCTGTCCTTTCCCTAAATTAATAAGTAATAAGTAGAGGTGATAAATACATGCTTTTTTCGGGGGCTGGAGATTTTAAAGCTGCTTCAGGGGTCTAGTGTATTGGACTTGGTTCTGATTTAGTTCGTTAGGCTTACCCTGAATGTTACCAGTCACTTCATGCTGATGAGGAGGCTTAGTTCAGTTATGATCAGAAGCAGATAGCATGTTCAACTTGAGGCAGCTGAGCTTTGAGAATAGATAGCTAATTTGTATTTATTCCTGATGTTTAGGTAATCTTCAGACTTGGCAGGAAGAAGAATTTGATTTTACTTAGTCCCTTAGTTTATTGCTCTATATAAAAATTACAGCTGCTGGTTTTGTTATCTTGGGTATAATTTGATAGTTGTTTTTATTTTTTTCCTTTTAGAATATCTGAAACCTTTAAGGTCACAATGTTCACAATTAATTCTGGCCTTTTGTTTCATTTTCAGACTGCAAAATTCTAAACGGGGCGTTGGGTATCCGTTTCATCTACACCAGGGAGGGCAGACCAAGTGGAGAAGCATTTGCTGAACTTGAATCAGAGGAAGATGTGAAATTGGCACTGAAAAAAGACAGAGAAACAATGGGACACAGATATGTTGAAGGTTTGACTCAGTTGGTCTAGTAACTGACTAAATGTGTTTGTGCTGGATGGGTTTTTAGTTAATTGCTGTTTTTGTCTCTTTAAAATGCATGTGAAAGGACAAATGGACTTTTATATCATAAGTTGACTAGTTTCAAGGCAAGTGGCTTTTAAAACTGTTGTGTATTGCAGATTGCATTAATTCTAAGTGCCTTTTACAGTTTTCAAGTCAAACAACGTTGAAATGGATTGGGTTCTGAAGCATACTGGTCCCAACAGCCCCGATACAGCTAATGATGGTTTTGTACGTCTTAGAGGACTCCCATTTGGCTGTAGTAAAGAAGAAATTGTACAGTTTTTTTCAGGTATGTGGGATAAAAGTAGTAGCTGTAGCACTATTGGTCTGTGCAAAAAAAAAAATACCAATCACCACGGATTGCCCAGTAGTACTTCCAACAGTGTGCTGATGGGTATTAAAAGGAAATAAGCAATTCTTCGTTAGTTATTTGGCCTTGAGGGATCACTTCCTAAAGTACTTCTTTGTTAAATAATTGAGGGAACTCCACAAAGCTGCTCTAATTTATACTTAGAGGTCCATACTCTTCCACGTAAAGGTAGCAGGAAACAAGTGTCTTGCTTTCTAAATTCAAAGTGAACGATTCAGGTGGGAGGATATTTCCACCCACAGCCTCAGCTGGCTCACGCTGCTCAGGGAAGGATTTAGAAACACCAGGGCATGCATCGTGCTCGTGGTTACTTGTGTAGATTTAGTACTGGATAAGATTCCAGGGAAAAACAGCCTGCTGAGCTCCAGCCAAATACTGATTTCCCCCCTTCCCACTCCCTTTCCTAGGGAAAGAAGAACCAAATTTGATACTGTCTAGCCTAAAGTTTTTTTTGTAGGCGAAGAGATAATGTCTTGCATTGACTCATTCTCACTTTTTTGCAGCTGCTTTATGTTTTAGGAACTGGAATACTATTATAAATGCCTAAAAATGAAATACATTGATTTACCTAGGAATTAACTTGGTAGTATTTTTGAAGTAGTAGGTTTCTAAATGTGAGCATTAAAATCACCTGGAATGTTTTGCTATAACAACATACGATTGACCATACTGTTTTGATTTAAAATACAGTAGAAACATTTCCAATTCTGCAACTTCAGAACTTGTTTTTTGTTTTCTGAATCAGTAGTATATTGTGAACAAGAGCAATTCCTGAGCATGTGCATTTTAAGTTGTTTTTTTTTCTTACGTGGTTAAGTGATTCAAGCTTTAAAAACTGTTAATGTGCTTAATATACAAAATGTGCCTCTTTTGTTCAGAAACTAATACTTTTGAAATTACTTCATGATTTTTTCTTAATTAAGCACTCCTAAAGATAAAAAAAAATTAATGCTGAAGCTTGATGTTTGCATAAGACTAATTATTTTACCTGAGTGACTTCTAGTAAAAATACTTGTTATGTATATAAAGCTGTTTAACTTGCTGTGTTTGAATTGACGCTATCTTAAAAAGTTCATCTTAAATACTTTCACAGAATTGAAGAGGTTTGTAAATATGTGAACTTCTTAATGCACCCTGCATTAGATGCTTTGTCTGAGGAGTGGTCTGTGACACTCAGGACGTTTCTGTGCTCTGCAGGGTGGGTTAAGAAGGAAAACTGAATGGTATGTGATCGTGGATCTCTTTCTGTTGACGTGCTTTTTCTTCTAGTGTTCTAGAATCAACATACCATTCACTAACAAGTGTTAAAAATTCTGGTGTATTTAAAGCTATAAGAAAAACTCATGACTGGGCTTGTGATGTTAATATTGCCCCCCTACTGGGGTTATTTGTCCTTGGGTTGAAGGGTTGGAAATCGTGCCAAATGGGATAACATTGCCGGTGGACTTCCAGGGGAGGAGTACGGGGGAGGCCTTCGTGCAGTTTGCTTCACAGGAAAT
The DNA here is from genome assembly GCF_001431845.1 of Calidris pugnax. NCBI lineage: Eukaryota > Metazoa > Chordata > Aves > Charadriiformes > Scolopacidae > Calidris > Calidris pugnax. The sequence continues at coordinate 13,343,977 of NW_015090893.1, forward strand.
AGCTGAAAAGGCTCTAAAGAAACACAAGGAAAGAATAGGGCACAGGTGGGGATGGATGGTTGGTTGGCTATGTCACTTTTCTTATGGTAAACAATTAAATCCATATTCTCTCTTCTGAAAGTATTAACATCCAAAAAGAAACAGTATTTTGGTCTTGAATTCGGTAATCAGTAAAGGTAACGCAGATGTGCGTGTGGCACAGGCTGTTTGAATCTACCCAAAAGAAAAGATAAAATTGGGCTAAGCTTAATTAATTAAACGTGCTCGTTCTGGAGGAGTGCAAAACTGATAGCTTGGAAGTGACAAAGTTGAGAGACTATGGCTTTAACTTCTCAAATAGCACCAATGATGCCTTTAGCTCTAAAGACATGCACAGTACTCTTATTACCATAAGAAAATGTGATACTTTCTAAACTTGTTTTATAAGTTGAAATGTAACAAATTTTCTTACTGTATTAATCTTCTGTGTAATAAGCATAGCTTTCAAGAAATTGTCACAAAGGGTTTTTATTCTATTTTACTTGTGACTATTTTTCATTGAAGCATGCACTTTTTGCCTACGCTGAATCCCTGAAGCGTAGGCTGGGTTCACTAGCACATGCAGAGCTTTTCCTAGCATCCTGATGGGTTCAAATCCTGGTGGAGACCGGGGTTTTTAACCCTCTGTTTACGTTGCCACCTGAGCAAAACAGTGCTGAGTTGAGCGGACGTCGGTCCCTCCTACGTTTTTTGACTAACACTTAAAATTGGGGGGAGGTGGGTGGGGAATCAATATTGCTCCCCCGCCCTTAAGGTTGGGATACTGCGAAGTATGAGGAGCATGTAAACCCTTCAGTAATTGTAATTTCTTGAAAATACACTGATTTGAAAGTAACGTAGTGCTTATAATAGTATGTCATTGCCTACATAATAATAATGTTAAGAAACCTGGCTTAAAAACATACCGCCAGTTTTGAGGCTATGACTACCTGGCTTGTTTTAATGTGAAGTTGTGAGGTTTGTGGAAGGAGCCGAAGACTGACTTCTTTCTGTGGAACCACTTGTAGGTACATTGAGATCTTCAAGAGTAGCCGAGCGGAAGTGCGCACTCACTACGACCCTCCACGCAAGCTGCTGGCCATGCAGAGACCCGGTCCTTACGACAGACCCGGTCTTACGCGGGGATATAACAGTCTTGGTAGAGGAAGTAGCTTGGAAAGAATGAGGCGTGGAGCTTACGGAGGAGGTAAGGAGACGAAGTCCAAGAGGGAGCTGCTCATCTGAGAAGCAGCAACACTTGGACCCTGGTAGTGTCTTCCCCTGCTTTGTAACTGCTGGTTTGTATTATGTCCTTGGCTGTGTTTCTTCTAGAAGAAATGGAAGGTTCTAATACAAGTTGTCTGCGGTGTGTTCGTGTGTGTTTGGCTCTTGCTGTAGTTGAAATGAACATGTTGTCCAATCTATTTATAGGTTATGGAGGTTATGATGACTACAATGGGTATAATGATGGCTATGGTTTTGGTTCTGATAGATTTGGAAGAGGTAAGATTTCTCTAATAGGAACTGTAACTAAACTTTCAATACATTCCAAAAGAAACTAAAATACATCTGAAAGACCTAGAATGGACTCTTTTCTCTGCAGGAATGTCGGACCACAGATACGGCGACGGGGCATCCACCTTCCAGAGCACGACTGGCCACTGCGTCCACATGAGAGGTCTGCCTTACAGAGCTACGGAGAACGACATCTACAACGTGAGTCCCAAATCTGCTCTTTCCTTTCATGCATGGCTTTAAGAGCCTGCCATCGTTACTGGGCACGTCAGCTGTGCTGCAGTTAATGAGTGCTTCCTTTAGAGGCCTTTAGAGCTGTTGCATTGGTGCGTTTTAATCTGTGTGACTTTTGCATGTAGTTCTTCTCACCTCTGAACCCTGTAAGAGTACACATTGAAATCGGACCAGACGGCAGAGTAACCGGAGAGGCAGATGTTGAATTTGCTACTCATGAGGATGCAGTGGCCGCTATGTCCAAAGACAAAGCAAATATGCGTAAGTACGACCGGTCTGAGTACCTGGCTTTAGGGGAAACGCAGCGCCGCGGTGTCGTGTGTCTGCTGTAACTGCAGTGCCAAAGGTTTTATTGTCACGAGGCAAACTGTGTGGGTTTGGTGTGAAACGCTCTCACGGCAACACTTCTTTTGTCTTCCAGAACACAGATATGTAGAACTCTTCTTGAATTCTACAGCAGGAGGAAGTGGTGGTGCCTATGGCAGTCAAATGATGGGAGCAATGGGTATGTGTAAAGGGTCTAACTGCGCTTCTAAACGAGCAGTTGCTATTGCAAAGGAAGCTGGCTAATGTTCTGCAGCTCCTGCTTATTCTATGCCTGGCGTAAAAACTGAAATCCAACATTCTGTCTTAATCACAGTCAAGGAATCGGAAGGGGTAGTCCAAGATTGGAACACTAGCACATTGCCAGGTATATAAACCTTTTGGGAATAATTTGAACAATGAATAGGTTAAATAAGCTGAGGCACTGAATGTGGTCTGTGCGTGTGTGTGTGTGGTGGGATGAGTGGCCCCCGGGAGCGCGGTGGTGCGGGAGTGACGCGGGAGACGCCTGTCCTCTGACTCTTCCTTCCCCTCCCTGTTTCTGGAGACCGGGACAGAGTCTGATGATGGAGGGTGTATCTGTGGCATGAAGGCCCTTCAAACCTGGTCTTGGTGGAGAGGGGGAAAATCTATTTGGAATTTGGAGAAACTGTCTGAATTGCTCTAGAAAACTCTAAAATTGTTTGAAATTTGCAACACGAGCCTAAAGCTGCTGTTGTGCCTGTGAAGCAGATACCCTTCTTGATACCCGACGTGTCTGGTTCCTTAGAGATGAAGGCGGTGGTTGGTTTGGGGGGGTTTCTTTCTGGAGGGGGGGGATGTATGTGCGTATGTAGATACTCTGCAGCTTTTGTAGTATTTTGATTGTAAAATGTTTGAAGCCTAATGAAGTCTTAACCACAGAAGAGCTTTGTGGGAGCGTAGACAAGTGAAGAGGGGGAGTCAGTAGGCTTGGGTGGGGGTCCCCCGCAGCGCTGCTGTGAGTCTGCCCGGAGTGTGCCCGGCCAAGTAACCCCAGTTAGAGAGTCACCACGTCTCCGGGCGCTGTCACAGCCTGGTCTGAGCTCCCATGAAGCCCAGTTTGAGTCTCCTGGGGTGTGTTTTGGGTACAGCAGCACATTGATCCATAGGAAATGCAGAAGTAAACCCGCCCATGAGTGTTTGAGAGTCACAAGCACCTGCTGTAATTCTTGAATTTCCTGTTGCTGCTTGATTATAGGAGTGTCTTTACAAACCTGGTCATCTACCTTGAGCTTGTTACCTCAGGAAACTTTTTCCCTAGGTATGTAGGTGAGAGAGAGCTTAGTGCTGGGGGTTGTTAGTTAGGAGAAGGGTGGGTTTTGTTGATAATGAGCAGACTCTTTTTTGAGGCGCAGACTCTTTAACCATTTTATCCTTAACTTAAAAGGAAGCCAATCCAGTTATGGTGGTCCAGCTAACCAGCAGCTGAGCGGGGGTTACGGAGGAGGATATGGTGGTCAAAGCAGCATGAGTGGATATGGTAAGAGCATTTCCTCACTGGTTTTAGGTGGGCCGAGCGCAGCTGGCTTAGCCAGCCTGGAGGGGCTGTTTGGTGGCTGCTGAAGGGTCACAGGACAGAGCACAAGCCCTGTGACTTGGCTGTCGTGGATTTGAGAACTGGAGGGGGATGGATTCAAAGCAGGAACTTGGAGCTGAGGGAGGGAGATGTGGGGAATGATTCCGAAAAGGGGGAGGAAGTGGTGGATCTCCAGACTTCCCGTTCCTCCGGTTCTGGGTGCGGAAGCTGGAGACCAGGGCAGAGGAGGAGGAAGGGGGGGAGGGTGTTTGGGAGGCTGGGTGCTCTCTGCCTCCGCACAAGGAGGGGGATGGATTCAAAGCAGGAACTTGGAGCTGAGGGAGGGAGATGTGGGGAATGATTCCGAAAAGGGGGAGGAAGTGGTGGATCTCCAGACTTCCCGTTCCTCCGGTTCTGGGTGCGGAAGCTGGAGACCAGGGCAGAGGAGGAGGAAGGGGGGGAGGGTGTTTGGGAGGCTGGGTGCTCTCTGCCTCCGCACAACACTGAAGGCGAAGGGAGGGCGAGGCAGAGCTGGCTCTTCGTTGAACAACCGATAACACTTGATGTTGGGTCCGGAGCTGTAATGAACTGACGCTTTGCAGTGTTGGGCACGGTAGATGGTGTTTACGCGGTGGCCCAGCAAGGACAGGCGTTGGGGGAAGGATGCTACGAGTCTGCCTGAGCCAGCTGTGAACCTGCTGTCGGTTTTCCCCCCCAGACCCCGGGAGCCAGGGCGCCATGAACAGCAGTTACTACAGCAGCGGGAACCGCGCGTCCATGGGAGTGAACGGCATGGGCGGCATGTCCAACATGTCCAACATGAGTGGTGGCTGGGGAATGTAACCAATCGCTGACTTTTGGGTCGCATCTTTTTTTAAAAAACAAAAAAACAAAAAACTAAGTTTAACAGTTTTGCAATACAAGCTTGTGATTTATGCTTTACTGTAAGTGGATTCAGGATTGTTATTTTAAAACCTTTCAGGTTCAGTATTTTTGAACGTACAGAAATGAACATTCATCTAGGATGTAATAACCAAGTTGAGTAAAGACTATAACTGTTAAACAACTCTGAGCGTTTCTCAAGTTAGTTTCGTTGTAGGAGTGTATTTAAGCAGTTAAGCGTATTTAGGTTAAAGCTGTTTGAATTATGTTAAATGTTGCTCTTATACCATATTACATCCAACACTGTTTTGAATACATGTTGAAAGAGACATGCTTTTTTGTAAAGAAACAATATAGGGGCTGTGTCTGAAATTCAAAGTGAACATTTGGCATGTTAGTTCTAGTTTATTTCTTTTAATATCCTGTAAGGCACGTTAAAGCTTTTTTTTTTTTAAGTTAATGGGGGAAACATGTTGAGACGCAATACGGCTACTTTAGGATTTTGGTCTTGGTGTTCGTATAAAATTCTGAGGCCTTGATTTAATCTTTCATTGTATTGTGATTTTCCTTTTTAGGTGTATTGCGCTAAGTGAAACTTGTTAAATAAATCTTCCTTTTAAAAACTGGAATTCAGTCCTTCTTGCCCTCCAGCTTCTGGGGTGTGGCTGCTACACCCGCAGAAGTGTCCCCGTGCTCCAAGGTGGGCACTGTCACCTCTCCCAGTGACAGCTCCCCCCTCAAAGCTGCCCTTGTGGGGGGTTGGTGAAGAAAAGCAGCACCCGGGGGTGCAGAGCGCCTGTTGGTGTGAAGGGCCCCAGGGCAGTGCTTGGGGCAGGGTCCCGGGGGGGATTCTGTACTTGCTGGGGGTGTCTCTTAGGAGCCAAAGCGCTGCATCCACTGACTCTGCTGCAACCCTGGTTCAGTAAATTCACCTTGTTGATGAACATCACACTGAAACATGGCTTTATAAGCAGCTGAGTTTGAGAAGTGCTGGAACTTCCCCTGAAATAATAAGGCATCTGCTGCCAGGCATTTTGCCACTTTGGGCAAATTTGGATTCTGTACTTCTGGGGGTGTCTCTTGGGAGCCAAAGCACTGCATCGACTCACTCTGCTGCAACCCTGGTTCAATAAATTCACCGTGTTGATGAACATCACACTGAAACAGGGTTTTATATGCAGCTGAGTTTGAGAAATGCTGGAACTTCCCCTGAAATAATAAGGCATCTGCTGCCAGGCATTTTGCCACTTTGGGCAAATTTGAACCATTCTTCCCTAAGGGTTAGAAATCAGAAAAACACACCATGGGGGTTTTGCAGCAGCGGAGCTAGAGGGGGTGAATCCTGAGAGCTTCTTGCTGCGGTTGGGGTTGTCATTGCTGTTAGAGCCCTGTTCCATTCCTGGGATGTGAGGGATGTGGTGGGGTTGGTGCTGGAGGTGGTGTCCCTGCTGAGCTCACAGCAGAGCTGGGGAAATTAAACAGCCCAAGGGCAGAGCGGGGTCTTGCCTTGGCTTGTCCTGTTCCAAATGAAGCCTCTGTGCAGGACGTGTCCCTTGCCCAGAGCTGCTCTGCACCGCGGGCACTCACCCGGCAGCACGGGTGCTGCTGGGGACATGGGGGTCCCTGCCCAGCTCCACTGTCCCCACTGGTGTAACTGGACAGCTCTGAGCTGGTGGTTCATTAACACCGTGTGGCAAACTGTACTTCTGACTGTCTCATTAACCTCATTAATGAGAGCCATGCACCCTTGCTGATACATGCTGGGGTCACTCCCAGCTCCACTGTCCCCACTGGTGTAACTGGACAGCTCTGAGCTGGTGGTTCATTAACACCGTGTGGCAAACTGTACTTCTGACTGTCTCATTAACCTCATTAATGAGAGCCATGCACCCTTGCTGATACATGCTGGGGTCACTGCTCACCTTCCTGGGAGGCCGGGAAGCCGTTGGCTGCCACTGCAGAGCCTTGGCTTTGCCTGGCACCTCCCACGAGAACACCTTGAGCTTCAACTTGTTGGTCAGTTATTCAAGATCACCTCACACTGTGCGGGGCTGTACAAGAACAATCTCTTCCAGGATCCATCACCAACAGCTGTCAGAAATCACAACTTCATTCTCCATTCCAGTTTTTGCAAAAGGCTTTATTGTGTAACCGCCGTACTGTGGGCACAGCCACTCCGAGCAAGTACAGGGTGTAGGTTTTGACTCTGCAGTGAACAGAAGGCACATTCATCGACACTCATCATAAAGCTCTTTCTATAGACAATTAATAAATTGACCTTTCTCTGTACTTAGAGCAAATACAAAACTGTACAGGAGCCAGTGAGACACAGGAGCGCCTGCGGCGGGGACGGGGGGGAACAGAAGTTAATGTGCAGAAGGACAGCGACGTCTAGAGGGATCAAATAAATGTAGAAATGCCATATACAAATTTTAATACAAATACCTACAAAAGTCAGAAAAGTGAATTTGCATTTTAGTTTCAAATAGAACTTGAAGGGAAATTACAGCTGATAGATTATTTTTTTTTTAATCATTCCAGTTGGAGGAATATTAGTGTGCATAATCCCTACAAATTATTTTACACCGCTCTGTTTGACAGTGGATAATATTAGTGCCCAGGCAGCCTGCCCCGCAGAGGGTGGTGCCTGCAATTCAGAATTAAAAAAATAATGGCTACTTTTCCAATGTTGAAGTGGTCCTGTCAGGGTTAGGGAAGCCTTAGGAGGAATTAGACGAACACCGCTGAAGGAGTAAAGTGTGACAGGTATCGCAAACACGGACAGGCTTCGGGTACGACGGCAGCGCCAGTTCGTTACTGGAACACGTGTTGCAGAAGATGTCCCCGCAGTTTCTGCAGTGATGCTGCAAACAGAGAGGCAGAGTAAGCACAGCCCCAAAAACCCGCCTCAGGAAGAGAGAAAGCAGACCTTAGAAAAGCTTCTGGAGGCCACTGACATCACCCTCCGGTTCCCCACAGGCCCAGCCCTCCCGGCAGCACCTCCTCCTGTGCAGAGGATGGAACCCAAGCGGGGTGACCCCTGCACACCCCAGCTTCCTTCCCTCCCTCCTTCCCTGGGGTGACCCCCGCACAGCCTGGCTTCCTTCCCTCCCTCCCCGGGGTGACCCCTGCACACCCTGGTTTCCCTCCCTCCCTGGGGTGATCCCCGCACACCCCGGCTTCCCTCCGCGCTGCCGTGTCAGAGCGTGGCTCCCCAGCAGCCGGGTGGGCTTTCAGGAGGGCAGGCAGAGGCTGGTCCAGGGCTGCTGGTGTCCCAGCTGTCCCCAACCACCGAGCAGGACCCCCCCAGCAGCCACAAGGGCCCCCTCACTGCACACCTTTCAGGGAGACGAACCACCACAGGAACACAGCCCACAACAGCTCCCTACCATGAAGATTACTTTTAGGATGGGAAATACCAAATGACTTCTCTATGTATTTCTCATGCCAACAGGGTGTGGAATTGAAGCAGTGTCATCTTCCCGAGCCAACCAGGCCACAGACCAATTTTTGTTTTCCATGACAAAAGGAAAAAAAATAAAATCCACTGAACATCCCTACCTTCCTCCTGGAGATAGAGAACTCCTTCTCGCATTGCTTGCAGTGTGTCGCTTCGTCATCCTTCAGCCAGGTATGGCCCTAGAAAATCGGAACGAAAACCTCACTGTACATACAAATAAATTTATAAAATAAAAATCAAAAGGCAGCTTACCAACATCGTTGGTATTTTTCAAAAGCTATCTTTTAAAGGAGGATAAATGTGGTGAAATTTGATTGTGTTGAATGAAATGTGTATGTTTAGTCAAAGTATCCATGAGATGCAGAGTACCTTCAGCGCTTTATTTACTTCTTTAATATCTTCCATCTTCAGCTTCGATCTGGGAAAAAAAGTAAGAATTACTCCCTCTGTGTGACTTTACATTTAGGTGTTCAATGTCACCTGCCATTCCACAGTCCAGCCACTGAACCTGAACTGTAATTCCTCAGTCAGGGCCCTGTTACAAGCTCTGAACCAGTTGGTGTCACTGGGAAGCTCTCTCACCTCAGGGTTTGTCCCCTTTTTAGTGTATTCAGAAAAATGGGGGAAAAGCACAGTTCTGCTGTAAGAACTCAGCATTTACTGTATCGTTTCCTCTCTCAGCCATCTCACTCATGCTTACTCAAGATCCTTTCTTCCCCCACTTCTATTTCATGGCTGTTTCGTTTCCCTTGTGCAGCAATTGCCTCCTAAAATTCTCATGGTTGTTAATTTTTATAACTGGACGTGTTTAAAAATTATTTGTATCAGTTTGATGCTCCATTCTCCAGGTTACCTCATGTAGAGGAGCTCAGTCCCCAGAACTTACTGGCTGAGATGAAGTCCCATTTCCTGAAGGGCTTGCTCCTGCTCCTCACAGACTTTCTCTAACTGCTGCTTCTCATCTTGCAGTTTTCTCAGCTCCTACAAAATCAAGCACAAAATCAAGTTTGTTGTGTGCTGAGTTGGACCTATAACTTAGGTTGGTTGATCTAAACTACCCAAGCACTTCACAAGAATAAGCTCCTTTACAAAGCTCCCTATTTGTAAGGCTTGAGTTTTAGAATTACAGGGGTGAACCATCCATGGGTTCTTGTAGAGCACACACAATGAAATCTTTTAACCACATTTACCAGAAAGAGAGAAAGCTTTTCAGGCTTTAAACATCCCTGGGCACAGCTAGAATGCAGCAGTCCCATGCCCACACATACTGGTGTACAACTGTGCCCTCAAAAGCTAAACTGCTCGATACAGAGAAGCAAATTCTCTTTAGGCTAACAAGAATGCTCATGCTTAAAAAGTAAATTGCATTCAGTTGTTTTGAGTGCTTGAGAACATGTTCTTATTTTATTACATAGAGCTGAAAGACCTCAGGCTGTCTCTAAAAGTTCCGAACTTGCCACTTCCTCCCTGAGCAGGAGTATGTCACCGTGGGACAGCTGATGAGCGTTTTGTCCCCCCTCAGGTTCAGCTGCGGCTGGTGAGCGGCTCAGACGTGCAGCCAAGGCAGGGCAGGCACAAACCTCCTCAGCCTCCTCCAGCTACAGCTGTTTTCACTGCCTGAGCCCTCTGCTGGCATTTCATGTGCAAGTTTGTGTTACAGCAGCTGAGGTTTTGAAACCATTCACAGAAGAAACACTCTACTAGAGATGCAAACATTGCCCTGGTTCTAGGTCAGCTTTAATCCTCAACACATTTACACTGCACTTACCTTTTTCAGTCCTTCCATTTGTTGCAGTTCCGTTTTAAGCAGAGTTGCAGCATCCTTCTCTTGGTGTAGTTCTTTTTGCAAAGTTTGTCTCTGTTCCTTTTCAGATTTTAACTCCTTTTCCAGAGTTGAGCTATTTAAAAATAATTCATTCTAAGAAACCCTATAGCAGAAAAATATCCTATAGCACTTAAGGATAGCAACAGCATGAGAAGAAGAAACCTTGTCCAAAAGAGGGCAAAAACTAGAGTGGTGTTCTGGGAAAGGAAAAAACAGGGATGTTATGGCAGCAGACATCAGAAACTGTAATAGCAATTTCAGGTCACAAAAAACAAGCAGCAATGGATGGCTAGAAGAAAAAGACAACAAACAAAAAAAACCAAACCAAAACCAAAACCGATCCCCACAAGTACGTATTTGATCACCTGTATTTAAACAGCCATGTTTAAAAATTACACTTTACCCTGAAGTCTGAACAGTGAACGGAGCATTTTCTATAGGTATTAGAAACCCTTAGAGGATTAACATTCCCTAAGAACACCAGGATACCCCCAAACCCCTTCAAAACACACAATCCATTGGGATGACAGTCACTTACATGCTCAGCCTACAAGTGTGTCTATCTCCTGACTTAGTAAAAAAGCAACTGAAAGCTCCATTGTTAGTCAGAATGACCACATTTCTACTGGCACTTTGTGCTCTGAATGGGATGTTCTGGAAAAAGCCTTTCAAAATCCTCTTGCTAACGGTGCACAATACAGATATGCTGTGCTTTCTCAAATCTTGTGTACTTCTGTCAACACTTGCTGAACCCTATATAACTCAAGCCTACCTCTCTTTAGACCTTAGCACAAAAGGTGTAGAAAGCACTTCTTAAAGAAAAGGTAGAAGAGAAGGTAAAAAGCCTGATTATCAGATGAAATACCATTTGCTGTCCAGTTGGGACATCTGCTGCCGACAAGTGTCAAGCCGGCCAGCAAGCTCTTGCTTCATCTTGTTGCATCTTTCTTCAGCAGCCTGCCTTGCCTTTTCTGCGTGCTGCAATCTGCAAAGCAAGGAACAGGTACATTTGTTGTCCATTTACATACTCCTCACCTACACCCCCTCCTTCTCTTCTTTTAGATTCACCACACAGATCTTTATAAAAGCTTGAACTGAAAATGTTAGTGAAGAAAAAACAAAACCACAACCCCACACCTTTGCAAGCAACTATTTCTGAAAAAACCCCCACCCCAAAAGCAAGAGTCATACTGGATCTTTAACTAAAGTCAACATGTTTCTGAACAGCCTGCCTATGGAAAGAGTTATGGTTTTCAAATGGGTCAATCATGGGCATGTTTGCCTGGAAAAAAGGGAACAGGCAAACGCAGAGGGTGATAACAAAGAGAAAGGAAAAAGAATGTCACACTGGCACGCACGCCCCAAGTCTTTACAGGAGGTGTATGAAAGGTCATCCGATAGAAGTTTCAGGTTTCTACTGACTTCAGTGTTGACTTTTTGAGCTTGCAGTTATTACCTCTCTTCCATTTGTTTCATTGAGGACATCATCTCATTTGTTTTTCCTTCAAAAGAGGATATGGCTTCTGTTTTCTGCTGTAATGAACTCTCTGCATTCTGCAGGAATAAGTGAATAGATATTCCAGGTAAAACACTTTATAGTTTTCTAAAGTGCAAAGTGTTTAATGAAAGTCTGTCACTAGATAAAGAAATGTTTAGCTCGTTACAGGCCATGCCTGGGTCTAACTGGAATGTACAAACAAAATGCCGGTAATACCAAGCAGATGTGCCTCAACTGTTTTTGTTAAGATCTCTGAAAAAAACCTTAACTGTACTACGTTTCGACCTATGAGATCATCTACAAGACAAAAATCTTCTCTTTAGAAACAAACTCGAAGAAAGAAATTATCAGATTAAATTGACAGGCTAAGAATATCAATTATGATTTGAATGTATCCACTGCACTCAGCGGGCATGGAAGCAGGAAGCCAAAAAAACCCCAACAAAATAAATACTGCTTTTGAAAGCCAAGGCATAGCTCAGCACTGGGGCTTCACTGGCCACGGCCTCGCAAGTTTCTGTGCATCTGTGAAGGAAGCAAAGGTCCAGATAAAGCCTGAACAGGCATCAGGAAACAGTCCATAAAAACTGAGAGAAATCCCCTCTGGGTTTCTGGCACCAAGTATGGGAGGGGCAGTCTGGTTAGACTGATTAATGTTAAACTCATTTCATTAATGGAGACAAGCTCTGGGCATTCTGTGTGCACACTACTACTCCATCGCTTCTTTGTAGAAATGCCTATCAGTATATATATTTGCTGGATGATCCAATTGCACACTATGAAGCACACTGAAGGAAACTCCCCTCCTTTCCTACCATACCCCATATAATACCAATAATGAAGCATAATAAAAAAAATTAAAAGTTTGAAAATATATATTCTTCAGAAAATCGTTGCATCTCAGTATTACTTCAGATGCATAAGGGCATATGCACCCCCAGTGCACAATTAATGGGTAAAGACCACCAGCACAGCTGTTCTTTCTGTTCTCCACTATGCTCATACCTGAGATTTGTGAAACATCTGCAAGTTAATAGCCTTCACTTCTTCTAACTGTTGGCGAAGTGCAACTAAAGTGTCTTGTTTTTCATGAGTATCTTTTTCCAGAAGTTTCATGGCAATTTCCATTTCCGTTTTCATTCCAATTTGTAGCTCCAACTCTTTCTCTAGTTCCTTAGAAAGAGATTTCCCAGTTATTGTTATGTAGTCATATGTCAGGGATAAGCATTTCCAAAACCCATACAACCCCATTCACAAACTGTATTAGTCTGAGGTCAGAATCCTGTATCTTTCATTTAATTTTCTACAGTTAAGTTTCCTTACCAGCCTAATTTTTTTTTCTTCTTTCAACTGCTTCCAAACATCACTGTACATTTCATCCAGACCCTGGCGTGACTGCTTGTAAGTATCCAATTCTACTTTTGTATCCTCTTTTGTTACCTAAAGGAAACATTAACAAAAAAACCCACCTAGGGTCACAAAGATACTTATTTAAAGTTTGGCTGAAGTTCTTGCATGTTAATACAATATTTCTGTGTGCTATTTCAAGTAAAATCCTCCTATTTTACAACTAATAAGCAGGCAAACGTTAGTAAGCCCAAGTTTCAAAGAACAGAGTCAAAATAAAGAGAAACTGTTTTAATACTTTTAATCCTTTCTCCCTTCTTCAGGTATATGTTTGAGTGTGTAGCAAAGAACAGCAAAATCTAACGCCTGTGTGTATCACACAGCAATCTACACAGCAGCATTTTAAACTGTGCTTAGCATTCCAGCTCAAAGTGCTTTCGAGAGCACTGCCTACAGTTGATCAAAAGAGATCACTTATTTTAATGATCCTTGTAATCTATAAATAGGTGTCCCACCTCAACACTTTTTTCACTCCGTTCACGAATTAATTCGTTTTGTTGTTTTAATTGCTGCTGCTCTTCCTGAAGTGATCCAATTCGGTCAGTTGCTGCTGCAAGCTGTTTACAAAGAGAACACATCTATGTTTAATCACTGTACAAGCAACATCTGGAGGAATTCTAAAGTTAGTAGCTCAGCCTTTGCAGCAGGTGCACTGCTCACTTCCCCTTTTGTCCCTTTCATTGTCCACAGAAGCTGCCTGACCTTTTTGCAGCCACACTCACTCTACAGCCTCAATGATTAAGCCCACCAATGTTTGTTCACTTGACTTCTGCTTCACGCCCTCATCAAGTATTTTTAAATATTAACCATGCAAAGAAACACATCCTACTGTAAAAGGCTAAAATCCACCCCAGCTCTGTGATCCGTGGTATTCATTCTGGTATGAACTAAGAGTCATAGCTGACATTCACTCCTGGAACCTTATGGCAGTATCAAGCTGAGATACCCTAAAAAGCACTTGACACACAGATATAAATATATATATATAGTTTATAGTGTCTGTAAACCCACCACACCACAAAAACCAAAATAACCATTATCATGCATGCTGCTGGATTCTATTTCAATTCCCTGCTAGGAAAGATTTCCAAACTGAAGTGTGATTAGTTTCCTTCTCTTCTTCTGAGTTCTGTTTAGCTCGCATGATAAATACATGGGTATATGCAGAAGGAAGAGGGACGAGTCATGTTCATTACAGTGGTGGTATGGTTACTTTTGGGTGGAAACACCATTGCAAGACAAAAAATTGACTAAGGAAATGGGTCTAACAAATAGGTGCCCAAACATTTTAACAGCTAACATAAGGCAGCAGCTTTCCACAGGGCTTTGCCCATGTGCCAACTCATGCCAGTCCTACTAATCCCCCCATTTCACTAGTATCAACTCAAATATTTTTGCTCCCAAGGTATATTCTTAGGAAGTCTTGCTGCTGATGGAAAAGAGCTATGAGAAATATCTAACAAACCAGCCACAAACCTCTTCCTGGAGTTTTGAATTGGTCTTTTCCAAACAGTCTATTTTGTTCTGAAGATCCGCAACCGTGCAACTGCAGGAAGGAAAAGAGATGCATAAAAACAATAAAAGGAGTGACAGTGTTCAGCATTTATTCCTGTCCTCAATAATACTTTCACCAACTTGCATTTGTTAACAATGAAATACTTTGGTGAGCCAGCAAGGAACTCAGAGGAAGGAGCATTGTCCCTTTTAAGCCCTGAGAGGATCATGCATTTCCCTACACATTGGCAGCCCTATTTCTGGCTTAAGCTTTTGCTGTCTTAACACCTCTCTGATGTGCAAAAGGGTAAGTGGCGCCGGCTCCTACCACTGTGCAACCTGTGGGGGAAGAATAGAGACTCTTCCTTTGAAGAATTAATTCCCAGATGCACTTGCTATAGCTTTCTCTTGAAAAAGTAGCTCCAAAATCTTCTGATAATCACTAATAAGTCTCAAAAAAGTCAACTGTTATTACACAGACTTGTATTCTGCATTGTGTATGCCATCAGAAGAGTAAGACTGCAAAACAAACTAGGATTTTAGGAAATAATGAGAAAAGGAATTTCAATATCAGACCAAAATCTACGAGATTGACAGCAGAGCCATGCAAAGCCATACTGGAAAAGCTAAACAGGACAAATATTTGTACATTAGAATAGATGAAAATCCCACCTTAGATGTCGGTTAAGTTCTTCCACGTAGTGCTTCTGGTCAAGGACAGCTGTAATCCCTCCATCTCTAGTTGAAAAAGAGAGAATTTATTGATTGAGAAGAAACTCCCTTCATTCCAGAATGTTCGTTTGTACTAAAGTTTTCAGCATAGACTTGCAAACTGAGTTGAATCCCTTCCTCCTTTTCATATAAAACACTTGTGCCTAAGCTAGTTGGGAAGCACTAGGGAGATGAAGCAGCTCTTTATATGCTTTTCCTGAGCAGTTAAACAGCACAGGAAGCACACAAACTATGCCCCCTCCATTCACTACAGGTCTTCCAGACACAGTGATGCTAAAAGTTACAGTCTCCAATTCACCTAACATTTAACCTAAAAGTACATTTTTCCTATATAATTGACCTCTCCCACAAAGACAGCTACTTAATTGAAAGTGTTTCTGAAACAGCACTCAGAAACAAAGCAGCAATCTAGCAGTGGGTGACCTGGCAGATCACGTCTTCTAAAACCCAGTAAAAACAAAACCTAAAATTCTGGGAGCTTTTAATTTGGTCCCAGCTAAAGACACAAACTCCCCACACTATGTCATTGTTAAAACCAGCATGGGCTCAACCTTTGAAAATTACGACTTTTTAGCTAACAAAACCTATATTGGATTCTCTTTTTTTTTTAATGGTTAAAAGTGTTCAAGCTCTCTAGTACCCGTGTGCTCCACAGACCATCTGACAGGTTTGTTCTACAAAAACCATAAAAATTTAGAATCACTAATTCACCATACATACTGTTTGCTATCACTGTCCTGTGTTTCCTTAAGGTACAAGGAGAAATCAATCACTCCGACCTGAAAAATATATTTAAGACATTAACACACCTTCACAGCGTAATTCTGTGTAGCAGCAGGCATTAATTTATATTTGAAAAAAGGTAAACAACTGAAGCTTAAGTTTAGAAAGACAGCTAGTGAGAAGCAAACATATAAGTTTGTCATAAAAGCATCAAAATAACCATATTCAGTGTGCTCAGTACTGTTATCCGTTACCTAGTTATCAGTTTTGACAGCATTTCCATAAACCACTACTTAAAGAGATGGATACTTAAGTGCTTTTTCTTGATTCAATGTGGGAAACATTACAAGCTTCCAAACATGATATTCCTGTTCCCCTGTCTACCCCTTCACCCCACAAAACAAGCAATCAAACAAACAATTAAAAAACCCAACCAGAAAAAAAAACAACTTAAATCATGCTTTCTTAAAACAAATACAGTATCTTATGGAGATGTGACATTTAAGCACATTTAAGATGTGACATTTAGTTTTTATAAATAGTTAGCCATGTTCATAATTTGTAGAACAGGCACAATAATGTCAACATTATTTTCTGCAAGATTATCTTTTAAAGAGCAAAAAGGTTAATAAGAATGAAATTATAGCAACATATGCTTTTAATTTACAGCTTAGAGAGTTAGACTTCTGCAATGCTTTTGACCCATTCTGTCAGAGGTTACCTAATTCAAAAGTAAAACAGACTGGCTGAAAGAGGACACGGTCTCAAATTACAAAATACTCACAGTAAGTTAAGCTCAGATTCATGGACATTTATTTGTTTGGACCATAAATACCTCAAAACATTCCTCATAATCCTCAGCTGTTTCATTAAAGCAGCAGAGGTATGTGACATCACACACACACCAAAGCCAAAAAGAAACCACCGTTGCCTCTCAAAACAAAAGCTCCCATAAATCCCCAGGGGATTGATCCTGCCAATGTCTCTCTTGTAATTAGCTTAGTTCATCCAATTTTTGATTTATCATAAGACAAGCAAATGCCCACTTATGAAAACAATGGCAAACCCTGGCTTCGTGCCACATTCAAGAATTCTGGACCCATCTCAGTATTGTATTTATAGATGTGCTTAATTCTACTGGAATCTTATATAGAATGATCTTATTTAAGCTTTAATATTCACCTGGGAGTCCAAGTCTTCTCCTTTTAAGCATAGGTTTGCATCTATAACGTTCAGTCCAACTAGCAGACCCACAATGACTGCTCCTTCTTCCTCCATCATCAAAGCATCAGGTTCGTAAAACTCACTAGAAGAAATATTATAAGGCATCACTGCACATTGCAACAAAATGGTGCTTCCATCACTGAAATAACATAAATAGTAACATAGTCCTTATAAAGCTCCCTCTTTGCTAATTTATTGCACAAGGTGGAAGATGCAGAACTCTCAAATACCCTAATTGTTCCTCTGTAGGTTCAATGCAAAAACAACAAACAACTTGATCCTCTGCAGGATGTAAGAAAAAGCTTAAAAGCGGTCAATTAATGACTTCTTACTCGTGCAATGCAAGGTTTCAGTGACTCAGTGAACAGTATACATATGTCTGTACTGTTACCTTAACAGGTGCTTATGGTCCAAGAGTACTTTGAGATAATCTGCCAGTTTCTTTTGCATGAGTCAGTGAACAGTATACATGTGTCTGTACTGTTACCTTAACAGATGCTTATGGTCCAAGAGTACTTTGAGATAATCTGCCAGTTTCTTTTGCATGAGCGCTAGATAAAGCCAAGCCCTTCCTCTTCCTACAGCAGTCCTAAAAAGAAAAGTTGCATGTTTTGGTAAAAACAAAATGGTTTATTAACTAGATTTATACAATTCAAAACTCTCCTTTCACAAAGTGTTCTCTCCAGAACACAGAAGCATTTGAGTAAATCTCATTGCTTCAGCAAAGTAAATTATCTTGTAAAATCTTCCTAACTTGGAAAGACATACATATCTTCAACTACCACAACCCAACTACTGATGCATCCAAGCATTAAGACTAGTCTCTTTTCATCACCCTGAATTATCCAAATGAAATACTACTAGCACATGCACAAAATCAGACAAAGCCATAAAAATGACAGAAAGAAGAAAGAAAATATGTGAAGACTCCACAGTTATTTTTATCAAGCTTATAAAAATTCCCAAATGCTGTTTTTTAATCTGACAGCATTGTTTGAATCAGAAGCAGAGAGTATTTTGACATGTCCTCCTTATCTCTTGGAGAAGTCAATGCCTCCTACATATTTTTCTCTTTGGGAACAAGATCTCATTAAGGAAGACAAGAGACTACACGAAGGATTCTTTTTCCCAGCAGCACAAATGAAATGCATCATCCCCAACAACCAACTTACTTTAACTCTGGCAGATTTTTAACACTAGTTGCTATATCTGATGCTTCAGGACAAAGTTTTTCCACTAGCTCCAAAGGACCAAAAAATGATTTGTTCTGTCCAATAAACGTCTTCTTCACTAAAAGGAGTATACAGAGAAGCTCGTGAGGAAAAGCAACAACTCCAGAACTACAAAAGTTAGTCTGCGTTTTGCCTTACCAGCTCCTAATATGCCAACGAAAAGGGGGCATTAAAAATACCTTGACAGTTTAGGAGGCACAAAATACAGGGTATATCAGAAGGTAACCACATAGTTGTATCTGTAATACTGATTAGCATCACACAGTGTATGCAATTAACATTAATGCCATAGAGAAGTCAAACTGGAGACACGGCGAGACACGACACAGACTCATTTATCGGCCTCTCCTCAGTGCGGCAGCCAGACCCGCGGCGGGGGAGCGGGTGCCCACCTTTCAGGCCATGCTTGAGGCAGTGCTCCAGCACTACGAAGAACTGCTGCAAGGGAGGGAAGTCGGAGTCCAGCGTCCGGCCCAGGCTCAGGGCCGACTGGATGAGGATTTTGATGCTGAGCTTCATCATGTTCATGAGGTTGGCGCGCTCCTCCATGGCGTGGCACCTCACACCTGGGCGGGGGGACACAGCTGGAGAAAGAAAAGCTGCTTTTAGAAAGGCACTCCCCGTGACCCGGCACAGCGCTGACAGGAGCGGTGCCTGCCCGCCTTGGCCTCCATCTTGCGGCTTGAGAAGAGCTGGGTACAAGGCACAGCCAGGGCGAATCCCCGCAACGCGCGGAACCAAAACTGACACCGGGGGAAGCGGGGTCGCTGCCCCGGCCCTGTCGCTCCCAATTCCCGCCGCCCTGCGGTAGGGACATGGCAGAGAACCCCCCCCAGGCCTAGAGCCGCCTCAGCGGGCGGGCGGGCAGCAGGGCCCTACCTGGGCTGAGGCGAGGAGAGGCCCCCCCCCCC
>NW_015090893.1:13363002-13553959 GCF_001431845.1 Calidris pugnax
GACAGCACGCGCACCCCCCACGGCCTCCAGGAACTCTCGCGAGAGCTCGCGTGGGGAGGGCGGGCCGCGCCCGGCGCCATTTTAGAAAGAGTTTGGGCTGCGTGGCGATGGCGGCGCCGCCCCTTTGGCCTCCTCTATCGCCGCTCCTCCCCACCAAGGCGGGACAGGCCCTCCTCCCGCAAACCTGAAGGTTTGATAGAAAAAGGTTGCCAGCTGGCACTGCAAGATAGAAAGATAGAAAGGTTGCAAGATAGAAAAAGGTTGCCAGCTGGCACTTTTCTTTCAGTCAAAACCAGGTTCTGACAGGGGCTGCTAACCGCAGGCAAGAGGTCACCCAAATGATCTCCTGAGCCAACACTGTTGCATTAGGAGAATCCTGTCACCTGTGGATCAAACGGTCATACTCCCTTGCAGAAACAACAGTCGCAGAAGATCAAGTCAAACAGGTAGAGCCCCTGTGCCAGTCACATGCAAGATTGTTAACACTCTTCCTAACAGCATGCAAAAGTCTCTTTGGGTACTAATTTTCATTATTACCTTCCTTTTTGTGCACATAATGTTGATTTAGGATGAAAAATGAGGAAAACCCAGTAGAGTGAAAACAAGGAGCCATTCTAATCAAATCGATCATAATAATCACAAAACACACAAAGTCCTGTCTTCTCCATAGCCTTTTTGTATCAATGGCTACAGTCACTGTAGTGGGTGCCTCAAAATTGCATATGATGTCTTGAGACAGGATTAAAAGGGCTGTAATAATTTAAATTTTGATTTCAATATTGTCACATTACACATCAGGAACAGAAAATCCATGCCCTTAAGTATTGGGGTATTTCAGTAGCAACTTGTCACCTTAACTTTGATGGTTTCCTGAATTTGAATTTTTACTTTATCAGGAGTATTTTGGTTGTAAGCCTTGCTCAAGATACACGTACTGTATTATCCACAAGACTTAGAAAAAAATATACTGTGAATGAAATGTTCCTTATGAACACCAATTTAAGTTAAACAGTGTTTTAATAACAGTTGGTTTTAAGTTAAATAATTAATTGAACAATATTTTTTAAACTGTTGCAAATTTACATACTTGAGTACATCTTTTGCAAAACTGTGTACAAGTTGGTACATGCAAAATAAGACAGGTTATTAAACACATTACCAAAGCTAAGACTCAGAGATTAGGAATCAGGTTACTTAAGTGCAAAAGATCACAGACATTATTGCTGCAATCTTCAAGAATGCAGTCACACAGTCTTGTATCTCATGCAATTAAACAGATTTTGTTTTAACATCTTTTTGAAGCCCCATGCTTTGTTTACTGTAATTATTCAGCACACTTTGAAGTCAGAAAACATTGAAAAACGAAGAAAAGCTAACAATTCTCCATCTTGTGGCCTTTAAGACTGCAAGTCTTTCTTGATTTGTATTCTTTAAATTTGTAGCTCCCTGCTTTCTCAGCCAGGTAGCACATAATTTCTTCAATGGCAAACTGGTTTTATGACATGCCTTTCTGTATGTCCAACTGACTGCACAGTGTGCAGCGCAGGTTACATGTGACCAACAGATCAGAAGTAGCAAGCACAGGTTACAAAATCTCTTGAAAAAGATGGCACCAGGGAACAAATTGCTGGTTTTCCACAAGCGGTCTTGCAGGCCTCAGCTTATTTCTTAAAAATACATGCTTTAAATTGAATTTACAGGGCTTGGTCAAAGGTAATAGTGAATAGGTAGAATAGGCAGAATAGGTGATTAATTGCGTATTCACATTCCACATCTAAGTTAGAAGCATATTTTTCTTAGGGATTTTTCCATAAAACTCGTCAACGTATTATCCAAATACTTTGAACAATTTGGGGAGGTAGCATTTTACTCCCTTACTTTGCAGAAATGAAGCTGGAAGATAATGGTAAAAGTTCTATAAAGTGTGGGGAGCTCCATCTCAGGTGAGAGAATATTTTATTCCCCATCCCTTGCCAAATGCTGTATTTCGTTTTGAATTACATCTATTCCCAGCACAATTCCAAATGCAACTGAAAAAAATGGGATATTCTGCTCTTTGTCAGGTTAGATCCCAAGTGCTCAAGATGGACATGTAGGAAACAAATCTGTGAGAAGTTTGGTGTGAGACTGGGGGATGCAAGGAAAGAAGAACCTGGTTTTCTTCAGGACAGAATTCATCTTAAACTCTGACTATGCAACATTGAGGAATTTTTACCAAAACAATTTAAAAAGCCCATCAGCAGTACTTATTTCACCAAGCAGGTCCCCAAATTCATCCCCACAGAACTCCAGCTTGAATACTTAGTATCATCAAAACCAGAAAGGTCAGCACCAGTTAGCAAAACCGAACTCCACTGCTCCAAAACCAGTAAGTGCTGGTCTGACAGCCTGGGGTACAAGACTCCAGGACCAACTACTGCTATATTTGAATAGTCTTGTTTCCTTGTTACAGATATCACTAAGATCTAATTTCCATATGAATTCAACTAAAGCCCTTTTAATTCAGTTCGGAGAGACCTGTTCCATAAATCTGTATGGTTGCTACATCCATGAATGCAGCTGTTTAATAAAGCAAGCTGGGGTTAAATAGAAGGCATTTTTAGTGTAGTTAAAAGTAATTTATAACAAATGTGTATCTTAGTTCACTTGTCCAGTTTCTGACATGAAAGCTACGGGAGAAGCACAGTATAGTTCCTTCTCCGAAGCAGCACCCCGAGGAAGGATAACAAATTGATTAAATCACTTCGGGGTGCAGCCAGGCTGCTGTGGAGGTGAACTTCAAGGGAGAGGGAGAAAAGGGATCAAATAAAAAGCTTACTGCTTAAAACTAAAGTCAATTCCCCCCCCACTCCCTCACCCCCCTATATTAAGAGTTTAGGATTCTTCTCATCACAATAAATTTTGTGAAGTTCTACATCTATGCTGTTTTTAGAATTTTGCTTTAAAAATAATAATAAAAAAGCCAAACTGCAGCATGAGACTTTCTAAAATAAATCCAAACTAATAACCATACATCACTGCCACTAACCAACAGCACTTACGGGAGCAAACTTATTTGCACACCATAAAAGCAAGTTTACTAAATAAACATAACCATACTTGTTTTTGCTGTGCTGTCATTGCTGACTGGTTTGGATATGAATCCTACCAAAGATGCAGACTTCAGAGCGTTGCCATAGCTCAGCGCCAAGTTCTCCGAGGCTTTCTTGGCCAGCGACAAGATAGGACCCGACCACCTCGCTTCCTCCACTTTCTCTTTTTCCTCGTTTTTCAACTCAGTCGGGCTAGGAATCTGTTTTTTGTCAATAATCTCAAAGTCTTCTTTTATTTCCGCGGCAGATGCGGTGCAACTCTCCCCTTCAGCCATCTTTAATGTGTCATATGACTCTAGTCATGAGCAATCGAGTCGGCAGCCCCACGCCTGCCTGCTTCCCTGCCAGCCTGCTTGCTTCCCTACCAGCCTCCCTGCCTGCCCTTCCTCCTTCCCTCCCTGCCTTCTGCAGGTTCCGAAGAATCAGCCGAATCGTTTTAAAGCAGCTCCATGCATAAGCAGGACTTAAAAGACAGGCCTTTCCAGAACTGAGCAGTTTTCTTGATGTTCTGAGTTAAAACACGCAGGGAGTCATGAAAGAGGGAGAAAGAGTTTACTTTGAAACAAGTTATGAAAGTAACAAAAGTACACTTCCCAAGTTTTTATTGTTATCTGTGTTTCCAAACATCATTTTCAATTAGAAAATTTATAGTACCTTTTGACATCCTAGCTTTATGCAGTGAAGTCCTAACTGCAAAATAAGAGATCTTTATTGCTCTGCCTATAATTCAAGTCACTGTAACTTGATTAGAATGGTGGAGTGGTGTGACAGGTTCGCTGTCGTGAAAAGTGCTTGCTCGCATCACTGACATTACAAAATAACTGTAGTCAGTAAGGCTGCTTCATTAATGTATTTGGGCTGTGTTTGGTGGGAAAGATTCATCATGAAGGGGAACTGAAATTACCCAAGTATGGCAATTTGACCTCACTGGGTATCTCAAATATTGACACAGCCTACTGATGCATGGCTTATTATCTATTTTTCCAGCCAGCAGCTGTATGTGCTTGAGATACATCACTCATTTAGTCATGAGATAGTAGATGCTGCGTATTAGCTTTTTTGCTACATAGAGGAAAGGTTTTGGTTTGGTTTTTGGTTTTGTTTGTTTGTTTTTGTTAAGAAATGTGAGAAGGAGAAGGGAATAGTAAAGTTGAAGATCAGTTTCAGTAGTCTTTCAGCAAAATAAATCTTCATGTTTGTATCTTATTTGTTCTCCTACAATAAGCTACTTTCAGATTGATTCTTTCTTCTTGGCTTCTCAGGCACTGAAAATTTAACAGCTTTTGTTCCACAAAAGCACAGGAAGCTCTTATGTTTTCACTGAGAATTCAGAGATCAGCAGCCTCTTATTCATCCATGATTCATATGAGCTAAGTAAGGCTTTAAGCTACTTTTGCTGAAAGGTTATAGAGATAAGTTTTACTCCATCTTGTGGACTCCAGCAGTATTTGGCTGTGTTTATAAGGCAGTAGTATCTTGCAGTCGATTAGAGGAATATACTTCTCTTTGACTTGAATAAGACTTAACATTGATTTTCTGCCTTTTAAAATCCACGCGATATTAGATTCAAGACAATATTGGCTAGAGAAGTAAAGCAGAATTCTAAGCATTGAAATAACTTTTCTTTTTCAATATGTCTGAATAATAGGGTACAGAAGTTTTGCAACTAAGAAAATAAGAGCAAACCAAGACTCCTGTTCACCTCTCAGAACATTGCTCCCATAAGGTAATGATGCATCAGACTCCCCTTTACAGCCTCACAATTCGCTACTTTGTAAAAACATTAGATGAAACAACCACATAGCCTGTGATCATTTATTCTTATGTTACTATTAAAGAAACATTTGATAATTTTATTTCACGTGTCTGCTGAGATCAAATCAGAAGCTTTACACTGTGCATAAGAATTTTGCTAAAAATTCTTTTTTTTTGCTACATAGCTGTATGATTCACTTATTACTATTTGGTCAAAATGACTTAAATGTTATGAAGTCAGCCACTAAATGCAGTAAATACCCTCTTGCCTTGCACTATTTATTTTAGAGCAAGTCAATCTTTTGATTACGTAAGCCCTAAGTTAAAGAGGTTTGTTTTGTTTACAAAGTACAATTTCCTAATGAGGCATTTGGGGCATGTAGTTTATACAGGATACAGCTTTAAGCACATTAAAAAAGGGGGGTTGAGGAGGGAAGTAGTGTTACTTCGGTTTCGATTCATGGAGTTATCAAGAAGGGGCACTATGCATGAATAACATTATTTACTTTTAGCTTTGAGAGTGGGCTTAGTTTTATTTCTGTCTTCTGCAGATGATATTTCACCACTGTAGTCTCTTTACAGATCACCAGTCCAGCTCTTGCTACTCATGCGAAGATGAACAGTGTTTTCTTTTGAAAGCCTATTATGTGACTTGTCTAGGTCTGCCAAAGTACATGAATGTCAGCTCTGTGTAATCACAAAAATAATTTTTGAGACTTAAAATCGATGGACCTCGCTGAAAAGTTAGTCAAGGAACAAAATGACTCATTGCTTTTCCTAACCATAGAAATCAACAAAGATGCTTCTAAAGAAAAGGTATCATAATGAAGCTGTCTGAGCTACGTGACATTCAGTTCCTTTTTCATGCAGATCTTGCATGGCCTTGTTTGGTTTTACCGACCCCCCTCCTCTATCTTCTTAAGAGAGGGGAAAAAAATAAAAATCACATTTGAAATATTTAAATGATGGTGAATTCAAAATATAGTAAAAGATTATTCCTGAAGGATTCCTATTCCTATTGACTTGAATCTAATATTGAGAGGATTGTAAAAGGCAGAAAATCAATGTTAAGTCTTACTCAAGTCACACAGAGATACATTCATATAGTTAACTGCAAGATAGAGTAGAATATTGAAGAGAAACTTGCATTAAGATACTGTCGTAGAATCAAAAGAACAGCAATGGAACTCAGTATATATTTAAATCAACCAGTTAAGACCAAATATTCACAAGATACATGTTAAATGTCAGTCTGAGGAAAAGCATAGTATATGTATTTCTCTACTCTGAACTATTGCCTACTTTTTAGGAGAAAAAATATTTTAGTAAGAGTATAGTGGACTGGAATGTGGACTATCAGAAGGCAGGTCTAAACAACACACATATTCCTTTTTGTTATTTAACATGTTATTTGTTGGTACTGTAAAAAGAGAAGCAGCAAGCAGAACTTCCCACTAGGTGACACTACAGCACTACTTTATTAACAGAGCAGCATTTAACAGGGCAAGGACACACTGAGAGCAAATATCATGTTGTGAAGCTACCCGGGAAAAAACAAACGGCTCACAAGGTGTCACCTTCCCAGCAGGTGCTGTAAATACCAGATTTTTTGTGCCAGCCTTGGAAGACCACGTGGATTTTAAAGACGATTTTTAAGTGGTCTTCTGTTGGGAACAGAACCAAGCAACAGCACAACAATGCCTCTCTAAAAGCTTTACTTTCTTGGAACGAAGTTTTTAAAATAGGAAAAGAAACAAGCTAAGATGCTCTGAAGTGCTCTGTGATATAAGCTGTGCTAATAGAGACCATGTGGGGAAAAGGACATAGTTGCTGGGTTAGCTTTTATAGGAAGTTCAATTTGTGACTGTTGAGTAAGTGTCCAGGAATATTCTCTAATGTAAACCTAGCTGTTATTGAATTCAGGGTTATTTACCAGTTCTGGAGTTTTGTGTGGGTTCATGAAATGATTAGTATTTTACAAAAAATGTTGGTCTGTTAAAAGTTGTTACGTAATGTTCCAAGCACTTTACAAGAGTTGGGAAGTATGGATAAATGGTTTAATTTGGGTTAGTCTACAGACCAAATCAGAAATCAGAGCACATCTGAATAGTGTAATTTATGACTTTATGACCTGTGTGGTTTTGGATTACATTTTTCATAATAACTTTATCTGTGGTGAGCGGTTCCAAGTATTTTTTTCTGCCAAGTACCCTTTTGGCATCCAGTGACACTTCCAGGTTTCTCCCGTTCCTGCCCAACTGCAGGCACAGGTTTGGTGTTGCCAGGTTATGCAGTCACTTTCTGAAAAGCTTTGTAAATTTACAAGTTTGCTGGATGCAATAGAAATGTATGCAAAATTACTTTAAAGTTACTAAATAATGGTATTATAAGAATGTCAGAGTTTAGAGGAGTTTAAATTTTTGCAAAATACTGCACATATCAAATAGCAAACTGTTTTGCTGCTCTAGTAAAAACTGAAAAAACAGAAATTAGGCAAAGGATATTAAGTTTTCTACAACATATTTAAGTGGTGAGTATCTTCTTCAATAGGAATGCTAAAACAATCTTTTCAATTAAGATACTAAAGAACATTTAGGTGCTTGCACACAATTCTGGTGACTCTGTGCTTGTGCACCTGAGGGCAGAATGTGGCACAAACTGGCTGTCTTCTCCACAAATATTGAGGTCTTATAACTGTGTCATATCTGTAAGATGCAGTAAACAAACAGTTGAAAAAGATTGCATCAGGTAGTGTGAGAAGTGTAATTCCTGTTTTTTTGTTGCCTTTGATTTTCTCAGTTTTCCGATTACTTTGTGAATGAGACTGCATACTAATAAGCGAGATATCTAGAGACACTAAACTGACAGTGAAGTCAATAAATCTTTAGTTAGATTTTTCATTTTGTTTTAAATACGAACAGTATCTTTTCTCTCTCCTTTCTTTCCATTCCACAGAGCTTTTATTGTTGCAGAGCTGTAACCAGTAGTTGGTTTGACACACTTAAGGATAACTCCCAGATCCTTTGGTTCAGTAGGAATTTTTATGGGGAGAAAAAATGAACTAGGTGTTTAGCTGATGTGCAAAAGCACTTTGGTTACTGACAGACTCAAAGGGAAAACTAAGCTCTTGGATACACACTTGCAAATGTGTAGTTCAGTTTAGCTTCTTGTTTCTCTTTTACCAGCTTCCCTCAAATTAGAAGTTGGGCTAATTACTCTTAAGGCCTTTCCATGCTTCAAGAGGAAGATGGAAACTTGAGTAGGCGGGTTGGATGTTAACAGTGAGACTGCTTAGTGATTTGTCACCAACAGTCCTTTAGAAATAGCTTCACTACTCCATTTGAGGGAGTTAATCATACGTAAGCATCTCACCTTTGGAAACAGAACTGGAAAACATAGGACACTAGTGACTCAAGTGGTTTAAACTAATCTAAGCTGGGCCACGGGAGCACTGCTGTTCTGCTTTTCCTCCAGCTGTGTGTTCCCATTTCCTTACAACAGCACTGCTCCCCATCTGACCTCTTGATGAGCCAATCAAAAGTAAAAAAAAATGACAGGAAATTAAGGTTGTAGCTCTCTAGCAGCCTAAGGCAATCTAACTGCTGGCTGCCTTGTTGCTATCTCTTGCCTCTGGCCAAACCCCTTTTCCCACTCCCTTGGTCATTGGGTTGCTGAGCCATTGCAGTGCACTGAGTTGGCAGAAAATAAATACAACAAAAGTGAATAGTTTTTTTCTGCTGATTTAATAAACTGGAACAGCTCATATTTTCCAAATTGTGTGTTGGAAGAATTGCTTGCTATATGGATGTCCTGTCCAACCCCTGCCTGCCCTGAGTTCTTCAAAGAGTCTCCACATGACAGATAAGCAAAACAGATGATAGTAGTGGAGTGCTTTGTCTTAAACATCCTTCTTTCCATCTTTTGTCAATCATAGGGGCACATGGGACCATACCACCAATAAATGCACAGGTTAAAAAAGACCAGAATTTGAAAAAGGAATCATTACCTTGGTAAATCCCAAAAGCAAGTAACCAATGGATTAGGGACTTTGTGATTAGGAGTTGCATCTGAAGTAGCCATCTTTAGACAAAGAGAATAAAGAGAAAACTTGGTCTGAGTGTAGACTTGAGGCTTGTATGCCTAAAAGAAAAACCTCCCCAGAAGACTCCAAATGGTTATTCTTTCAAATTTGTTCTTTTTTAGATCTTCAATTTATATTGTTCCTGACTTATACTTTTAACCTTGAACGCTGGCAGTATCGTCATGTGGGCATAGGTAACTCCTTCCCTAAATCCTGAGAAACAGAGTGACTAAGGAAGCATTACAAATTTTTTAGCTAGAAAAATACAGAAGATATATAGAATGTACCTTTAGTGTGCTACACGTGGCATTAAGTAGAAGTGCATACCATGGCAATTTTCTGTTGACACCTCACCTCATGCAATACAGATCTCTTTAAACTATCGCACATGATCAAGAGAGCTCCTTTTTATACAGAAGACCTCCTTCTTAGGGGTGAACTTCAAAAGCTCACAAAGATGAAAGTACCAGAATTTATCAAATGGTGAAAGAGCTGTAATTTATAATAACTAGGGTGGCAATAAAGAAGGGTAATAATGGCTTCAATGAAATGGAGAACATTAATCTTTTTAGGTCTAACTTGTTTAAAATTTCGAGCTGCGTGAAAGGAAGAGACCTCTAATTGAATTGCTACTTTGTGCAAGTGGGGAGACAAAGACACCTCTGGTATATAGCTGTGTTTTGTTAACAGAGAGTAGTAATTGGCATCCAGCTGTTAAGATACAGTGTCTTGCCATCTTTCCTTTTCCTCTTTGTTCTATTAATTCCAGAAAATTTTACACATTACCCTGACTACTGCTTGGAAATACGGTATTTAGTAATGGTAGCAAAATTTTCTAGTCTTGCATTTGAATAATCTCCCTCTTTTAAAAACCAAAACAAAACCCCCAAACCCTCATCTGAAAATGGCCGTATTGACTGAAGCGAGGAAGAAAAATGCGAGCCCTAAAATATGAATAAAGGCTGAAGTTAAATAGTTTTGTTGTTTTTCCAATAAACATGAAGCAAACATATTTATTTTTTTAAGCGTAATAAGAGCAATAAAAACTCCTGTCATTCTCTGCCAATTACCATTTCAGGCTGTGATCTTGTCAGATTTCATAAGCTCTGAACTCCAGTACTGCTAGGATATGTTGGTATTGATCTCCCTTGAGTCAATGCTTTATAATGGTGTAGGGCTTAAGGCCACCCAAGGCGCTAAATTTCACGTAATACTGAGGCCCTACTTTAGTCTTTAACCATTTCAGGGCTGCCGTATGCAGTCTGTAAATAATGAAGGAAAAGAATCTCTTGTTTTATGGTATTGTATTGGTCTATTACCACTGCTGTCCTAGAACACTTAAAAAAGAATAGCATTTCAGGTGCACCTTCAAATGTTCCAGATATGATGGTTGTTGCCAGTCAGGCATCCAATCCCGGGATGAGCAAATCTCAGTTTTACTATTAATGTTTTCTTTGTTTTTGAAAAATCTACAAGTAGTTCCAGGTAGAGGAGCAAATCTGGATATGCTGCTGAAAAAGATGAGTAAGTGGGCTATAAATGCAATCACAGCTGGTTGCAGTACATTGAAAAGTCATTAAAAAGTTGCATGGTGTCAGAAAAGTAGTTGGTTTTGCTTTTTAGTGAAAATGTTATATTTATATGTAAGGCAAATAGTACTTGACTAAAAAACTTCACAGTTCAATACTAAGTCATACAGCATTTTACTCATAAAGAGAAACATAATTGCTAAGACACTGGAGAGGGACATAGAAGATCTTTGTTCTATTCCCGGATCTGTGGCAGTTTAGCTATGTCCTAATGCTTATATTGTTTATGATTCAGGACTTTGGTTTAGTTTTCTTTCTATAAAATAGTCACTATCTGCCTTCATTTTGTCTACATGGAGTGCAGGCTGTTTGGAATGGGGACTTCATATTGTATTACTAAATGCATGTATCGTGCCTGGCACAATCAGACCTAATGTGGTTTGGGTAAGTAGATATATATTTAATGCTACTGTTTAAAAAAAAAAATTGTAAATTGCTGCCATTGAATTGGAGTGCTTCCAGTTAAAGTTACTTTTATGTCTGGTCATAGAGAAAATGTTTCACAGTGAAAGCTATAAATTTTCATTAGCAAAACCAACTAAATTTGCCACAGGCTTCTAACTTCAGCTCATGATGCCTTTGAAAGTAAAGTATCTTAGTTATTTGTTATTTGTAGAGGCTGAGCTGCAAAATCCATGTTTGCTTGAGAAATGATGTAGGTATGTTGGATCCCAAAATAAGAAAGAGGACAGAAAGGAAAGAAAGCAAAAGTTTGTCTTGAACAGACTGGACGTGATAGAGAAATTTGAACATATTTCAACTTTTTGACAGTGCAATTGTAGACGACTGGGACTGTATGATAACAGAAGAAAGTTCTAGTCTTTTTTCCTTATATGACTGACTTCTTATATTTTCTCACCCGTGTCTCCACATTTTATAAAACCCAGCTAAAGAAAAACCAGTTTGATTCCTAATATAAGCGTTGCCACAATTTTAGCATAAATCCAGCTTTTTTTTAAAGTAGTCTCTGGTTACTGAAGATACAAAAAAATAATGGAACTATGAATCTAGGTGGCAAGTTAACTACTTAAAAAATTAATTTCTGATACAGATCTCCTTTAATTTGATTATGACACTGTAGAGCTTCCTCAGCTCTACAGAGGGCCACAAAAATTATCAAAGGGCTGGACTAGATGATGTTTAAAGGTCCCTTCTGACCCAAACCATTCTATGATTTTTAAAAAATTAATTTCTGATACATATCTCTTTTAATTTGATTATGAGCTTCCTCAGCTCTACAGAGGGCCACAAAAATTATCAAAGGGCTGGACTAGATGATGTTTAAAGGTCCCTTCTGATCCAAACCATTCTATGATTCTATGATTGTAAATAGCCAGCTTACTTTTAAATTCATTTTAGATCAGAATCAGAGCACTGAGTGATTCGATTTCTGATTTTGCTCATTACATAAAGTTTTACCTCTGGAGGAGCTCTGAGATGCACTGAGAACAGAGTCCAAAGGTAGTGCCTAGATCTGAACTTTGGGCCTCAGAGTACTCTGTTCTCAATTCTGCTTTTTATATCTGTCTTCTTTATGTTTCCTAAGTGAGCAGAGTTGATGGTGTCATGATCACACTGCTTTCTTAGCTAAAATTTATATTGCTTCATGAAGATGAACTTCACGGGCATTAATTAAAGACATGATCCCTGCTTTTAGAGAAGGAAACAAAAATACCTAATGTGACCAAGTGACCTTGCTAATCAAAGTTTCAATCTTTGCAGTGAGTAGTTGATAGGAGATCTGAATCTCTGTGAAGTAAAATTAATTTATACTCATGGACAGGATGGAAGACACAGAAAGCTGGTAAGAATTTGCTTTACGAAGTTTCCTCAGGATAGGGACCTTTTTCATGATTGTAGTTGTGAGGCTTGTTGTTACTTTTATTCAAAATTGTAGAAAGCCTTTATTGTCCAGGGCAGATGTGGGGCTAGTAGTGGAAAAGTGGAATGTGATTGAATATAACATACACTATTCTTAGGCACCATAGGAATCAGAGGTGAAAATAGGGTTGATAACCAATTGTAGCCAAAAAAAAAATCCTCAGATGTTTTCCTGCATAGGTTTATGTAATTTCATCTTTTGTATTGAATCTTGCATGATGTCTGAGCCAGTGTGGCAGCTTGCAGCCTCCAAGAGGGCAATGTCACTTCTTACTCCTTTTTCCCCTCCTTTGCAGCAGTGTGCTCTGCCCTTTATCTTCCTTCTGTTGGCTCAGGTACTCATCTGACACTGCCATGACCTGATTTGTCTGAGTAAATGAGCAGAAAACATCCCCCCTCAAAAAATCCTCAGTATTTTGCTGCTGGTTTGGAGAGTTGAATGAACTCACTGAGGGTCAAATGAGTGGCAGAGTCAGTGCAAGGATGAAAACATGTAATTGGCAGAAGGACCATTTCTCTCCATGGGAAATCATAAAGCACTTCAGCTGCAGGGCAGGAATTCTTGTTATTAAACTAAAAATTTACATGCATTCCTTTTTATTTTTTAGTAAGTATCTAACACTTATAAAAAACTTCTTAATTTTTCCATATGCATTATTTTTAAAACATGTCAAATATTAATTAGTTGGAATTTTACATTTTTCTTCTCTGTTTTCAGAAGACCATCAATACAGTAATGTAATCTTTGTGAATCATGCCAGCTGGCAAGCACATCTTCTCTATTTGCTTCAGTTTGAGAAAGCAGCATTCTATAGGTGGCACTTAACAATATACTTAACTTTAGCATTTACTTACTTTTGCTGATTTGAGTGATCTTGCGTAGGAATAAAATAGGCAGAATTTGATCCTTGATAACACACACAAAAAATAGGCATCTACAGAAATGCCATTTTTCCAGTTTTTTTAGTAGTTCTCATTCTGCTTAGCTGGTTAGACATCTTAACAGTCGGATTTACATATCACTGTCTACACAGACACACTTGTCTTTTTCCTTTGACTGTGATAGTTTCCTACCTGCCACACTGCAGAGTTTGATGAAAATTCAGCTGCTCTGGGAAACACGTGGCACCTCCACTCTGCTGTGACTCAGTAGCTGGCAGGAGCCTTATGCATTTGCTGAGTAAGCTGTTGTTCCTGAGTTTGCAATTCAATGGCTTCTATTTTGTTTGAAAAATACAGTGATGTATAGTTTTTGTGGCTTCTTTTTACTTGACACATTTCTCCAACCTTTGATTTTTCTGTTGGTTTACTACCAGTCTTAATGTAAGAAATTAAAAGCAGTGGTCTCTTTTTCAGTACCTGAAAATCTCTTATACATCTGTTTCTCTGAGGTATTTCTGACTAATATGGTGAATTATAAAGGACCAAGAAAGAACCTGATTATTATTATGTTTGGTTTTTTTTTTAAATTATGGTAACAGGAAATATTAGGAAGTAGGATCTATGCCTTTATAGAAATAGCAGTTTTTGCCGGATCTACAAAGGGCAAAATTTATTTTGTACTACTTGCAGGAACACAACATTGTAAAATAGGAAGTAAAATACAGATTTTACAAGATTTTAAATTTTTGTTCACCCTGATAACTTCATTTTTTATCTTAATTTTGAAATGTTGTATCAAGATATTTGATTATCTTAAAAAAATTGTCTTAAAAAGAGCTCAGTCTGCTACTCCCTCCACATTTGTAACAAAACTTATGAAACTCAACCTAGGAAACCTTATTTTAATATAGTTCTGACTATACAGTTCATTACTGTCACTAAGACACTCAGATTTAGCTTGACTTAAATGTCAGAAAATATTATTCAGGTGTGGAAGACACCAAAGATCACAGCTCACTGGTATATTGAATCTTAATTAGCAAGGAGACCATATAAAACTCAGGAGCTTCTATGAACTGAGAAAACAACCCTGACATTCTCTGTTCAGCTCTGGGTATTTGTTGCTGACTTTGATCTCCAGTGCTGGTCTCCAAAGAGCTGTGATTCTGGCTCACTTAAAAATTGGTTTTACTTTCAAACTTTGCCAGTTAAGTCATTATTAACAAATAACTCTGGAGGGACTAGAACCTTATAAAAGCCACTTTATTTCCCATTATGAGAGTTAGAGATTAGGCACTATTACATAAATCAAAGCTTGTTTCTCTCTGCAGCTCAGTTTACTTAGTGTTAAATATATTCTGTGCATTGAAACTGTATCTTTTTAACAATCAGCAGGTTTTGTGCAGGCCCCATTATATTTAGAAAATATAGTAATATTTTTTAAAGATATAACAAACAAATAGTTTTGAAATGGACTAATGCATTATCCTTTGCTTGAGATAAGACCACAGTCCACAGTAGTTAACGGACTCATCTGGTGACTGGGAAAAAAAAATTAAAAAAGCTTTTTCTTCTAGCTTTTCTTCTTTGATATTTGTTCTTGGCAAGATTATTTCTAATTAGATTGCTCCTTTTCCTAATCTTAGAAGGGGCACACACAGTGAGTGAACAAGCAGACTTTGTAGCTCATGCATCTGAACTGCAGCTAATAATGCACAGAGTCTCTTGCCGAAACCTTGGCTAAATATAAATTTTTAAGAAGTCTATTGTCACGACTAATTGCACAATTTCCCTTTGTTATCTGGGGACATTATGGGAGCAATCTGTGAAAGACTCTGCATCAAACTTCAAATTATTTGGACTTTTATTACTGTAAAGTTTATGAATTTACAGTGTGACCTTGAAAAATACTTAAGGCGCTCAAAACGCTGATATGAGTTTAGCTTTTATTTGAGAGCCATGTTAAATGTTATCACATACTTATGCTGTAATTTTATTGGCACTATATCCCCTGTGTTATAAAAAATTATTGGGATTCCAGAATCTGTTTCTTTCTTCCTGACACGGTGTTAGGAAATCCAAAGCTGAAGTTGGAAAATATGCTAATGGTCATATTTAAACACAAACAAAGCAACTCTAAGCCCTTTTTCTCATTTCTACCTTGAATAAGTGAAAACCATTACTGGTATTTTCTAAGTTGATACCTACCAAAACCAATGAATTTGTACACAGGCTTGCTTTAAGTGCTGCAGGAAAAATGCCCCAGGGAACCTTTCTGAATATCTACATAAAGACCCTGTTGGTGTGTGTTCTGTTGAAATGTTACGTTGTGCTACGAAAAACGGAATTAACATTCGTTGGATGCTGAAAGTGATGCTTAGAGAGGATGAGATCAACTTACTATAAAGTTGGTTAGTGAACGTTTTGGTTGGCTGTAGCATACAAAACTTGATTGTTTTGTCTTACTGAAGCTTATGTTTATCATGATGCAGGAGTAAGTGTAGGAGATTTTAGTCAGTGCTAAATTGGCATTTTTATGCAGAATGCAGCTGATACAAACTTTTAATTTTCAGTCTGTAAGAATTCCATGTTTCATTTTCATCTCAGGATAGGAAGCAACGCACTTTCAAAAGCATGTTCTTAATGCAGCTTTGTTTAAACTGAGACATTACTGAAAAAAATTGTCTGTAATAGTGCAACATAATTTTTCCAATGGCTGCTTTGCTATGTAAGACTTCATTCTGGTGTATTCTGGCACCTTCAGATATTTCACTATGTGTCCTCTGTCCTTTGAGAAACAACGTAATAACATTGTCACAGAATATACAGGACATTATGAATATTGTTAGATTCACTTCTAAGGTTTAGTGACATGGTTGCAAGTCATCCTTTTACCTTGGATTATTTATCACTTTCTGTATTTTGGAGTGTAGACGCTGTTTAGTGGGCAAATTCCTTTCTTTTCATTGCCATTTTTCAACATTTGCAGCAAACCCATGTAGGAGTGTAAATCTTGGATCATGACCTCCCTCTGGTAGGTCTACTCTAAAACTGAAAGAAAATAGGTCTTGTCCCAGAACTCATCATCTCTTTGCAAAGCTGTGCTGTGGCATCAGTTGAACAGAGAACAGTCAGTCACACTGCTCCTGTTATAACTTAGCTGTAAGCTGTTGATCTTGTAGTCTTTAACATCCATTTATCTGGATCAGACTTCGTGTGCTTACATAGATTAAAATGATTTGATATGATTTTTTTAAAAAGAATATAATTCCTTTCTTAAATGCTTCCTATGGAATTGGATAATGTGACTTATTTTAATGTTGGGAAATAGAAACAAGGCGAGAAAAGAAGCTAGATGTGCTGACCTCTATGAAATTGAGCAATGATTGAAATTAATTTATAATAAATTTTTATCAGTAAACATTATTTTAAAAAATTTAAGAGCTCATTCTGTGGCACTATATGGTAAATACTTAATTCCTCTGGCAGTCACTGTTAATTCAACTGTACTCAATAGGTTTTGATGAGAGTGTAGTGTTGTATGCATGGTGATTTCCAGCCATGTTGGTGCATTCGTTTGCTGAGCTGTGTCTCAGTGTCTCACAGAGTGCTGTAAGAATAAAGGTCTATGAAATGTTGATGGACATTCATCAGTTGTCATGGTAACCATAGAGCTAGACAATTATCTACATTGTGAACTTAAAGAAGATTTGATGCTCAACGTTATTTATCATACTCAAATGTTAGGACTGAAGAGGTATGGTATCTCTACCATTTGGGCTAGAATTCAAACTTTGAAAATAAGATCGGTGAGAAGTTTTTCAATGACCATTTTTAATGGTAGGATGGATTTTCAACCAATATTTTTGGTGACTATTGATTATCTTCTGGTTCTCATTGGTAAATATTAGGGGAACAATATTCTGGTTCTCATTGGTAAATATTAGGGGAATGGATATAGTATTTATTCAACTGGTGTGCAGGAAGTGGCTCTTAGGTGGCAGGTGCTTATAAATAATTACACAAGAGTTACATTAACTTAATTTTACTTTATTTAAAGAACAGTGTAAGATGTAAACACTTCATCACTGGCTTCCAAGAAAGAGGAAATGTAGGGCATGTAATAATATGTTACATTTAGAAATCCATAGAAACATATTTTTCATTGCAGGCTTTGTTTTCCAACTATTGCATATATTATTTTTTTATCTTCAAATTTCTGCTTTTTATTCTGTCCATATTTATAGAAGGGGTCGTTCACTTGTTGTCTGTGACTGCCAACACTTCCCTTCAAGAATAGATTATTGACCATTTTCTATTGCCTTTAGTATTATAAAATCTTTTTTTGAGTTTGCTGTTGGTGAAGAATCCATTAAAAATAATTTTTGTATGGTTGGCTAAAGCCCATAAGTCACATGCTACTTTAGCTTTTTATCTTATTGAATTCAGGAGGTGAAAGTGACATAATAATGAAAAGTCAGAAGGGGGAGAAGTGGATCAATATATTGCTAAATTCTTATTGAAATTCTCATGCTCAGACTGTTCTGGGCGGTTTTATTTCTGCTTAACATTTGCTGAGTAAAAGTCATTGCCCTAGAGATGCAAGATTTATTGACACACAGAGATGAAAATGATTAGCTAAAAGGTTTTTGCACGAAGAGAATCAAAATCAGTTGAAACACTACAGGGTGGCTTGTATACAGGAGGCCGAGCTATTTCAAATAAGTTATTAATGTTCAAAGATGAAAGCTGAGCTTGTTAGTATTATACCAATTGTTTATTCTTGGATTCCTTTGCAGGGACACTAAACTAAAACTCTGAAGAAGCTTCCATCTATATAAATAGCTTTATATATTCTATATACACATACACTTTGCTTGTTAGAGTTCATAAATGCATTATTATATTTTCATAAATTTATTTTCTAATTAAGTATATGTTCATTTATTTGCAGATTCCAGCTTTTCAAAAATTGACTTTATGGAACCTGCAGTCCTGACACAGGTAAAGCTCTATGAAAATATATTCTGATTCGTTAGGAATCATGCTTGCTCATTTTCCATTTGATTTCATGTGCCCCAGACTGGGCGTATTGGTATTCCAGATTTAGCTTTTCAAACATCTGAAAAATGTTAGTGTGATTTGGTTTACAGAGCATGTGAGCCTGCCAGAAGTACTAGGCAGAAGTGCTTTTTGGCCTACTGAAGAGCAGGTTGGGTCTTCAGACTTGACTTTCTCTTGACTTTTACAGGAAGAGTATAGCAAAGCCCGGGAAGTTTAATTGTCAGAAAGATCAAATTGAAACACAATGTGGTTTGATGTTCTCAGAAGGCAAATATAGGGAAAAATTAATTCTCTGACTAGGTGGCATTCAAAAGAATTTACTAATGCCACTTACAATTCCGGTGTCACTACACTTCTAATGATAAACTCTAGTAGGCCACATCTTTGCTTCTTTCATCCTTACACATGGTCCTGAAGGAAATTTGTGGTACTCTGTAAGCTGCTGTTTTCCCACCCAAGCAGACCAGCACAAAGGCTGCGAGGACACCTCTTCCTGTCACAGGGGCTGGGGTAAGCACAGAAGGTGCTTGAAGCAGTGTTAGTGTCCTGGGGGTCCTCAGGATCAGAACTGGGTTATCAGGAAGGAGGCATCTTGCTTTTCAGCTTGTCTTGACCAAAGGACAGAGCTTTTTATATCTTACTGTTTCTGCTTATTAAACCTGGAATGTTCTAAGCAAAAAAACCTATGAAATAAAAAAGATTAAATATAACTCACAATTCAGAGAAAATGAGATGAGAGATTACTGAACACCAGACAAACCTGGAAGTATTGAATAATTATGTATATTGTTGCAGGAAATGTTGTATGAAATTTAATTCTAGGTTTCATGCAGGTTTTCAATCTCTGAGCAGGTTTCCAAATAGAAATGATTAAATATAATTTTTCAATACTTTTACATGATTAATGTAACGGGCTGATCTTTCTTTGAGTACATCATAAATACCATCCACATTGGTGTGCTATATATGGAGAGTTTTATTGCTGCAGCACTTTATGAAATTATTCTTTGCGAAATTATAGATAGTCAATGAATAATTCAAGGGAAAGAATAAAACAAAATCTAATAAACTCTGCGTATGATTGAACTTTGACATTATTACAGTAATGTATATATAC
This sequence comes from Calidris pugnax, assembly GCF_001431845.1. Classification (NCBI taxonomy): domain Eukaryota; kingdom Metazoa; phylum Chordata; class Aves; order Charadriiformes; family Scolopacidae; genus Calidris; species Calidris pugnax. Next base: position 13,382,464 of record NW_015090893.1, read on the forward strand.
AAACCTCACTGTTACTCTGGAAAAATGATTCAAGTAGAGCTTGATTTTATAAGAAGAGATGTTTTCACACTTAACTTGTCTGAGAAGAAAAGTGACAGTTATTAACTAATTGGTAACCTGAACACCAATCATATTTTCTTCTGTTTCCAGAGAAGAAAAGAGCAAAAGATATAAATGATAAATTGTTCAGAAAATACTGGATTTTTGCCAGGGTTTCCAATCATTATAACAATTTCTGGGAGTCTGAAAATATTCCTGTAAATCAGGAAATGAAAAACCTTGAGGAAAGACATGTCTTACAAGATTATAACAAAATTTCTGTGCTAGGCACAGAGAAGTCAGAGCAACAGCCATGGCAGCAGGTACAGAATGGCCCAGCTGGAGTGAGACAAAGGAGTAGTATCACTCCTAAAAGCAGCTGGAGTCTTTTCTCCCTTCTCTACTTCGGAGAAAGTAAAGGGGTGAGGCAGAGGTGGTTACAACAGGTGGACAATGGGAAGAATGGTGTGGTTTTGCCTGAGCTGGGAGAAGCTGGGGCAAGTAATGAGAGAAACATTTTTGAGACATTTTTGGGGCAAAAAGCCCCATCATTTCAATGGTCCTTGAGACTGGGAAAAGGACGGAGTCAAAATCAAGCCCATCCTGTATTTCAAACAGCTAAAGCAGTTTCAGACTCTCTGTATTAAAAAATAAAATCCTATGGCTCCCCTCCCAGCGATTTCCTACAATTATATTAATTTTTTCTATTTTATATGGTATATAACATGGCACCAATTCTTTGGTGGCCATGAATCAAAGTAATGTCCAACTTACTCCAGATGGAGAGCTGCCTTGGTGTTACTACTATTTCTTTCAAATTTGTTAAAAAAAATTAATCACAGGACACAAAGAAAATAAAGAGCAAGCTTGACATGCTAATGACTGTCACAGAGTTTCCTTAAGATGAACTATCTTTGGGGTTGGAACTGAGTTTTGCTTTCTCCTCACTGTAGATCCCCAGCTCTTAATTTTGTCCCTACTTGAAGTAAAGGAACAATCTGAGTGAAGCTGTTAGACATGTGCCATAGTATTGTGATGCTGTTAAGGTCCCCCCGTTGAAGACAGTTGACAGAGTACACTAAAACTAATGTAAATGACAATATGATTAAGCCTTTTCTGTTTGTGTTTCCTTTTATTAGAAAAGGATAAAAATAAAAAAATGGAACGGTGAAAAATCAGACAAGTAGTATTCTCATTTGCCTGGAAAAGTCATGAGTACTTTATTGGAATTGCCTCCTGTTTTTTTAATAAAACTCTACATTTTTTTATTTTTAGTTTTAGTTTATTTTTGTGACTAATCACAGTTTCACAAATACAGAGATTTGTAAATATGTGGGAATTGATGTGCACTAATTTTTGTTCTTTCCCCTGTTCAGTTTGAGGATCTGCATGTTGTTGTATTTCTTTTGAATTAATGTTTATTTCAGTAAGCTGAGGGAATTGTTATGATTATTATGAAAGGGCTTGGTATATATGTAAATGAAATGCAGTGAAGTAGGAGAAAGGAACTAATTTGCTGTTGGAATTCGAGGATAAGTTATCTTGGCCAGAGCTTCTAGGTAAATATTATTTCATATATCAGACCTACTTCCTTCTTGTCTTAATGAATTCTTGTATTGTAAATTTGTGTAAGGGAAATTGATTTGGAACACCAACATTAGTTTAATCACAGTCACCTTATATGTTACTGGAATATTTTCGGTTACAAGAAGTGTAATGTGAGTCCAACTTATTTTTAAGGAATCTAGGGAAACAATTGTTGTCCTTGTTGTAAACATGTGATGACTGGATGTTTTAACACTCCTCTGCAACAAATTTTGGGTAACTGTCTAGTCTAGACCTTTCTTCATCTGTAGAGAAACATATAGTCCTTCTTAAAGAATTTTCAACAGTTCTTCATTGTGTTGGGATAAGTAGCAAGAAACAGTGAAGAGAGTACTCATGAGACAATGCAGCATTTGGATTTCTGTCAATTTAAAAGAAGGAAACTACCCACAATCATATTAAATTCAGTAGCACTCATAGCAGGCTTGAGTAAGATCGATACTCTTCATAGAGACCAGCTGTATGTACTAAAAAGGTATGAAATATATTTTAATGAAAGAATTATGTATACATGGATCAAAGTCCTGAATATTTGAGGATGTTGTACAGAATCAGTCTGTTTCCTTCTTATTCTTTCCTAATTCATAGGAGGGAAACTGAGGCAGAGAAATGACAGGAGTTAGTTTGTGATGTACTTGCTTCTCAGGAAACTGTGAATTCAAGTTTCTTTTGCTAAGTCATCTGGTGTGCCATTTCTTAGAGTAAAAGTAATTTGAATACTGAGAAAAAGACTTATTAGGTACCTCTCTTAAAATGTTTAAATGAGCTCTTGAAATGATGCTGGGTTATGAGAGGTAACTGATTACTGTTAACTCTTGTGAGCTATGATGGGTCAGATACAATAGTGTTACTGTGATCAGCTGAAGATCCAAGTTTTTAAGTGCAACTATTTTTTAAATTTCACTTTGTTTTACTTGCAAGGATTTTACTTTGATAAACTGCTTAGAAACATGGTGTTAGAAAACTTGGTTCTTTAGTTATAACATAGGGAAAGTGCATCTTTTTTGTTTGAAGAAAACTTGTTTATGTGTGAATTCCTTTGATACTTGCAGTATATACAACACACAGTGGGATCTGTTATCAAAAAGGTGACTTTCTAATGCAAGTTAAAGGCTGAAATGATGAATTCCACATCTGTTAAATAGACTTAATTTCTGGTGACATTATAAACTGAAAAGGGCAACAAGCTCCTTTTTCATCACACGCAGATCTCTCCAAAACAGATTACGATTTAGAATGTGCTCAGTATTGAAGGTAAAACATCCCTTAGTCACTGCTGAAAGATCTGAAGAATGCAAGTTACCCTGTTAGGGGGAACACTTGCTGACTTTTTAGGGTACATTTTGGCTCACTGTCTTGAAAGATCTTGCTGGATTCAGTTTTGCAATTATAAAGATGGGCTCCTGGAGCAGATAATTGGTATCAGTAACTTCCTGTGGTAACATGAATTATATGTTACCTGAGAAAAGTTAGTTGCGTGTTCTGATATGTTAATTCACTTTATGGTTAAAGGAAATGAACATGAAAAACATTTATTATCATAATTTAGCATTGAAGGACAAAGTCAAATTGAGAATCCCTTATCTCATGACGGGATATGGAATTATTGCTGGTGTAAAATTTGAAGGAAGCATTGACAAGTCATGATTGACTCCATTACTTTTTATACATCTGTGTCCAAGGTGTAAGAAAAAAATTGCAGAATCAAGTTTGCAAAGGAGCATTTTTTAAAGGGTACTGCAAAATGAAATAACTGCAGGTTTGATACATTCTTTAGTAATTACTTTGAAACTGGACTTCCTAGTACTTTATGATTTCTTTTCATGGAAGTCTGCCCCATCTGTTTCACAAATATTTTTCCGTCCCAAACCCTTTTGTCTCTTCAAGGAAGTGATTCTAGATTTACTATTCCTGCTATCTAATAAGTCCATTATAGAATACATAAAATCTTTTTCCTTTCTTTTTATTGCTTACAAAAGATGAGATATAGTCCACCTTTGCAGCTAAAATGAATTTGGAAGATAGTTTTTATAGCTGACTATTATTAGTATATGAATTTCTAAACTATAATCCATGTGCTACTGGTTAAAATACTTTGTCATGGATAGACTTCCAAGTCTTTGGTTTAGTGATATTTTCAAAGAGATTACAATTGTTCAAAAGCTTTCTAGCAAAAAATACAGTTATGGAATAGGCTTAGGCCATTTGTTTGTCTTGTGGTTTATATAATCTGCACCAACTCTGTTCTACATTTTCAGAGAAGTTTTTTCTCTTTCAAAAAGAAACTGTGTGTTTTACATAAGAGCCAGCTCTGGACTCTGAACCGCTGGAAATTCACACGGTAGGATCTGGGAGACAACCTCACATCCTCTTCAGGGCATTTCTCTCAACTGTTACCATTTCTCTGAACGTGGGGAAACACAGCTCAGGAAAACATGGTCATAAAGGCACCACACGATTACCTTTCCAGAACTGCATAGCTGAGAAGCCGAACAAGAATTTGCAGAATAAATATTCTTTTTAATGCATTTCTACTAAATAAAAATACACTGCAAAGTCAGGGCTAAGAAAAGGATAGAAAGAAGAGCTCTGCTTAGAGTAGCTTACTTATTTTCTAGCATTGTTATTTTGTAGTTCTCCCACTTCATCTCAACAATTTTCTTCTGAGTTATAACATAACTCCACATCTTCACATTTCCTTTTGTAAATATCATCACCGATAACCTTTCAGTAAAGTGCAATTTATTCTTGACATATGTAGCTAAGGGCTCAATCATGGCTCTGGCATTGCTCTGATATAAAAATGACTTTAAGCTGCTTTGAAGACTGCAGCAAACACATCCCAACATTTTGAAAACAAAGATTCAACAAAATTCTCATATCACTTAGAGGAATGTGCTGAGATCATCGTACCTTTTGAAAGTGGGAATGTCATCAGTGGTGAAATCTGAGGGGTCAAATCTTCAGCATGGTATTACTCTGATCATAGGTTTTCCCTAGGAAATAATTTCTTACTTCTGTTTTTTTTCTTCTGAGGATATTAGTTCTGCCTTTCACCTTACACTTGTGCCTTGTAGATTTTAATTAAAACCCCTTTCCCAGAATGGAAGGGAAATTATATGTATGAAATTTTAATGAAATGCTTATTTTTATGAAATATTTATCCTTTTTCATTCTAGTCTCCATTTTTCTCTGTCATTTTGGGACAGCAGGTGCTTGAAGGGCTTTTGTTCTGTATTTTCAATGAAAGTTTGATGTTATTTGATGTAAATAGCTTCTGACAAGCTAAGGGTATAGCTGGGTCACACCAAAGGTAGTCACCCAGAGGACAGTTTCCCTGAGAAGTGCTGTCAGACTCGTTTGCCATGCAGCCAATCATTTAATAGGCAAGATGGTATCACTCCTGTTTAATAAAATGAGTTTTACATCAGAGAAGCGACAAAGAATCTTGCCATATTTGACATTTACTTTTAGGACAGAGAGAAGAGTAATGTAGATAGCCAACATCTGTGTTGTTATCACCAGGTGTCCAAGAAACAAACCTTATAACAACAGGTTTTTTGCTCTGTCCTAATTCTGTTTCAATAGCACATTGATGAGCAGAAGCTAATGTCCTTCTTTTCAGGTGTTCTTTTTAGAATCCTGCAGAGTTTATGTCTGGGAAAGGATTTCTGATAAAGTTTCAGGCAGTTATGACTTTATAGTCTGTTTTAAGTATCCACTTAATCATATATCTAGGGGGAACAAGAAGAGTTTTTATGTAGAAGTCAATGAGGCAAATGATTAAAGAGAGTCTTTTTCAAACCAGCTGATGTGAAGACTGAGGTCTTGTAGCAAGCCCCACATCTTGAATTCCATCCTCAGGGTCTGAGCAGAAGCGTCTTTACACTGTTTGTCCTGTATCTTCCCATAAAAAAGTCATTAGTGCTAAGATTGTCCATATCATACTGGATTACAAGTGGAATGTTTTGAGTTGGTGTAATCAATGGAGACGCACTACTAGTCTGTCATACATGGGGACCACAGTATGTGTTTGTCGTGACATACCCTTAGAGCTGCTGACATAAAATGGTACTGTCTCCAAAAGATGGTTTTTTATAGGCTGCCTTATACCTGAGTTCTAGTGCGTGGCGCTCTCGCTCCTTCATACAGGTCTTGCTGCTCAGCACTAAGTCTGATTCTGTCATATCTTGATCTCTGACACTTCTTAGACCTTGTCATGCCTTCTGTCATCTAAGCAGTCTCAATCTCTTGCAGTCGTTCTCAATAACATCCAACAGTAGTAGAAGGGATGGCTGAGTAAAGAGAGAAAATTAATTTTCTGTGGAATCTTTTTGTATTCAGTAAGAAAGAACGCTATGGAACATTTAACCAGAGTGACTTCAAAATGGAAAAACAGTACTGGCCTTTTAACCAAAAGGAGGGCTTGCTACTCTGATCAGGAATAAATGAATAGGAAAGATGCAAAGGAAAGGTGAAGCATGGTCTAAGACATTTTCTCCTTTGAGAGTATCAAAGGAAATAATCTCCTCTGATTCAGGAGAAAGCATTGAGGCCTAGGTTCTTATTCAGTCCTCACTTTGGCAAATACTCATCCAAGCTACTGCCAGAAGTAAAGTCTTAGCCATGAGATTGCTCTCCAGTTCTCCTAAAATGAGCTGCTTTTTTCTCCTCATCATATCATATGAAGACAGAGCAAACATCAATGCCATTTAATGAACTATGATGCCAGCTCATTGGTTCCAGGCAATAACTTTTTACTTAGCTCTACTATACAAAGATTAATATTAGCATGATCACTTCATCTGATTATTATTTTTTAAGCTGTCCCAATTTTATGGATGTTGTTTGAATAAATTGTATTTGTTCTTCTTCTTCCACTTGCAAGCACAGTTCCCTAATATTAAATCTTCCAACATCCTGCATCCTTTCTATCAGGGTGTGCTGTTGCTGAGCAACACCAGATTTGCTCTTTAAAATTATCCAGGTTTCTTTAACCAGCTTTGTGAGTTGGTTCAGCAGGGAAGCAGTAATATATCTTAATGCGTTAAAAATATACGTATATTTTGTTAAAGCTATTTATTACAATTTCTTGTATTTGGGCCATCGTACATGGGTATGTGGCTATACATTTAAAAATAATAGTTTCACATATTTTTTTTTAATTCTGGTGTGTGTTTTTTTGTAATTATGTAACTGTACTTGTATAACATACATTAACTCCTTATATATAGATGCAAGAAGTGAGAAAAATTAAAGCATACATGTTTTTAGGAAAGGTCTCATTAGAAAGACTTTTAATTGATTTTTTTTTTCCTAAAGCACATATATTTCTGCTTTCTGAATGGTGTATAAGTGTGGATTCTTTATAGTTGGAGCTTTAAGATGATTGACCCTTCTGCTTAACCTTGCTAACCCTCAAATTTCTAGATATCATAAAAGTTGGCAAAATGTTTCTTTTGACCTTATAATTGAGTGCTGTAGGAATTATTTTCCTGTAGATTAAGCGCTATTAACTATTTCAACATGGGCTGTAATTTTAACACAGAGAACCATGTAAATCCTAAACGTTTTATTCTTCAGTAGCAATTTTTAATCACAATAGCAAAAACTTGCACTTGTAATAGCTACTTTATTGAACTGATGCTGTGAATGGTATGGCCATAATCTAGCAAGGTAATAAAATATATGTGTATAATCTGCATATAGGGCCCATGGGAGTCTGCTATAAGCTCAGAAATGGAGCTGCACTTTCAGACACAGAAAGGAAGAGACTGGGCTGTAGCTTCATACTTGCCTTCGGTTGATTTTCACCTCACTGTTACTAAACAGAGAAATATTTTCAGCCCTTGCACTTCACCCTCAGCTGCGTATGTCCAATGTTCTCCAGGGTTAGTGCTTGTAGAGCTATGCAATGATTTGGATAAGGAAGCTCATTTGACTAAAAATGACTATTTGGTGGTTTTTTGCTGGCTTAGTTTGCAGTTGCATCTGTTCCCTTATCAGACTCACTGTGCAACCTTGGGAGAGCTAAAGCCAGCATCAGAGATGCAATGAGAAGGAATAGCTTCATAGAAAGGGGAATTTAGAAGTACCCCGTTCCGCTGGCAGACTGGATTTATGCTGGATTAAAGCAGGTGTGTAACCATGGCCACAGATCTCATAGGATAGCTAAAGGCTTTTACAGTTGCTCTCTGTGCTTTTCTGCAAAGCTTGTAAATACCTGCTTTGCAAAGGAATAGTGCTGCAAGAACCTTGCGTCTGAACTTCTCAGGGTTTGTGGGACTTTTTCATTGTTTATATGATAAAAGAGGAGGGAGTTCTGGGGACATATCTTTGCATAAACCAACAGTATAGCCATCAGCTGAATGTGTAAGTGGAAGATTCTTGCCTCTTCTCCATCACTTCTTCCTTCTTATTGACTCTTAGCTTGTGTGCTCTAGTCAATATAATGATTGGAGATCAGTTTTAAATTAAAGGGAGAGAAAATTCAACCCCCATAAGATGAAAAGAAGGAAATGCTTGAATGCACAGGCAGCATAGAAAGCTGGAAGAAATGCTTTGACAGTCATTGCAGAGGAGGCAAGGAAGAGGAGCACAGCAAATAATGATCAAAAAATGTTGATTACCACATTTTTGAAGCTGTGAGAGCTCCTTGAAAATGTTGACCCAAGCAATGATTACCCCTAAGAGAAACAAAAGGTAATTACTTAGGAGCTAATAAATCCAAGAAGGAAGACAAAAATAGTATCAGGGGAAAGTGTTAAAATGATGAAAGGATATTTTAAGTCCAGATGTTCCTTTATGAAGTTATGGGAAATGAGCATGCTTTTGAATAGCACTTTGAAAGCCCTCCAAGGAAAAAAAAAAAAGCACATTTTAAAATTCTGTAATTCTAATATAGCTGGGAGAAGTCTTTTTATTAATCAGGTCTCAGAAGGATGTTCTCAAATTCATCTTTGTATTTCTCTTTAAGAATCTCATTTCCAGCGATGCTTGTAAAAAAAAATAAATTGGCTGTGACTAGGTTGTTGATGTACTTACACCACAGTTTCTGACACTAACAGGTAGCTTCTGTATGTCCTTGCTTCCCTATGGTCCACTTGTGGTTATTTGTACTCACCTGTCTCCTATCTCTTTGCACGGATGGTCAGCTTTTTCTGCACAGAGATAATTTTTTGATTCTGTGTTGCTCCACACGTCGCCTGGCTAGGTCCTAGCCCTTGGCTAAGGATCCTGCTTAGTGTCACAACAAGGATAATGCCATTCAAATACCACTAAACTTTGCTCATGCTTCAGAGCTTTCTGACCTCTAACCTGTGCCCATTACAGTGAATTTCTGCTGCCATTTCTGGGCTAAGTTTGGCTGCTTTGGGCTCCTGACCCTCACTGACCCAATTCATCAAACAGAGTGACAGTAATTCCATTAAGCTGAACAGCTAGTTGGAGAAGAGAAGTAAACTAGAAAGTGAACCATAAAGACACAAAAAGCATTAAATCCAATGGAAAGATCTTTATGTTTATTACTTCAAAAAAAAAATCTAATATTTTTTAAGTCCATATCTTTGTAAGATATTAAACATAAGCAAATCTTACCTGTTTTGCTGAATCATAGCAGCGTGAAAGACAAAAAAAAAAAAGGAGCATAAATTCATGCAGTGCACCTGACAAGTGCATAGGTCATGTTCCTCAGGATGAAAGACAAAGTTTAGTATACTCTCTACGTTCTAAAATAGTGTTTACAAGCCAAGTTGGTTTTAGTCTCCTTCTTATTAAATCTTTGAAAGTACTTGCATATGGGCAAAATAATTTTCTCGGTGTTGTTTGTTTACATTTTCACATTATCAGCACACAAAGTCTTGAATAAAGAACATGGCCAGTTAATTAACAGTTTAGTGACTGGAAGAGTTAACTGAGAATGGAGGAAAAGTATTTTTGATAAATGAGGCTGCTGTTCCTTACTCAGTTGTTAAAGGGATTTGAAGCTGCTGGCACACTGATACGCAACCTTCAGCAGGTCAGAAGAGTGGGTCACTGGTTCTGTCTAGTGTACTTCAACTCTTAGGAAATCAAATTGCATCCACTCAGCTAAGTGAACTTATGCTTTACTTAAAGAATATTGCAAAGCCTTCAAGAAAACATTTTTTTTCCCAATTACATGAAAATGAAGCTAGCAAAAGTCTTGAGTGATGAAGGATGTTTTAATGATATGCTTGATATTTCAGAATCTTTAATTTCAGTTTCTGAAAGTCACAAGTAGCTATGAATGCTGCACATCATTATCTAAAACAAACACTTCAAGATTTCCCTGAGCACATCCTGGAAATAATGATCAGTTGCTGCCTACAGAAGATAACAAACAACAAATATTATACTGTAGAAAGAATGAAATTTTGCACTGAAGCGCTTACCCTATGCCTCTTTTAATTTGCACATTATTCAGATGGTATCTAAAAGAATATTTATTTATACACCAAAAGTTAAACTCATTAAAAAGCGCCACCACACAGACAACTCAAGATGTATATTTATTTTCCAAAATCTCATTAAACTTAGGTACTTCTACATTTCCTTTCATAATAATGAAGCACATGCAGAGTTTCTTTCTGCTAACACTGAGCAAGGAATTTTTTAAAACAAGGCGTACAATCCTTATAGACAAAACCATTAGGGCAAATGAATTCTGCCTCCCTTCCTGCTTTTGCTTTAGGGATCTGCCAAGGACTTCCTTCAACACCTTGCCTGGTCCCCTTCTTCAGATACAAGTACAACTTGAACACACTGAAAAGGATACATTATTAGGGTTGGAAGGGAGCATGAAAAACCACAACAAAGGCTTCAAAGTATAAAGCCGCTCCATGTATTAGTTTCTCTTAATGTGGAGTGTTTTGGGGGTTTGTAAAATTCAAAATGGCACTAGATCACAGAAAGGCAGGTTGAAATTTGTCAGTCACGTTATTTCCTCAGCAACGTCACTATTTCACCGCCCTGCCAGGGATCTGTACTTATTTGCCCACGTGCCAGTGAGTGCTTAGTAGTAAACCTGTACTAACAGCGCTGCTTCACACTGCCACTTCTTGCAGATGAGTCAGCTCATAATTACTTAGCATTGCCCTGAACAGTCAAAGGCTCAGAGTTAAATTTCAGGGCCCCAAATCCTTGTACTCTTATTTGGGAAAAGAGTCTTCACTGATACAGCAATTCAGCTGAAATTGGCAAAGTAAATGTGATCCTGAGGAAGGCTTCCAGATCCTCTCCCAAATTTTCTGCTGCCTATCTTTAGAAATAGTGAGAACTTTGTTAGTTTCAGACCTGCTAATTGCCATTTAAACTATGCCTGTTAATCGTGCTTCCCTCATAAAGTAAGAGGGAGTTTAAATTGTGTGAAAAGTATAAAATTGTCTGTTTGGTTACCATGTCCTTTACTCCTGGTGGAGTAAATGGAAGATAAAGTTCTTAGCACATTGATGGACATGATTTTCAACATGTGGAGGATCAAAACTACACGGAGGAGATACTTTTCCTGGACCTACTTTTTATACACTATAATCAGTGGCAAAATTCCCTTAGCAGAATTGGGTCTCAGATTTCCTAGTCACTTATTATTCTTAAATACTTTTAAAAAACATCATACAAATCCATTAGCAATTGAAAAATGTATGATCTCTACATACTTGACTTATCTAAATGCATTGGTCTATCCTCAAAAGGGTCTCATTTTTCAAAGTTGTTTTAAACTGGAATGACATTTTGAATTCCTCCTGGTATGAGTAATCAGACTAAAGCCTGGCAAGTATTTGTTACATTGCAAAAAAGATAAATAGAGGGTGCAGCTTCCAAAAGTTTTTTTCTTTTTCTTTTACTCCTGAAAGATTCTGTAATTTAATTTAATACAAAGACCAACATCAAAGAAGAAGAAAGTTAAATCTATCCTCTCTGCTCAGTTTTAGGGACTTGTTAATGTGACAGTAGTATTTATTTTTGGCTTCTTGACTTCTCTGCAGATTCACCTTAGTGTTCATTTATGATAGGCTTTTGAACAGATGTTCAAAATAGAAATGTTTAATGGAAATGTGTGATTAGTACATGGGTCCACCCAAAATGTCCTGGAAACAAATCTATTGTCTGTAACTGTGATTAAAGTATCTCTGTAAGTTCTACAGCAAGTTTGCCAACCTCTTTATAGCTCAGTCTCCATTACAGGGGGAGAGTAGTGGATTAAGTACTGGGAGTTACACTTCTTTATTTTCATTATTGTAATAAAATATAAGTATTACTTAATAAGTATGTGAGGATGAATTCAGCAGTAGGGCTTGAAGACTAATGAAAACGTTAACTCTATAATCTTCCTAGAATTGCCATTTCCATATTCCAAGAACACTTAATCAGGACCATTTTGGCAGTTCCTGATTCTCTTCTCCCAAGGGAAGCACCAGTCACTGACAGCACTTTCCGAAAAGTTACGGAAAAAGTTGTGTAACACAACGGCCCTTTATGTAACACAAATGTCCTTTATGGTGACCAGCCCAGCATCTGTGCAGACATGATGGAAGTGTACGTCAGCCAGTGGATTATAAAGAATATGATGAGGCATCAGAATATTAACAGAGGAGAGAGCTGTTACATGCACAGGATGTGGTTCTTTCTCCTCTAGATTTTGCTCCCTACTAGAAGGAGAGTGACTTAGTTTTAGGAAGATCATCAGCCTGTAATAAGGGCTTAGTGCTCAGGGCTCATGACCTTTGCTTTAAAAAATGTTACTGAGTTTCTTTCTAGTGAAGCATTCACTGCTGAGAAACAATCCTGAGCTTGATGATAAAATATTGTAAATGCCTGGCTGGGGATGTACATCTCTAAAGGTGGTATATTTTACAGCTGAAATATGTTATGCTAAAATACTCCCAGTTGGCCTAATTAAAACTGAGAAGCAAGTGAATGCCATATTTGCCATCCTCGTGTTCTCATGCTTTTAACCTATATGATGCACATTTATGCTTCAATAAAGTTCATTAAGGACCACATAACTTAAAGATAAATGGCAGAAATGGTAATCATTGGATTATAAACCCATGAAAGTATTTTACAGGAGTTATAATGAATTTCAGGAAACTCCTTGCAGTAACTTTGTGTTTAATTCAAAGATATCGTAAAGCATTAAATGGTTCTTTATACTAACAAATACTGAGTTTTCTTCATGTGAGGTACTGCATACAAACCAGAGTAACTAGAGAATCCTTTTCTCTAGTTAGAGAGAAACTAAAGAGAATTAGTGATCACATGTCTTCATCTGTGTGTTTTTCCTAATCTGATTGCTCTCTGTTCATGAGAGAGGTCAATTCAGGGATGTGAGAGTTCCCATCTCCTCTGGTGGTATGACATCACGGAGATATAATTTAATTTTAGTTCTGTGACATCACAGGAGCAGCAGGGTGACACAGTCTTACTGACCACATGTAAAAGGAAGCAGGGGTTGCTTATTCAAGAATTAAAACTCAATGTTAAAAAGAGAAGCATTTTAAAGACAACATTTCTTTGGCTAAGTACTCTTCTTAATTATAAGACCATCTATTCAATATCTTATTGGGCCCTTAAGAAGAGATAATTGTCATTTTCTAATAGATTTTCTTTATTATTTTTCAATTTTCTACAGGACTTGTATATGAACAAGATTTTTTTAATGTTGATTTAAGTAATGGCTTGTATCTTTGCTTTTTATTAGACTTTAAAATGCCTACCCACCTGTGTACAACATCTCTGTAAAATGAAATGCAGCTGAGGGTTATGTCATAAGCAGGACAGTGACCTCTAATGGTAAATAAGCAACTCGCATGATGAATTGCTAAGACTTTTCTCATTATAATTGTCATGAAACTGGATTTTGTTTACCTTTCTTCAGGGCCTGCAGTAGGCACAGGCAGAGCAGTGGTCATCTAAGGTAGCAAGATAATTAGGGCAGCAAAAACCAGCCCCAATCCACTGCCAGAGCACAGACAAGCTGGTATTTCCTGCTGCCTGAGGAGAGCCAGTGTATATAAGGTGGTCACTTGAGGTGGGAGTGCAGGAAAGCCTTTTGAAAAATCTGTCACCCCATGTTATATCATCTCATCTCTTTGAACAGTGTCAGAAGATGGGAGTTTTGCTTCCTTTCCAGATCTCTGGCCAGTTTTTCCCTCCTCTCTTCCCCTTCCTGGGAAAGGTGTGACCTGGTCACTGTCCCTTCAGGTGTCAGTATTTCTTGCTTGTATTGCTCTGCTGAGAAGCCCTGGGCCACTTTTGCCGTTTCTAAAGAGGCACTGCAAGTGTTTTACAGGGACAGGTACTGTCTAGAGCTGGGAGACATGAGGCAGATTTTGATCTGCTTGATGCCAGAGAGAGCCAACTTGGGAAACAGAGCTCTCATAGCCTTTCTCATTTTTCTGGTTAAACCTGGCAAAACTTTTACCCTTCTCTATGCAAAAATCTTGGCTAACACAAATTCAACTCTGAATCTAATGTATAGAAACGATAGCTTGGTGACAATTTTGAACTTTCTATATAATACTTCCCTTTAGTTTTCATAATGCTAGATAATATTACAAAGTTATCTCTTGCTATTTGAATTGGGATAATGCTGTTATGGTAGGTCATGCACTGATGTAATACACATGGATCTTTCAGCACCAATTGCAATCTGGTGCAGACAGTATTCAGTGTTGCCAAGGCTAACATGGTGTCTATTTTGCACTTGTGGGGTATAATCATCAGCTCAAGACGAGAAACATTTGTTAAGGTGGAATCAGATCAAAGTAAACCAGCACATTACTTCCCCAATGTAATCCTTCGCTTTCTGGGCAACAGAGTTTGAATTTTGCACTTTTAGTTGTGTGGGAAACTGGAAACGGTTTGGCCAGGAAATTTCCCAGAATACCCCAGACAGGCCTGCTCTGCTCTTCAGCTTCTTTGGTGAAACTTACACTGTCTCTCAGGAATTTCTTCTTTTATTTTTTGCTGCAATTCGCTTCTTGATTATTCTTACAGCTGGTAAAGATTTTACTTTGCCACTTGGTGTATTACCCAGATATAGGCTGCTGATTTTGAAGGCTCCTGGGAACTCAGTTTTTTTTTTCACACTTATTTCCAATATTACTGTAATTTTGTGTATTTCAGAGTTTGCGTTTTTTTTTTTTTTAAAATTTAATTTTCATAGTATTAGCATCTGTTTTGCTTTTATTTAAGGAAGGCATTTGTGACAAGAATATCAGTGTTGACATCTGATTTCATCAGTGAGATTTTCTAAGTCAATCTGAAAATCTCAAATCTATCTCTGAATAATGGATTCTGTACTGAAGTCAGAAGGGGTTTATTACTCCAAATTCTTTTGCAATACTGGCTCTTGAAAATTTCTAGCATTCTGGGTCAAAATCTTTTGAAAAAATCTGTGATTTGAGCCTTAATTTAAAAATGGATCCTCAAGAACAGACTGTTTCCTGCATACACCACTGTGTAGATAAGCCATTGGGAACAAGTAAAATGCTTGTGGTAATATATACAGCTGATATTTTAAATATGAGTAAGGAATCTAGATGCATTAGGAACTGATAATCAGTAGATTGGAGAATCCTCATCAAAATAGGTGAATTTCTATAGCATTTTTCTTTTAATGCAGTAACGATAACAATATTATAGGTTGATGGTGACCTACCAAAAAGAAGAGACTAAATTATGTGAAATAAGCTATGGCATTCCTAATTAGAATTACTATGTTTAGCTTGATTAAAAAGGAATGCACAAGTGTGGTATGAGATTCTGAAGGATGGGACTGAAATGTGGTTAAGTTTGTATTTTTAGCAGTCGAACTGTTCCAGTTCAGAGGAGTCTGGATGCATTGCCAGCTTCTCCTAAATGTCCTGACCATGGAGTTTCAGTATCTTCTTACTGCTGATTTTGGACCAGTATTGTTTGATTTCTTTCAAAGCACTCTGAGTCTCACCCCTTTTTCTCCTGAATTTTTCTCCCTGAGATTAAAGATACAAAGACACTGTTGCTCTAAAATAATTTCTTATATTTTATGAACTTGTTAAATGTGGTTTTTCTTTGTTTTCCTCATTGTTTATGTTTTGTGTTCACATGCTTTCATGGTGGCTCCACTGCCACAGGCTTTATAATTGTCTGAATAATTATACTTTCAGGGTGTTCGTAGATGTAAAACTTCCTGGTGCCATAATGTTCTGCAAAGGGCTGGTGCTTTAAACTTCCTGCATTTAGAGTCTTTCTTACAGATTAACAGCTTTTACATTTAAAAATAATCTGAAAGCAATTATTTTAAATTATTTTGCATGTTTGATAAAGTTAGTAAAATTTATCTGTGATAGGAACATAAGCATAAAACAAAATTTGCTAATAAAATGAATCTTATATTGCTGGAAAAGGGGAAGGAAATGAACCATACAAAAATAAAATTTTGGTGGATGGTGGTTTTGGAAACAATGTTTGTTTAAGAATTAGTTTGTACAGTTTTAAACTGACGTATTCCACAGAACTGTAGCTGACTTAGTAACATCAGCCAAAGGAGAAGGTAGCAGACTTTATGACTTCCTAAATGTATTTCTTGGTAAAACCAGAGGTAAAATATTTTAAGACTTGTGTGGTGGCAGAGAACAGATTATAAATGTGCTGAATATTGGACACTGGACCAGAAGGCATAGAAAAAACCACATTTTTAAACAGTTTCAGTAGAGTCCAAAGCAATTGCTGAGTTACCTGTGATAGAGATAATGAAGAAATGTATTTATTATTCTTTCTTGGTAGCTGGAGTATTTCTTTTAGTCACAATTGCAATCAGACTACCTTCCACTTCAGGTCAACATTATAAACTGAGATTTAAGTTAAGGAAGGACAAGCAGTACTATATAGGCCTTCCTTGTCCTTGGTATAAGCATATTAAACCAGACTGATTATCTCTGAGTTTTCCAATCTACACTAACTGGATCATTTTGGGATAGAATTAAAGTTATTTGACATAATAATTAAGTCTCACAAATACATTTTTTTCCTGAAAAAGACTGGAATATTTAATTTAACAAATAAACGCTTCGTGAAAATTCCCCAATATTAAAAAAAATCCAATTACTGTTTCATAATCCTGTAAAAAAAAGTGCAAAAGGTTAAGTTGTCAGACAGGTAAGTGGAGTTTCAGCTTTAATGTGAGCAATTACATTGAGTGCTCTTGTACAGTCAGTAAAATAAAATAGAAATATTTACTATTGCTCAGCTGTTGTAATGCAGTTCCTTACAGTTTTTTACTCTTTTTTTTGCCTGCAGGTTTCCATATTTTTAAATAGTATATGTGTGTGTATTAGATATAAATAAAATGTAATAGAATACAGGAATATTGGAATGTAATATATGTATTTCTATGTGCTGTTTCTGTCGGTCCATATGTAATATTTCCTGCTTTCTGGTCTAAATATAGGATAGACTTTAAAAGTATACTTGCTGGAACGGACTATTTGTACCTGGTCTTTGAAGTCCTATGTGATACTGAGTGATATGGAGAATAATACTCAGTTTAATTCATAGGGGTTTTGGTTCATAGGGTTTTTTAGATGTGACGTATAGAATTTGTGTTTTCACATCTCTGCAAATTAGAAATTACTATTTTTCATCAAGCCATAAACAGCTAATAATACAATAATAATGTGTTTCATATATGTTATGAAATGGCAATCAATGAACAATCTGAAGCAAATAACTGTGTAGTGTGTTTTGAACTTCATAATGATTTTGGGATTTGTAAAGTACCCATGGGCTTCTCTGCAATCACTTCTGCAATGGCACAATGAAAACATAAGAAACTGCCAAGTATTAGGCGCAAAAATTAACATACAAGAGTATTACTAATATTGTAAGTGTCCAGACCAGTGAGGTGCAATTATCCACTAACTGTGGTGGATTATTAGAATTTCCTGTATGACTTTATCGATCCAGCTTAAAAGTGGGCAATGGGAAGAGCAGAGGAAAGCATTACTGTAGGTCTGCATACGGCTGCATCAGTAGGTATTTGAAAGGCTGTACAGAAATAGTTGGCTGCTTGTGTCCTGTCTCTGTGGTGCTGCAAGACTCGTTCTGTGCAAGCTCAGAGTCTGGAAAAAAACCCACAAAACCACACAGTTAACAGATGCAATTAATGAGAGCCTTAAAGGGCTATGAATTTTCAGAAGGTATCTATACTTTTCAAAAGCTGTTTTCAGGAGCTGCCATCCATCACAGTGAGGTGGAGACAGAGTCTGTGTTATAACTGCAGTGGCCTATCCAGGAGGGTAGCTAAAACCCCAGTGCGCTCCTGGGCCCAGTTTAATACATCCCTGTGCCACGGTGTGGAACACTGTGCAGAATGGTGGGACACAGCCCCAGGGTTAAGAATGTGACTGGTACCAGTACCAGAATAAGATGGTACCAGCAGGTACCATCTACCCTCACAGCACACAAAGTTGGGACTATCTATGAAGGTTTCCTTAGATGATTTTACTACCCAATATCACCTGAATAAAAGCCCTGCAGGAACAGATGGTGGCCCTTCAGTCTGGGGACACTGTCCCCAAGATATCCTCTTGTGTCCTCTGGGAGCATGAACATACAGGTTTTTCTCTCCACTTGAAGATGAGGCCTATGGCAGTGCACGTGCTCCAGGAAAGCTGCTTCCTTGTTTTGGTTTTGCAGTCAGTTTGATACTAGTTAGCATCATGTCTCATGGTGGCCCGTTCTTTGGAGCCTGGGGTGCATGCAGCTGGAGAGCAGGTCAGGGTGGTTGCTGTACTGAATCTGTGCTCAGGAACAAGCAGTGGGGCTGTGCTGATGCAGGTTGTGCTGGGTAACCCCCATCTGGATGTGGGAGAAAACCAGCAGTCGAGTGGCCGAGGCTACTGACAGTGCCAGGCCTCCTTCAGAGCTAGCTGTGTGCCCACCTCCTGCCACCTCCTCCCTTGGTCACCTAAGATCAGCCATATGAGGATTTTCATACAGACTTAGCAGTGGGGCTGTGTTGATGCTGTGTAACCCCCATCTGGATGTGGGAGAAAACCAGCAGTCGAGTGGCCGAGGCTACTGACAGTGCCAGGCCTCCTTCAGAGCTAGCTGTGTGCCCACCTCCTGCCACCTCCTCCCTTGGTCACCTAAGATCAGCCATATGAGGATCAGCAGTCGAGTGGCCGAGGCTACTGACAGTGCCAGGCCTCCTTCAGAGCTAGCTGTGTGCCCACCTCCTGCCACCTCCTCCCTTGGTCACCTAAGATCAGCCATATGAGGATTTTCATACAGACTTTGTAGGATTGGCTAATTCACAACCCTCACAGCAGTCTTCTAAGAAAGGTCTTCTCTGCATGGCAGAGGGCTTAAGCACTTTTCTTCTGGATAGCCTTGTAGGGTAGTTTGGCCAACAGAGTGCCAACTTCCACTGAATCCAGAGGAATCCTTCAAATGGAACTTTTCTTTAGTCTTTACTGAAACTCAAAGTCCTGGTGAACATTTGTTGCAGAGAATGGTATCTCATTTTTTAAAATCCTTGCTATGAAGAAACTTAGCAGAGAAAGCAAAGTCTCCTGCATTTGCACTATTAATACTAGACAAATACCTCCTTCAGAGCTGTGTGCCCACCTCCTGCCACCTCCTCCCTTGGTCACCTAAGATCAGCCATATGAGGATTTTCATACAGACTTTGTAGGATTGGCTAATTCACAACCCTCACAGCAGTCTTCTAAGAAAGGTCTTCTCTGCATGGCAGAGGGCTTAAGCACTTTTCTTCTGGATAGCCTTGTAGGGTAGTTTGGCCAACAGAGTGCCAACTTCCACTGAATCCAGAGGAATCCTTCAAATGGAACTTTTCTTTAGTCTTTACTGAAACTCAAAGTCCTGGTGAACATTTGTTGCAGAGAATGGTATCTCATTTTTTAAAATCCTTGCTATGAAGAAACTTAGCAGAGAAAGCAAAGTCTCCTGCATTTGCTCTATTAATACTAGACAAATTTCTACACATATCCTTGATTTTGTGATAGATGATAATCTCCTGTAAGGATTTTATAATGTGGAACTTGAATTTTCACAAAAGGTATCTTCTGAAAGAATGCTTTAAAAATCACTAAGAAATTTGGTGACTTTAAAAGTGTATTTGTAGCCATTGAATTATACAACACCCAAAGACACAAATCAGTCACACCAGATTATTTAGGCAACATGACTTCAGCTTCTAAATTCTTGACTTTCAAAGTCTATATTGCAAACATGGGTATGCACTATTTAAAAGACAGCAAAAATTAATCTGTGATAAAACTTTTGCGTGGCTTATACCTTGAACCACAGATTCTAAGGACACTTTTTATGTGAAAGGAAACAGAGTTCAAATTTAGGACATTAACCACTTGGAGCTTTAAACAGTCCAGATAACAATGAAATTCTGTAATTAACCTTAAAATCTGCCTCTGTTGAACTGCAGATTAATCGGTTTTATATCTCAATCAACCATGAACAAGCAATTTAATGCATTGAAGGAAAGAATAGGAGATTTCAACATAGCAATGAGTTGGATATTTAGTATATCTGTAACAGGAATTTTAATCCTGTAATTCCTCTGTGTCACAAGCTTGAAACTCTAGGTCATAGTAAATGATCCCTAGGAAATTCTTAATCTGTTCAAAACCCACATCAAATAAGATGAACAGGAATGTCTTGTTTGACAAGTATATATTTTTTAGAAATGCTTTTTAGTTAACTGTAAATGCTGTATGGAACGAAAAGGAAATATGATAATAGCTGTTTATGACAGAGTCACTGGTGGCTGGAAGAACTGTTCAATTTGTAAAAAGCACTCAGAGCCAGATTTTACTTTTTCTGGTTGGTACATACTTCAGAATTTCAATTGGGACTGAAAAAGGAACTTGATTTGCTGTATTGTGGAATAGTTATACATGCCCCATTGTCCCTACTTCAGTCATTACTCAGGCCATTAACACTGATTCACAAAGGAGCCAATAATTGTTTAGCTCCTCACAGTAACAGAAATTCAGGAATGATGACTGAGGACCTTCAGAAAAGTCTTTCTCATTGTTCCCACTCCATGATTTAAAAGTTTATTTGATATAAATGTGCAGAGAATTAATGAGACTAACAGGACAAAGTTTTACATGTTTTCATTAATGACATCTAGATGGCACCTAGTGTGAACTAAGTATAAAACACAAAGGACAATAGTAAAATAGAGGCATTTATACAATTCTGCCTGAAATAAGGTGCTGATAAAGATGTCCCAAACAGTCTTTCTGTGCATTTCTGGAAGCAAGTTGCATAGTCCCGAGAAGGCAATCCGAAGCGTTGCAACCTGAGTACAAATATAATGGCATTCTGTGCACAGCAAAGCTTTTCTCCCAGTTCCTCAGCTGGCTAAACTGGTGGAGTTACACCGATGGTTGGCAAATTATGCCTTTTAGCAAAAAGCATAGGTGTACAGCACACTCTAACTGCCCTTACTCTGCTTCTAATCTGCCCCATCTGTCAGTACCTCTGAAAGTCCCCTTGACAAAACAAAGGGAATGAACACCTAGTAACCCAAGTAAATTAAAAAGTACAATTGACAAAATAGGGAAAGAGTTATTAAAAATAATTTCCAGGTAACCATCATAGGAGTTGCAGTTTAAAATACGTGCAGTCAAGAATTGCATGTTTATATATCTTAACTTTAACATTTTATTGACTTTGGAGGTGCTGTATTTAAGGGTTATCACTGTTCAGCGCATAATATCCACTGCAACTGTGAAGTCAATCAAGTATGAATTTGTAGGTCTCATGCTGCAGGATAGGTGTGATGTGATGTGACTGTTTTTCTGCCTTTCTTCTTGAAAAAAACAGATTTATTTGAAAAGGGCGAGCGATTATTCTGGCTGTTCACAGCAGCTCTCTTCCTACTTTCATACTTAGCTGCCATTAACATTAATGGGAGGTATGCACAGAGAGAGGAAATTAAATGTCTTAATTTTCTTGCATCTGGTAGACAGCTGTACTTTAAAAGCTCGCCATACAGGAGAGTGAGTTAAAAGGATAAAGAATAGCACTTCCTTTTATATGCTGATTCCTACTGTAATAAATACAGGCAAGGGAATGAAGTATTACAATATCCAGCTACTGCTGAAAATTTTACAACTAAACCCCTGGACAGCATGTTTGACAGAAATTAGCTGTATTGTATCCCCAAACCACTATTTTTGGGTTCTGTATACAAATTACTGTTCAGAAGTCAGGGTGGACAAATTAAAATAGTACATGGCAGCTTGGGAACATCCCAATCGTACAATCAGGCAGAGTTATTTTGGGAAAAGATGTTCTTTCTCTAGTCGGTGCATATTTATGGGGAATCTATGGTGTTTGTTTATTTTCTAGAAGTGAGGCAGCAGCATCATTTTCCTAAACCACCTCTGTACTCAAGAATCTAATGTGAGTTGAGTGTTATTAAGCATTGCCTGTGAGAACCACCTCTGTACTCAAGAATCTGAGTTGAGTGTTATTAAGCATTGCCTGTGACAGTATCAGATTCATAGTACCAGAGATCATAGAGAAAAGCAGGTTAAACAGTGAGTTGATGGTTACAAACTGACTGTTCTGCCCACAGATGGCTCAGAAACTTTGTATGCATATCCATGCAAACATGTATTTTATGACCAAACACCTAATATAGATTGCAATGCAACAAGTTAACAGGACCCATTTGGGGTTAGTGTTTACTACTGATATTAGTGGATCTAATGTTTTACTCAGGATGCATTTTCCTGGTCAGATCGAGGTGATCTATGATGAATTACTGCTGATCTGTCTTATTCTTCAGCCAGCCCAGGGCAGAAGGTGGGACAGCCCTTTTTCACTGACAATGCAGTTTTAAATTGTCTTAAATTGATTATGGAACCACAATCTTATGCAGCAACAACAGTATAATAGGAATGTAGAATGCAATTTATTGCAGTGTTGTATGAATGAGCAAATCATTTTATTCAATAAAAGTACCAAATTTCAGTCTGTCCTAGCACAAGTTTTCCCATGCGCTGCAGGCAACTCTTCACTGCAGTACAGTTACAGCAACATTCCTGGGCAGTATGGATTTATAATAAAACTTGTCTTTTTCCCAAAAGATCCCAACATCTGATTAGAAAAAAATAAGCTTTAACCTCAATCAATCCTTTCCTTTCAACTCCTCACTTAGATTAATATGTGTAAATTCCCTCCCAGAATCCCCAATTACTTCTAAATTTTTCCACCTGTGGATACAATTTTCTTTCATTTTTGTTTGCAGTAGGGAGCTCATTTTGGTGTCTGCATTTTCAGTACGCACAAATAATCCTCATAAGTGTTCCGTTTCTGTATGCTTTTAAAGAATTGCCCTATTAGAAATGGTCAGTCAGACTTTTACTTCAGACAGTAGTCAGCATTGACTACCTAGTTGACTGTGATCTTTTTTGCAAATTATACTATATGAAGATTAATCTAAACGGGAAAGTGGGCACTGACAATTCCTCAGAGTGGTATGTGGTTATTTTTGCTTTGGACTCAAATAGGCTGGTCCCTTGTCACAGTGGCAGATATATCATCTGAGTTACATAATAAATTTGTCACTTCTAATTCTATTTGGGAAGATTTATAGAATTTAGGGCTTTATGATTTGGGACTCAGTCCGTACATAGTGTTCTTTTTGCACAGAGGGAGGAATAAAAGGTCTTGTTTTATGACTTGGCTGCTTGTCCTGCCTGTGATAGTTTTCTCCATTGCGCGTGTTTTTCTCTAGTAGAATTATGGATGATAAAAGTGAATCAAAAGTAGAAAATTGCCAAATGGCAACTTGACTTTAAAGACCAGAACTGACCATGAATAAACTGAAAACTGTTTCTGCACATGTAAACACCTAATTCTTCTCTCACCTGGATGTCAATCAGAATAACTCCAGTGAAGATGTAGTGATTCAGATAACAAAAAACCAACAAAGTTTGTAGCAGCATCAAGTTTTCCCTGTTTCCAATGTGATGCTGTGCTTGATGGGACATGGTAAGGGATATGTCAGATTTAAGACTTTCAATATAACACTAGTGGGTGATCTCAAGAACTGCATTTAAAGAGAAGTACAGCCCAGAAATGTCTGTAGTGGGTTACTGTTCAAGAACTGAATTTAAAGAGAAGTACAGCCCAGAAATGTCTTGTTCCATTTGAAGGATGGGATCCTTAGTGCATTTAAGCTGACTGTGCAAAATCCATTTCCTATTAAATAAATGTTTACTGTAACAATTTTGCTCAAGTTAGTTTGAGCATCTTTGAAGCAGCTCCGTTGACTTTTCTCACTTTTCCTTGTTTGCACCGTACATTTTATTGTCCCATCTTGATCTGTGCATAGTCTGAGAATTAGAGTCAGCTGACAGAGATTCCTGCTATAAACATAACTTTTTTCATTGAGTTTCCAGAGGGTGAAGTGCTTCACTGCAGCAAGGGAGACCTTCCTAAGGAAAAGGGCACTGCAGAGATCAAGAGTATAATTGCTTGGCTGCTGAGCACCTGAATGTTTCTACAGGGATTTTGAATGCCTTGACATAAGGTGGGGTAAATCATAGGTCGTGTTTACAGGGTGTTATTATTGCTCTGTAATGATGCCAGTGTGCCTTTGCTTTCCTGTGGGAATGCTCTGTTCCAGAATAATCCTTTAAATCTTTTATTGTAAAATAGAATGTTTGCAAAAAGGAGATAGATGGCAATACTTAGGGTCTGGTAATTGTTTGTCTGTAGTTATCCTGGTCAATATAACCATGCAGGCAAGATTTAAACAATGTGGGAAAGCCAGAAGGATTTCTCTGTTTCGAATTTATGTATCTGAATCTTACAAAGATTTTGTCCCTGTGTTAGAGTATGCGATGTAGCACACAATGCTTTCTTAAAATGTACCTTCTTGCATTCTCTCACATGCCTAATGTGGGTTTTTTTATTAAATCATACTATAAAAATAAACCAAAACAAACCACACCATTACAGCTGCCATCTTATCTCTCTTAAACCTTTCAAAGATTATTCTCAGCCTTGATGTATCTTTTGGGCATCCAGAGCCAGCTGGTGAGCTTTCACTGTCCTATTCATCCTTTGCCATCTTTTACTTTTTACCTCATACTATCACCTAATTCTCCATGCCTGCTATTTGTAATTCCTCCCTATTAAGGCAAAAAAACCCTAACAGAACAAGAAGCAGACTTCTTACAAATATACTCTAACTTTTCATGCTGTTCATTTGCCTGCATGCTGTCACCCTGTACCTGCTTCTCTGTTCACACCTTGCTTGACACTGAAACCTTTTGAGGCAAGACTGGTTTTTATTCTGTATCTGCAGAGCACAGGGGAAATCTTTCCTTGCACTCCAACTACTGCTATCGTATGTATTTTCACAATAGTAATGAAGAAAGGTTCTAATACTCCAGAGAATAAAGAAAGAAGGAAAAAAAATACAAGAAGCAGACTTCTTACAAATATACTCTAACTTTTCATGCTGTTCATTTGCCTGCATGCTGTCACCCTGTACCTGCTTCTCTGTTCACACCTTGCTTGACACTGAAACCTTTTGAGGCAAGACTGGTTTTTATTCTGTATCTGCAGAGCACAGGGGAAATCTTTCCTTGCACTCCAACTACTGCTATCGTATGTATTTTCACAATAGTAATGAAGAAAGGTTCTAATACTCCAGAGAATAAAGAAAGAAGGAAAAAAAATGTCGTTAAAAGGAATGACTGTAGTGATGCGGGATTCATACAGACTGAAAAGAGAAAGATGGAAGAATATGCTGGACTTCATAAAACTCCACTGTTATATAACTTCATATAAAATTCAGAGGAGTGTGGATTTATGTCCATATCATTATCAGATCATTCTACTTTATTATTCACTTTTAATTAAAAAAAAAAAAAAGCTCCAGAAGAGTATGTTTATCCCCGCAGAGATCTTTCAATAAAATAAAAAGAAAGGTACAGCTAAATCAGTATTCTATATCTATCAGGTCTACTCTGGTCAGAAAAAGGAAAGGAAAAAAAGGATAGAGTAAAACTCTGTCTGATCTCATTTTACACTCAGAGCTGATTACGGTTTTACATAAGATGATAAAAGTCACAGTCACTCTACACAAATATAATAAAGTTGAAGACTTTTTATGGGCATAATAAAGAGACATTTTAATTTATATTGCAGTCAAATAGCCACTCTCACCAAAAACATTCCCCTGACTGAGATTCACTAATACCAGATTAAAATCTGAGGTAAAATAAGTAGAAACTAAAATAAAAATAGTTATTATTGCCCTGGGATGGGACAAACCACAGTTCTTTTAAATGGATCGAAGCTGCTACAGGGTAGTGACTTGCTCCAGCCAGGAACAAGAGAGCAATGTTCATTTTTACATGTTCTGAAATGTTTCACTGGCCATTTCAGGTCAGGTCTCCTGGATCATTGGTTCTGATCCAACTACTTAAATTCTTAGATTTTTCTTATGGAGAATTCCTTAATGTTCATATAGCTTTCCATTGCTATGGCTGGAGATGCCAGCAAGGAAGTAAAATTTTGCAGCACATAGACAGTGATTTGCCCAGAACTGAAGGAATGAAAAGTGGATGCACAACCAGGTGTCCTAAATGAAAAGGAATATAATAGAACACAAAATATATAAAACTGCAGCTTTGAAAACCAGGCAGTAAAAATCTATTCTAAGAAACACTTTGAAAACGTGATTAAAAGTTATCTCATTTATTTAGTTTTTGTCCTGGACCAAAATATAGTTCTACTTGAATGTGATTCTATTTCTGCTGTGATACTTTCTGTAAAAATAGTCATGGATCAACTTGATCTCTGGTATAATTACACGGTGTTAAACTCTGTCAAATATGCTTAGCACACACACACACAAAAGGACGGGAGGTCATTTGTGGTATCAAAGCTTTACAGGATGCAATCCTATGCAAGGGGCTGTTACTTTATGAAAGTGACAGTTGTCGCTTCAATAGCTCTTCTGTTTTCTAGACTTTTGGTTGAAGCATCTGAAGTAATTCCTTGCTGGGCTCAGTGCTGTTTATTGACTGGGGGATTGAGGGAACATGCTGTTGCTGGGAAACTGAGAGTGAGAGGCAGAAGTAAAACACGGCAGGTGGAAGCAGCCTGTGGAAATGGTGGTGTTCCCTTTTGTTTTTAACAAGATTTCCCTGGTTTTTTATTAATATATACCTGTTGTAGCAGTCTATCAATAGGCTATTTGAGGAAGGAGGTGCTTGGCTGTCATTGGGAAGTTAGGGTGTGGTCAAAGCACAATGAAGTGAGATTTCAAATAAAATATATACTATTGCCAGAATATTAGGGAAGAAAATACTATTCCAAGAACAAGAGAACTATCTAACTAGTGATTTTATATTTTTGCTACTTATTTTGGGTAAAGATGTAGATGTACCCTTTTAGCCTTTTAGTGGACTGTGATGGAGCAGAAGAACAACAACAACAAAAAAATAGACTAACTTGGGATGGAGAACCTCAGGTTTTAATAGCAGAAGAACAAAAAAAAAAAAAAGAATAGACTAACTTGGGATGGAGAACCTCAGGTTTTAATAAAAGGATTAACAAGATAATATCATGACCAACATTCCAGAACAGAAGACGTATTGAAAATTCTTTATGTTGCCAAGAGAAGGACATAGTGTTGGTGCATCATGGAGCAAACATTTTTAAAAAGAAGATAATAGAAGACAAAGAAGACAAGAATTTTTTCTTAGAATAAATGTGTATACGATGGTTGGCATCTTGCTGGGGACTAAATCAAGGTCCTCCAGAATGAAAACACTAGATAAATTTGCCTAAAAGACTAAAACACCCTGCGTGAGGTTGTAGGATTTATATTCTCCACAGGCTGGACATTAAGGGAAACCTTTAATACATATTCCTCAATGGCAGAACCCAACATAAAATGGCAAATAACATTTTTGGGTTAGAGCCAGCTGAGCTTTCCTCTCATGCCCCCAACTAATGTAGCATCTACAGGGAGTCTGTTAAACCTAGAAGTCAATACATTTGTTGTCACATTTGGAATAAAACCAGCAGAGAACTGTAGGAAGGATGAACTTTAATTTTAGATATCCATTCCAAAGATAAAAGGCTTTACTCTCTTCCAAGGGACAAACTGACCTAAGATGTTACAGAAACTTTCCTCCTGGTGGTTTTTTTTAGTGCTTATATAACAGCGAATGAAAAGTTCCTTTTTTAGCAGTGGTGACTATAGTAAAAGAGCTGAGAACCTTCACGTGGGCAGGAATATGTTAGAGCAATTTAAATATACCACTTCCTTCACGTGCTGTCAAAGAGGTAGATTGTGGGTTTTATCTTCTGAGAACAGGGAGTTAGTATGGGGTAAGCTTTTTGCTGTAACTCATTGCTAAGGTCAGATAATCTGAGACAGTGTTTATACCAACATGTAAAATGTAGTATTATGTAAGAGGTATACATTGATCTACGTAATTAATACTGGAAATCGAAGATGTGACACTGAAACTGATCTAAAATTGCTTCCCAAATTAATATGTGCACCAGATGACAAAGATGTGTATGCTTCTAGGTATGGCACTAAGTAATATTGGAGGTACAATTGACTATATAATAAGGCAATCCTTAAAGCAAGGATCATAGCAGCAATAGATTTGGGATTAAAACAAAAGTGAAAGTGAGGAGTACTGCCGAAAAG
Organism: Calidris pugnax; assembly: GCF_001431845.1. NCBI lineage: Eukaryota > Metazoa > Chordata > Aves > Charadriiformes > Scolopacidae > Calidris > Calidris pugnax. Next base: position 13,410,857 of record NW_015090893.1, read on the forward strand.
ACGATCTTGGAGAAGATGATATGTGCCCTGGAAACATGCTATGTTCTATACTGCAGAGTTTTATTAGAAGGAAATATTTAATTAATGAAGGCTGGGGCAGAGAAATGATGAAATATGCCAAAGATTACTATAGTGGGTAATAATACCCAGAGAATGAGGGCAAAACCCTGCCTTGTGGAAACCAAGGAACTTTTGCCATTGATTGAGTGGGATCAACATCTTCCAATAGAAGTCAGATGCACTGTTGAGATTTACATTTGCTCTGAGAGAAGATAGATCCTCCTTTAAACAAAACATAAATTGTCAAACATGACCCAGTGAATATAAATTAAGAAAGGAATTGCTGTCCATCTGCTAAGTCCCCATTCTGCCAACTTTCCTCTGAACTAAAATCAATAGGACTATTCAAAGGGCAAGGTACTGCTCACCATAATGCAGCAGCTTGCTAAAATACTTCAGAGACTGTTTCTGGGGACCCGTTTAACTTGTGCAAGGGTGGATGACAAATAACTCAGTGAATAAAAAGTCATTTTACATACATTTACTTGAAATCATCCTGGTTTTCAAGCTTCACTAGTTATGCAGTTTCTGTGATCCCCTTAGTGTATTACAAATGTATCTACAGCTTAGCTAGTGTAGATACTCTTATTCAAACCTTCCATTTCTGTACATTAAGAATAACTGCAAAATGAGTTAATGTCCAAAATTCATGAAACCTTGTGAGGTCATATATATTTGGAGTGATGCCCGGCATATGTATTGCAAGCTTTCAGTATGTTGGAAGTGCTAATACATGTAAAATATATTCCATCAGATTCAGCCAAGACATGCTTATGAGCACAGAATGATGCAAAAAGAAGCATGTGCCAATTAAAGCTAGTAGCAAGTCACTTTGGCGTAGGCACAGTGCTGCTTTCTTCCAGGTGAAAACCCAGCTGAATGACATATCCACAAGTCATCTGCTCGTTAGAAAGTATGGCGAGAGGAAATCTGGCTTGCATTGTGTTTTATTGGCAAAATTTCTGCAGAAAGTGAATCGAAGTGGCATAGGCAATCATTAATGGAAACTTTCTGAATTTCCTTTGCTTTGGCTTCTGAAACAGTGCAGCCTTTACCCACGTGAAGGGAAGGGTATCAGAAATGTCATCGTACATGATATGGGAGTGGATGTGATGCTGCGGTACAACCTTTCTGTGCCATCTAGCAAGACCACTTGGAGAAGTGGTTCCAACAGAAGCTGCAGTGCCAGGCTCAGTTCTGTGTCCCCTTCCATGGCCTGTGACCCTGGACACAAAGGTGGCTGGCAGATGAGGGACACACAGGGTCAGAGAGTCTGCAAGTACCATTGCTTGGCGTTGCCCTAGCTATGGGAAAATCTTGGTGTGAGGCTCACACTCAAGTTGGGTTATCTAGCAGATCTTAGAAACTAAATTTTCAATTTAAGTGGGCAGATATTTGAATTGCAAATATTAGCAGTCTATTTTGGGAATTGAAACAATAATATATAACTGCTTTAGTGATGGCTGTTGTCCTTTTCAGATGGAGATAGCAAATACTTGTGAAGAAAATTCAATTATTCAACTATACGGAATCAGAAGAATTGTCCCCAAAACTTACAAACAATGGGTTAGAGAAAGTCATAATCTTTTAGAGAATATTTTTAAGTAGTGGATTTTTTTTTGCCATGGTGCGTAGTCTCTCGGCCTTATATTATTCTTTTAACAGAGAATTCCACCTAGAAGCTTTTGTAGGCAAAAGGTGAAAGAGGAAATAACACTATCTACATTTTGCAAATGGAAAATGAAAGAATAGAGCTCAACGGCTAGATTTGCAAAGTTACTTAGTTAAAATCCCCTGGAGTCAAATGTCCAGCTGCCCATAAAAATCTTGCCCTGAGTGACTTGTCTCAGGTCACAGGGGAAGCCTGTGGCAGAACAGGAATTTAAATCAGCTCTCCTGACTCTCTTAAACAACACCCTATTTCCTCTGAATTAAGCCATACCATTTCAACCACAGATTGCTGAGCATTTCTGGTTTTTATGAAGACCCCGATTCTACAGTAAAATGCATGTCTCCTTCAGCTTCCTACATGGCACATGCAAGAGGTTACGGTTAAACTGCTCATACCACCCAAATTTAGATATTTAATTTAGTTGCCTGCAATAGGACCTCTGAGTCTGTGTATAATCGGGAAATTATACTGTGAAGAGAGTTAAGTATTGAGGATGCTCTGAATTGCCCTCTCCAGGCTCTGCTGCCTATATTGAGTGTGTGCACTCCTGAAAGTTGCCTAATGTTAGACAGTTGCCTAAAATGAAGAGTCATTGGAAATGTGGGAGTTGTTACCTGAGTCTCTGAAGAAAAGTGAGGCAGAAAGGAAAAGACACGAAGTCTTAAAGTGAAATCATTTTTTACTCAGAATGTTTTGGAGGAGCTGCCTTACCTGCCAAACTCATTATTTAAAAAGAAAAGAAGATGATTTATAATTTTTAAGAATCAAAAGAATTTTTAAAGTGTCACTTCATGAAGTCAGGCTAAAAATCAGTTAAAAGTAAGGGCCATGTTTATTAACTGTTCTTTTAGGTTAATACTGATTAGAGGACAATTCATTTCAAGCTAAACATAATTACTGTAGCAAATTATTGAATGCAAATGACAGGAAAAAAAAACTTCAGGGAACCCCCTTTTAACATGACAAAGTTATTTATTCTAATATATAAAAAGATATACATTTATTACAGATGGATCATTTTAGGAGTTGAGGTCTATGCACCATCTCTGTGTATCGACATGCTGTACTGTGTACTGTACTTTAATTAGGGTAGGTGATTTGGTTAAGTGATCAGTCAGATAATTTATTTATAAAAGCTGTTATCCATACTGTGAAAAAAGAAAGACATGAACAACTAGAGCTTTTTTAAGCTATTCCTTAAATGCTCTATTTTTGAATGAGGGCTCTGCTGTTAAGGGAATGGTATAATTTCCTCTATTTTGTCATTAAAGGGGACATTTTACACATAATCCTCAGTTCTTTAATAGTCTGATTCTAAGCTTATTGTTGTCAATGGACCAACATCTTTGACTAATTTACTCAGACCATAATTGCTGCCGGTGTAACGAATCAGGGAGGGGCCCTGGCTGCTTATTGCGGGGCAGAGCAAGGGCAGGGCACAGGCTTCTCCATCCCAATTACATGGTACCAAAAAAAGCTCCTGACAGGCATCACTCCCAGCAAATCCCTATACTAAAGTTTGCTTTTTATAAATCTGAGGCTTTATTATGGAAGAGATGGCAGCTGAAATGACAATTGATTAGAAAACTGATTTACTAATTCATATTCCTGTTTGAATTAGTAAGATACAGAAAACAACCAATCATATTCCGAATAAAATGGATGAATGTAAATTTTGGGGGAGAAATTCGTTCAAGGCACTATCATGAATTCACTGAAAAGCCACCTCTCTTCAGAGAGAGCTAATGTGCACGTTTTAAACTGTCTGACTTTCCTCAAAGGTAGGCAAAAATCCCTGCGCTGCCAGGTGGGCTGCTGCTGCAGCCGGTTACATCAAGTACCCAGTTAGTCACCTGTACAGAAACTCAGTGCTTCCTGGAGGGAGCTGTCAGTATTATAATTTAATCACCCTGGGATCTGCCATGGGAAATAATAAGACCTGAGGAGAATAGTTAATTCTATGTAAAATGACATGGAAAAACGGAACATCAGGCTCCAGATAAAAGTTAGAAATTCACAAAGTGAAAGGAATGTCTGTACTCAGTGTGAACATAATCTCCCCAAATTTTAATGCCTGTGCTTGCATTTCAGAGTTAAATAGCACAGGAATTCAGAGTATCAATACCAAACTTACATGCTGTTCCAATTTTTTAAGTCCTAAGTGTCCTAAAACGTTTTAATTTCTACAGAGCAAAAAAAAAAAAAAACCCCGAACAGAAAGTGTGCTTAAATCATGGTTTCAAGGAACCGTGTGGTAGTTCAGTGCTGCCCAGAGGGGATGCAGTGGGAGGCTGCAGAGGCACAGCCCTCTCACGGGCACGTGCCAACACCGGGCACTGGTCCCTGGGTGACAAAGAGGCTTCAGACCCCTCACACCCAGGTAAAATCATACTCGGGGAACTACTTCAGATAAAATGATGGCAACAGACACCCTCTGTTTCTCTGAAACAACATTCCACACCCTTCACTGGCTCCCAGTGCTCCCCCTCTGCCATGGGGAAACTTCCAAAAGTTTATGCCCCAGTATTAATACTGTATTAACTCCAGTATTGCTTGGAGTTTCCCTGGGGCTCTGTGGCGTTGCCTGCCCTGCAGCTGCCCTGCTTTCTAATGGTGCAATCGTGCTCTAAACTGACAGGTGTTGCCAACATAAGTGAGCAAGGAGAAATAATAAAAAGGGATCTACAGAGCTCAGAAATACCTGCAGGAAGCAAAATGAGATTCAAGCTGGAGAAGTGCAAGCTAATATAGCTGGAGTAAATAATAAATTCCATTCTGGCCAGCTCAATAGCAGAAATGTGAAAGGAATTTAGAGACGACCAACAAAAATGATTAAGAGGCAAGAGAGAGTAGCTTCAGCAAAGATGAATAGCACAAAGTGGGCAGTCATGAAGCCCCTATTCAGCTGAGGTTAGGTGATCATGGTATTCCAGAATCTATTCCTATTCTCAGCTCAATAAATAATATAATTAGTGTTCAGATGAACAGGTAATGATGGCAAGCAAAGGGAAAGAAGGTCAAAAAATAGGAACTGACCAAACTCCAATGCAGGAAGCCCTGGGACACACAGTATTTCCCATGGAACAAGTCTGCATTGGCATCAGGACAGACTTGAATGAAAATCAGAATGTTTTATCTCTAGTTTCTTATTCCATAGCTGTTTGGGCTGCTTGTGTATTTATTACCTAGAATTGACTTTATTTCTAGTGGCCGGGGAAGATAAAGGATTGTAAGTGCTCAGGTAAAAGAACGTGAGGGAAGTACGGGGTTTTGAAACAGAAGGTAGAATTTCTCTTGCACATGTGATTAAAATGGCATATGTTTGTTTGACTTTGATTGTAAGGTATTGCTTGTATGTGAAATCGTCTAAAGAGATTACTACGCTTATATTTGATCTCAGATTAAAGTTAGACTACATTTATAAAATGTATAATAAAATGTATAATAAACATTTCTATAAGCATGTATATTGAATAATTCCCTATATTTTAAAATTGCATATGGCCACTAGAAAAGTTTAGCTGCCATGGTCATTGTGTAATTCAATACAAAAACTTGGTGAATTGAAAGAACCTTTTCTAGGACACCTGAGTCTTGCAAGGTATTTCATTTTGAAAATTCATGTATAGCTGGTACTTTCAGTATTTTTTTCAGCATCAAGTACATATATTTCAGGATCATACTTTTTTTTTCACATGATGTTATACTTTCTTCTTGATGTTTATTTTTGTCATTTTTCAGTATCAAGTGCATATATTTCAGGATTATACATTTTTTTTTCACATGATTTTATACTTTCTTCTTGATGTTTATTTTTGTCCCGTTGTCTTTAAAAATATCAGCAGGTCAATATACTCTTCAACAATTTCTTCACTAAGTGCATAGATTCAAAAGTAAAAATTGCTGTTCTGTGTGTTGTGAATTATTTGAATCTGTTAATGATTCCACCGTCCATACACAATGTTTTAAATACAGGCAGCTAGATATAAATTATGCATTCCTGGAGGATGATTTTAGGTGACGAGGAAGCTGAACATCTGTTCCGTAGGTGAACAGAATGGCAGCTAATCTCATATTGTCAGAAAGGCAGTGTGTTTATTCCCAAACTTTTTGTTTGATGCTTGGCTGTGTCCCGGTGTGGATGAGGCAAATGACATCTTTTGAGCAGTAAGTGCACACAAGTATTTGAAACACAGGCATGTCTGATTTAAAATCTTTTGCCACAAGTTGATGCCAGCTGTTGGGAAGTGCTCCCCAGTAACCATATGTTGCAATCAAGATAAGCAATTACTGTATGTCATACATGCTTTAAAATGAGCAGGAAAAGCTTGTGTTTTTAAGGTACAACTCCTCAGGAAAAGTACATTTCCACTCTGCCTGTACACGAGCTATTAGAAGGCATTGTTGCTAATAAATACCAGCAGCCCTACTTTGTAGTAATACTTCTTAGTTTGTGAGAGATCACTGAGCCAAATAACAAAAAGTCACTGCATACCCTTGGGTTACAATTCCATGTCTCTGCAGGAATAATTTACCCCAGCAAGAACTGGATGGGGCTGTGTTTGTGTTGTTATTATTTCCGCTTCACAATTGTTGTTTTAATTGTGACTGAGATCTCAGCCATTTGTTAACAATTTGGTTTTTTGTCAGAGGTGTGGCAGTGAATGTGAGTTGTTTTGGAAGAACACAGTTGGAACAAATTACTTTGATTGCACTATAGAATTAACCAAGATGCCAATAAAAACAAGAGTCCAGATTCAGACTGTGTTCCTACAACAGTGGGAGGCAGGACCAGAGTGACTTTGTGGAAGTTTTCTCCATGTTATTCTATGAAGTTGGTGAGACCTACGTGTCTCATGCTGTTGTTCCACCAGCCTTCAGTAAAATGAAGCACAGGCTTGTTCAACAGTTGCTTCCTGCTGTTTGTGAGCCTCCAATATCCTTTATCTTTACATGAGTTTTAGGTTCCCTCTCTTACTTTCCTGACAGTAGTGAACTTCTGATAGATAAAATGAAATGTTTTAGTGCAGAAGAAAGAAACTGTACATAAATTAAATGCAATTAGAAGAAAATCAATCTCAAGCGTGTGCCCATGTTTTTAGTGAGTCCTCCCCTGGCTCTCGCTTTCTTCTAGTGCAGAAATGTAAATCAGCTTCGCAATAATGTTCTGACGGCCTTGAGCAGCTACTTCCAGGTGAGAAAATATGGGGAAAGTAATATTCTACTTGCTTTTAATAAGGATCACAGGATTTGGGATGGTAATGTGGGATGTTCCCTCTTGTAAAGGATATCTAGCAACCTTCCCAGTAGGATAATTTTTGCAATAATAGCTTCCAACAAACATAGAGACTCTATGAACAAATTGTTTCTGTAAATATAGCAGTATGGCCAACACAGAGATTTAAGAATCACTACTTGGCTGAATGCCATTGTTCACAATTGATGGTGGAAGGGATTATTCTTACTCTCCAACCATGGGTGTATCTCCCTTGAGCTAAAGGAGAACTTCCTCTAGTTAATGTGCAAAAGCTGCAGAGTTGCCCTTAATCTGTCTCATGCAAAGCCACGGGGCTTGAAGAGGATCAATGCAGTGCATACAAACTACCTGCAAACAGCTGAGTGTCTGTATGATACAGTTTCTGCTACTAAATTACATTCAGAAGATGTATAGAAGGTGTTCTTATTTGTGTGTGCTGAAAGAGATGTGCAAATTACCTGAAATGGAATTGTGAATTCTGACTAGGCTATGAGGAAGACCATGAAACCTTATGTCTTTTTATTTCCATAAGTGGGGAATGTTTCCCCCCTGCAATAACTATTCTTTGCATTTGGTGTATCATGATTTGGGGACTTGTTTAATAAACAGCTGACAGAGCTGTTGAATTTTGTATTTTGCATTCATAGCATTTCTTCTTTAATTTTGAGATAATCACCTTAGATATTCAAACGGATTAGGGAGGAAACAATTGCTTTTCATACAATCAAATCCTTTGAATGGGTATTTTTACTGGAAAGGATTGTTTGGGGGCTGTGATTAGTCAGCAATGCCTGGATTTGTTGTATTTTGATGAAAAGGAATTGGAGTACAAAGCAGCTTGCCATTGCCTTGGAGAAGGCTGAGAACGTCTGGGTGCCGGACTCTTCAGAAAACATGGTTTTTCCACTGAGGCTCTGAAAGCGGAGCTGTGCTATGCTGAAAATCCAGCCCCCTCTACACATGCTATGAACACCTAGAAACCAGTGCCAAAAATGTTCCCAGAATGGGGCGACATTCCAACCACCACACACTGTACACGGGCCATGATCAAATAATGCACTTTTGAACTGTTATTGCAGCCCTCTGCTACTGCATCCAATTAGGTTTTATTTTGAGGCTTCAGATAAGCAATTGCAGAACAGTTTAGAATGAGAAGCTTGAAAATGCTTGTATCGGGGATTTGTATCTCAGAAATTTTTTTAGTTACAGAAGAAATTCCTCTCCCACTCTCCTGAAATGTGATCATTACAATAACATATATTGCAAAAGAAAGCATCTGTATCAACACCTCCGAACATAAATGAGCGGAAATACTGACTTTGCCTATTATTATTATAAAGGTTGTTAGTACCGCTAATAAAATGTTTCTTAAGCTCCGCAGCTAGATGGGTTTCCTGTGGAATTGTCTAAACCCTTCCAATGCTAACTGTTTTCAATATTAAGAAAAGTATTTGCAGAACTGCTGTACCAGAGTAAGGCCACCTTCCCCAGGAAATACAGCTCCAGTTACAGTTGTATTGAAAAAAGGCCAAAAAGGCCAGAGCGGAGCCCTTATAGACACATTTCCTTGTCGTACGTGGAATGCTGAATTATTGCTGACGTGCAGCACTTGTGTTTAGAATTGAATTTGCAAGGGGAAGCATGCTGGCAGGACCAAAAGGATGCCAGCAAAAGTGCATGAAGGCAGTCTCCTACATGCTTTTGCCACTCAAAACCTTTCTGCCCCACAATATACAGAGCACTTCATCTGCTCTTGGGTTCTTGTCTCTTTTCCAAAGCCCACAGGCTGCCTCGCCCTTCATCTTCCTGAATTCTTTACCATTTTCTGGCAGCCATCTGCCGTGTCTCAGTCGGAAATGTCTGCTCCTCTGTCTTAATTTAAAAAAACCCAAGGTTTTCTCCCAGTTCTTTTGGAGAGGAGCGCACATCATAGACTGTTGCTCACAGGGAGCTGTATCTTTGTCTCAATAGATGTAACAGCGTGCGCAGAGAGAAAACAGGCAGATGCAAGATCAGCTTGCAGAGTAGAAAGTGGATGAGCCTCCAAACAATCCTGTATTCAAACCCAAATTGATTGCTGAACTTTCAGCTCAATGTTAATTTCCCTTGATGCCATATTTTAAAATAAATATGCAGGCTTTTTTTTTCATTAGTATTATCCAGCCCTTCTATTACTGCTGTTGCCATGATGTTCCGAGCAGCCGCGCGGTGTGTCTGTGAGAGGTCTCAATATCTGCAGATTGGTTACAATAACAATCTCTCTGGTCCCTCAGTTTAAACAATTTTAAATGTCATGTCAGGAATGAAAAAATATTAATCATTGCACAGCTAAAAAGAGTTCCCGGGAAGAAGGCTGAAATTGTGGATTCAGAAGCCTGTTGAATGAGATGGGGATGGTGCTGAGAAGGAGATAAACTTTGCCTTCAAATCCCATGGCAGGTTAGCACGATGTGAGACATCCTGTAGTTTCTGAGTACAGGTCCATGGAGCTCAACTCACCTTGTTTTGAAGAGAAACACCATGTAAAATGCAGGAGAATTGGTACTTAAAGTGGTGGTAATTGGGTATTTTGGGATAACTTAACTATAAACCAAAGCAAAATAGTTTATTTTCGTTATGACATAAGTTGCAGTTTGTCTAAACAGCATTTAATGATTATAACAGCAGGGACCAACTTTTTTCTTTTGTAATTAGCCCTATTAGAGTGAAGACATGCACGTGGTTGACCTTGAAACAAGAATCAATATTTTTTTTGCTTTTCTCAGTGTATAAGTATTTAACATACGATGTGTATGTTTTCCCTTTTTCATTTCTTGCATCATTTAAAATCCTGTTTGATCAACATCGAACATGAAGTAATATCTAAGAAAGGATTGAATGCAGATGTTTAATGTAAGTTGGATGTTCTTTCACTGTTCTGATGTACCAAACCTTGTAATGGTGAACAAATGTTTATCCAAGTGTAATGCAGATTTATTATGGTGATGTTAGATTATGTTCTGAGGTAATGATTACATGGTCCATTGAGACTTGGGTTCCATACTTGATTTTTCAGCTGACTTGCTGTATGAATGTAGGCGGGTTATACCCTTACTCCCTGACAGTGATTTTCTTACCATGTTTATCATGTTTTGTTCATGTAAACAGTAAGACGCTCACAAAAGAGTGAGTCATATACTGTATTTAATAGGATTTAGCACAATATGATCTGGTTACGTTTGAATCTGCTTAGCATTACAGTGATTTAAATAATTACTTATAATCATGGCTCTTAATTCACTGGAATCGCCCATGGCACATTTTCTTTAGGGAATCTGTACATTAATCCTCTCTTACACTGATATTCTTGTAATGATATTAAAGTTGTAAGAGGTTGAACTGCAAAATTCAGATCTAGTAGGTTAATGGCCTCAGAGAGCTTTGAGAGCTCTTCGGTTTCGGCCTTAGTAAAGGTCAGAGGAACAGGAATTCTGGTTTATGTAGTTAACACTGGTCACCAGTAGCTCAGGTTGCACTTCAGTTCTCCCTTCAGTTTGAGAGCAGAATTTCTAAGATCTTGCCAGATATTGCCCACTCTTTGGTTTCCATCAGATTTGCATTTTGTCTTGAAGGTTATTTCCATTTTCCTCTCCCGTAGCAATGTCCAACCTTCATGAGAATCTCCAAGTTTGTACTATATCATAGCAATGTCTGTCCCAAAATTGCATTTAAAATCTGAAGTGAGGTGGAACACCATCAGTAAGACAAGTGTAATATTGGAATAGGGAAATTTCTAACAAACTTGGAAAAGAATGAAGCAACTCTTTGTCTTAGTAGTCTTGGAAAAGATTGCATTTTAGAAATACCTAGTCTAGTCATAAGGAGCATTTTCTTTTCTCTCTTCTCCCATGGAACGTGGAAGTTACTGTAGAATTCTTGAATACACTAGAACTCAGCTGTTTTTCCCTTGTCCCTCAAACCCAGAATTGCTTATATTTTTGATACACACATATCCAGCAGCAAATAAACTGGAAATGGTTAAAATATGAAAACTAACAAGATCCTACATACATTTTAGCACTCTATATGTATATGAGAAGCCCCATGATTACCATCATACTAAATTATTAACTCCTGCCAGTGAAATGATAAAAATGACATAACTGTAAAATATTTCAAGCATATGTTATAGGAGAGGATACAATTCAGAAGAATATTTAGCTCTTGTTAAAATATTTAACTGGAGTCACTTTTAGAACCAGAGGAGTTGATGTCTCTCCGTTAGCTTGCACATCTGTATTTGTGTGTACACAACTGCAGTGAGGACAGGTTTTACAAAAGGAAGGTAGAAAGATTAAAAACTGATTAGTTTGAAGAATCCACCCCCAGTATCACGCACATCGGTACATGCATATTCTGCAGAACATGTACTTCTTGCAAAACCTGCCAGGCACAGAACAAAATCCCTCTTACGAGGACAGCTGGAGAGTTATGCAACTTCAGGAGGATTATGCAGATGTGTATATGCTGTGAAGTTGCCTGATGGATTACGAGCCTGTGTAGGTTTGATTTAAAAAGAAAAACAACTTAATTCTCTTCTGTAGTGAATGGAATGTTTCCAGAGAGGGCCAGAAGCCTGGAGTCTACAGAACTGATAGTCTGACTGATGCATTGGTCTGTTTTGATGTCTTCAGTCTGACCAGCAATTAAAGGAGATGAGTTATTCTACAGTTTTTTAATGGAAGTTGTATTCTCAGTCTCTACAGAACTTGGCCAAAGCTCAGTGTAAAGAGATTATTTGTAATTCAGTCCTGTTTAAATCCTTTTGTAATATGCCATCTAATAGTGATGGATACTTTACACATTTTTATTAAACTGTAAAACATTAAATAGACATGTTCTATCAAGAATTGCACCAGTTGTAATTAAGAGGCAGATGTCATATTACCTACTGTTTCATTGAAAGGGTTTGAACATCTTTGTACTCAGGCTGTGCCCCAGCAGAACTGTGTGCAACAATCATCTTCAACATTTGTAAACAGGAACGCTAGGAGCAAATATGCAAAATGAAAGGCACAGCTATTTCTGGTGGCTGATGGTTCTGTCCACTCAACCAAAACATGCCCTCTAGCTGGAGAAGGCTGCAGGGAGTCCTGCAGGTCTGCCATGCTGCTTTCAGAAGAGCTTTGGAGAAATGAACAAGCCTCGTGAACACGGACAGATCAGAAATTAGAGTTGTTCCTGCTTTTAAAGTATTCATCTTTGACATAGACAAGATACATGGACCACTTTTGAAGTTCAGTAAGTCATGTATAGCACTGCCTGAAGAAGACAGAACCCAGAAGGTATTATAGGTGGAAAAGGTTGTCAGGGAATGCAAAGCATTTGCACTTTGATCATTGATACACTATCCCTTATGTAGTATCACATCATCACTGTGAGCATGAAAACAGATCGATAAAATACCACACTGCAGTTGGTTAACTATTTTGAAACTCAAGCAGTCCCAAACTCCCCAAATTATGGCTGATGAAATAAACCATAGGGTATCACGTTTAGTAGACGGACTTCATGTTTCTCACCTGCTTCTGTGTTTAGGGTTTCTTTGCTGTCTTGTTATGAAATGCACTTTAAATAATTGTCAAAACCTACATGTTAGAGGCTGGGACACTATTAGCACAGCAAGCTGAAATAATTCAAAAAGGTGTTGCCAGTAGGTGATTCTGATTGTATTAACATCCATTTCACATGAGGGTCACAGCTCTGAGTTCAGTGCATTTACTCTTGATTTATGTGTCTATAAAGGCCAGGAACAATCATAAGATACTCCCTGTGATACTCTGAAATCAATACAAAGAACCAGAGAACAAGGAAGGCTGCTAACAAGCTTTCAGGTCATGGACTGAGCGCTGCAGTCTACTCATCAGCCATTGGTTGAAAGTGGAGCAAAAGCCAGCTATAAATTTGCCAAATGTTAGATATCTGTTTGAAACTGATTTTATTACATTTGTGAAATGAAGAAGGTCATTAGAAACATCCAGATTTTCCCTTTGTTCCCTTGGGGCACTGACATACCTAACGCATGATTTGCGTTTGCTGAACCAAGCCAGCTTTCCACAGCTTTGAATTTTCAGGTGAAAATTGTTCCTTATTGTGCTTTCTGAATGTGGAAATTTCCCTTTCTGTGAACTTGCTTTATTATTTCCACTAAACTGGACTTCCTTAAGCTGCAACAATTTTTTGTATAACCCAGGTTTTATTAGTTTAGAAGGCAAACACACAGTGTTCCTACCGAAGTTAAAGCTGTTCATATTACAGACTAGACCCTAACATGTCATTTGAAGAATAAGCTGAAGAACAGCCAGAAACATTCGGTTGTTTTACTACATGTGTTTCAATAACAGGCCTGGGCTTACTAGAGATTTTCCATGCTCTTTTCCTTTGATGCTAGCGTGACACAATTTATAGTGCACTCTACGAGTGCCAGCTCACACTCAAATTCTATTCTGGGCTTAAAAAGAAGGCAGGGATGGGATGCAATTTCTGTGCTGCAAAGGTGAATCGGAATTACTCTAGTCCTATTCCTTTTCTTGAGTTTTTCTTAGTGACAAATGATGCAGGAGGCTTGCTTTCAAATATTCCTAAAGAATCCCTGCCCTCATTCCTTCATCTGAATGAGTGAAGGATTAGGTAGAGCTTCCATGTGCAATGTCGCATAATTTGGCAGGCTTGGAGCTAAAGGAAATGCACAATTCACAAGTTCAACAAAAATCTCATTTTCTAAGGTAGAAAAGGCACATTCCCAAAAGTTCTGCATCTCCTGACTGCCTGAGAAGTGTTTTCCTTTATCTTTTAGGCGCTATGATTATGACCTTCCCCCTGAGTTGGCAGTTCTCACTGAGTCAAATTCCATGAACCTTCTGAGCTTGTTTGACTTGAGGCTGCAGATATTCCATATTGGACAGGATCCCAGTAATCTGCTGTGCTTTTCCTTCGATGTCACTTACATACTTTAACGGCAGCTACAGAAATTATTTCTGTGACTGATGAAAAACCTCTTAAAATATAGGATGCAGGACAGTAGTAGTTTTTCCTTAACCTAATTTGTAGGGAGTTCTCTGATCAAGCGTGGTGCTAGCATATGAACTCAGTACTTCTGCCACTGCTTAAAGCTTAAATTCTTCTCTGAAAATGCAATTATTTACGGTTTTCTCCCTTTCAGCTTTATGGCTCCCAGAAAGCATGATTAAGAAAAAAGAAAAGAAAAGCCTAAGTTGCAAATGCAAGGCATCTCTCGAGGTGGGAATGTAGGCGGTGAGAAGGAAGAAGGGAAATAGCTTCAGACTTCTGTTGTTAAAGAAAATAATTATTCAGACAAATTGTTTGTAAATGTAAAGAATAAATATTATATGAAAACTGTGTCTACAAGTAATAGATAAGGATTGCAGGGATGACTTTTTGAAAGACTGCACCACCTATCAGGATTTTGGGATGGAGATCCTTATGTTTTTTTACTTGTTTCACTGAATTGCTGCATTGAACTTTGTACTTAGGCAGGTCACTTTCTTCACTGTCTTACTAACTCAATAGACCTCGGTCTCCACTGGGCCTTCTAGGCATTACTTCAATACAAATATACAAATAATGATTCTGAGGCTGGAAAATCTCCCGGTCTATTTTAAATGGCTATTTGTTTTTAGTGAAAATAGAAATTACTAAGATGTCTTATTATCAGAGCTGCAGCTGTGAAACAGGCAACTGGGAAGTAGAATTTGTTTTATTTGAAGAGAGAATTGAGTCTGAAGATCTTGATAAGTCTTAATTTTAAAAACTCCTCATGTTTCTTATCTCCTCAATTTTTGGGAAAAACCTGCTTTTTGTCTGTAATCAATTAGATTTATAAATAAATATGTAAGAGGCATTTTCTAGTACTTGTAAAGAATACTTTTGCTTTGTTTCTTAATATAGATTCTTTATGTGTATCCTTACTCAGTAGAACAATGCTTAGACTGAACAACTGATTAATGTTGTCAGCAGTGGGTGAATCAGTAAAAATGAGTGGTGTGGTTTTTCTGGAGGGTGAAGAAATCTGCATGGCTGAAATGCTTCTGAGATGCTTTCTTTCTAGTAGAACAATTTTTAAGTATGGCTGGTTGAAACTGCTCCATCAAAATTGTTTCTCAACAATAAATTACTATGTTGACTAGAAACATGTTTTTCCTCCAGAAATGTTTCTTCTGGAAGATATTGATTCTTCTCTTTTTAAAAAGTCACGACACACAAAGCCAAAATATTTCAGCCAAACTTGCTAAGTGTTTTTCAGAGAAAATGATGTACAGCTAGATTTGCATTGGGGAAAAAAACCCCAAACTCGTAATTGGGGCTGAGTTGCCCTCAGCTTCCTTTATAGGTAAAGCTGCCAGTGAAAGTGGTGCCCCAGAAGGCGACAGATTTTAGAGCCATCTCACTTTTGTTCTCTCTTCCAGATCTTGCACAAGACTGAACTTTGTGACTCCCCAGATTTGGGACATAATAAGATGTTAAATAAGGTCTGGTTTTCTGTAAGGACTGCAGCGTGTCGATAGGCAGGATAGGAATGCTTTATTGTCACTGCCTGTGCATTTGATGTTTCTGAGATTTCAGACCTAGAAGAGTTATTTTGGCACCAAATTGACATGAACAATATGAAGCAGGGTTGAACAGTATTGAAAAAGTGGTTCGGTCAGTGACTCTATTTTCTCCCCTCAAAATAGATATCTCATAAACTGGAAAGGAACTGGTTAGTAACAAATGAGAGTTCTTCAAGAGGGAAATCAAATGTCCCAGTACTAATTAGTTGAAATTAAGATCATTCAAATATTTATATAGGGAAGGCAAGTATTCCGGGAACATGCTGGAATAAATCACATGGCTGGAATATTAATAGCGATGCAATAAATCTGCACAGAAGGAATCAAGGTGAAAACGTAGGGGAAGGATTGTACTATTTATCAGAAGACAATTATACTAGCAGTTAAATACAGATAGTTTGTGAAAGAAGTAGTAACAATGAAATTTTATGTGTTACACTTCCAAGGAAAATGTAAAGGGGAATTAAAATGGAACATTTATTGTGGGCCACAAAGTCAGAACAGAGCGGCTGAACCAAATACAGAAGAAGGTGAAGGAAACTTGGATCCGTCCCCCAAGTTCTGTTACCCCAGTTCAGGTGCAAGCCTGTGGTCAGGCAGGAGCTTTGGACCAGTGCGCTTGGATCAGTCCCTCAAGTTCTGTTACTCCAGTTCAGTTGCAAGCCTGTGGTCGGGCAGGAGCTTTGGGCCAGTGCAGAGGAATTAGAACCTGTGCTATCAGTGAGCGTAAACCCAAGAAGGCATCCACAGCTGGTCCCTGTGTGGCATCTGGCAGATAAATCTCAGAGCTGGTGTGGTTTGCAGGCAGCCTGATAGTCCAACAGTGGCAGGCTTCAAAACTACTGCATGACTGCTTCACTTTTTGTCAATGATGCTCCTAAAGCCCCTGAAGTTCTGGGGCACATCCTGTGCTGCTCCTGGCTCAGGAGTTCACCCACGTCTTGGGAGGCCCTGCCTGGCCAGTCTGAAAGTGTCTGGGAAGGGCTGAGGAGCTGGCTCTCAGAAATCTCAGACTGAGCAGGCAGAGGAGATGCCTCCCTTCCATGCAGTAGCTCTCCTGTTGTAGGCAGGATTTTATTAGTTACCGATTAAAGATGTACGTATTTTTTGTAATAGTACCTCATTTCTTACTCCAGGAATCAAAGTGACCAGCCTGGGTATTACTGCTTCCATTTAGTTTCTTGTCACTTTATTTTTAATTGGCGTATTTCTTTGACACTTTCTTGCCTCATAAAAGAATGGAAGTGAAATTATTAAAAAGATCTTGATAATTTGGTAATTTGGTAATTTATTAATGGTTATATTTGTCCATTTTTTGCGTGTGATGGATCGTTTTGTTGCTGTGCTCAGGTGTATTGGTTTGCGTGGCAAGGCTTTGGTACTGGGGGGGCTACAGGGGTGGCTTCTGTGAGAAGCTGCTAGAAGCTTCCCCCACCTCTGATAGAGGTAATGCCAGCCAGCTCCAAGATGGACCTGCCACTGGCCAAAGCTGAGCAAATCAGTGATGGTGGTAGCACCTCCGGGATAATATATTTAAGGGGAAAAAAAATGTAGAGCAAATCAGTGACAGTGGTAGCACCTCCAGGATAATATATTTAAGGGGAAAAAAAATGTACAACGGACACTGCAGCTGAAGAGAGGAGTGAGAATATGTGAGAGCAAAACCCTGCAGACACCAAGGTCAATGAAGATGGAGGTGCTCCAGGCCTTCCTCTACAGTCCATGGAGGTCCACAGTGGAGCACAGAGATTTCTCTACAGTCCATGGAGGTCCACGGTGGAGCACATATCCACCTGAAGCTTGTGGAGGAACCCACTCAGCAGGGGGATGCCTGAAGGAGGCTGTGACCCCATGGGAAGCCTGTGCTGGAACAGGGCTGGTAGGGCCCATGGAGAGAGGAGCCCACACCTGAGCAGGTTTGCTGGCAGGACCTGTGACCCTGTGAGGACCCACGCCAGAGCAGTCTGTTCCTGAAAGACTGCAACTTGTGGAAGGGAGGATGCTGGAGCAGTTTGTGAAGAACTGCAGCCGAGGAACCCACGTAGCAGGGGTGTGCCTGAAGGAGGCTGTGACCCCATGGGAAGCCCGTGCTGGAACAGGGCTGGTAGGACCTGTGGACCCATGGAGAGAGGACAGGGCTGGTAGGGCCCATGGAGAGAGGAGCCCACACCTGAGCAGGTTTGCTGGCAGGACCTGTGACCCTGTGAGGACCCACGCCAGAGCAGTCTGTTCCTGAAAGACTGCAACTTGTGGAAGGGAGGATGCTGGAGCAGTTTGTGAAGAACTGCAGCCCATGGGGAGGACTCATGTTGGAGAAGTTTGTGGAGGACTGTCTCCTGTAGGAAGGACCCCACAATGGAGCAGGGGAAGAGTGTGAGGAGGAAGGAGTGGCAGAGACAACCTATGATGAACTGACCACAACCTTCATCCCCTGCACTGCTGAGGGGAAGGAGGTAGAGAAAATCAGGAGCAAAGTTGAGCCCAGGAAGAAGTGAGGATCTTCAAAATCAGCATTAAATACATGCATTTTTTCTTGGTAGTATATAATACTTCCATGTAATGGCAAAAGGGTTCAAACAATACAGAGCCTGCAAATGTCAACTGCAGAGGAAATTAATTGACATGCTATTTTAATTTTTCTTCTTTTTTTTTATTAAGCTTTATCATGTTGCATAGCCAGAAAGCCTGCATACCAGTGAAGGGTGAAAGCAAAGACAATGATCTGCATAAGAAACATAATGCAGGCAACATCCGGGCCTTTTGAGGAAAGGTATCGTATTCCCAACAAGGAGGTCAGAAACGAGAACTCTCCTTTCTGGGGAGCCTCTCGTGTAAGAGCTTGGACCGTTTTGGATCCTGAGGGCTGTGAGCAGACTGTAAGTTACCTGCTCAGGTGATGGCGTGCCCTTTGGAGAAGGCACAGTGCTGTGGTCCAGCATCTCCCCAAATGACACAGGGAAAAGATTGATTTTCCCTTGAAAACAGCAAGAGATCTTAGAAGTTTCAGATACAAAGTTTCTCACTGCAATGATGTGCAGTTAGATGTGTTTTGAACACTTCCAGAGCACTAGCTGGTGATTTAAGCTTAGTATCTTTTCATTTTACTAAACAAAATTAAATGTTGAGAGAACATCTCCACAGGGAAGGTCTGACTGCAGTTTACACAGATGTACCCTAGCTAGAACAGGAACTGATAGCACAGACTTGGTGCACACAAGAAGATCTGTAAATCCGAGTAAATACTCAGGCAGTCTGTGCTGAACTCCATATTGGTTCAGTTACAGTGCTGTTCGAGCTCAGCTGGCTTCTCTAAAGCTACTTTGGGTATTTCAGCATAAGCTGCTGGAGCACCTTTTCTTCAGACTGGGGTTTTGTTCAGGACACAGAGTATAATTTTCTTCTTTCTGTATGTCTGCCTCCAGCAAAGGCAAACATCTGTGTGATTGTGGTCACGTTTGGCAGCAGCACAGGCGTAGCCTCAGATCAAACTATCGGAGCAGAGTTGCAGTATCAAGTCCTTCTTCCTTCATTCTAGTAAAATAAACATGACCTGACTTCATTCACACCGATTAATTTAGAGGTTTGTGGACTGTGAGTAATGCAGCAGTATATACATTTCACGTTGAGTTTTTCTAGTTCATTCTAAAAAAGAATTTGAAGCATCCTGCTGTAGACAGCCATGGCAAGGCCCTACCATGGAAACCCAGGCAGCGACCTTGGCTGCCTGTATCAAGAATCTGGGGCAAACAGTTTAGGAAATGGGGAAGAACTAGTTTTGAGGAGGGCATTGCCCTGAATTTCTCTGCTATAGAGATGTAAGAGCAGGGTTGTAAGAACTTCTCTTCTTGAATGTCACTCATTCAGGCTCTGTGGGGGTTGGCGTGCTTTGGACTACCTCCTCAGGGTCAGACATGGATCCATTTTTAATCTGGAAGGATAATGGGCGCATTGCTGCACCATGTGGCACATCCTCAGTCGGTCTAAATTGGCACCAGGAATCTACTGCAGAAAATCTTGGCGCTGTTGGAAGTCAATGGCAAAACTCTCACTGTGTTCAGTGGGGGATCAGGATTTATTCCAGCGAGTTCAGTGGAAGCACAGCATTTTACCAACTGCAGATCTGGCTCGATTCATTATTTGACACTTGTTCTCAGTTTAGTTTTGTTTAAGAGAAAATTTTAAAGAAGGTTGTAAGATGGCTCCACCAACCCCTGGAGCCCATGGAGCTTTTGGGTCTTGGCCCCAGGTGATAAGATGGTAACGTGCGTATAGAACTTGATTTCGGTATAAAAATAAACTTCTACATGAAGGCAGTTACCAATTCTTTTGGTTTCTCTCATTACTCTGCAGTACAGCTGTTAGCCATATTAAAGCATATTTTCTAACCTCCAATTTTTTCAAGAATAAAAATCCATCTTAATTAGTGGAACTATTAGTTGGGTTGTTTTGTATTTCTATAATATGCTCTGCCTCCTTATTTTTTTCTGGGTGCACCATATACAAATAAGAACTTTGATTTCAAATATAGGGCCAAACCCTCTCCCTTTCAAGTTTATGAGCAGAAGTTATTTCAATTTGAGCAGGATGGGTCGGATGGAACATAAAAAAGCCACATCATCAGCTTAAAATACAAGTCCAATAAAAATGAAGTTGGAACTTTACCAGCTGTGTACTGATGAAAGTGTATGAGATTTTAAGTAAGAGAAGCTGCTCAATATGGACTCACAAACAAAACAAAACAAAAAAATGAGCCAACAGAAAAAACAAACCAAAAGGAAGAACTGGGAGAAGCCTGGTGCAGACAGCAATCCCGAGCAGAGGTCATTTAAAAAGAGAAGTAAAGGGATGTCTGAATGTAATGTACAAATTGATCTACTCCATTATTCAGAATAATCTTTCCTTTTTTATCTTTAGCCTAAAAAAATGGGAAAACCAAACCAGAACAACAAATGAAGGGAGCAGAGAATCACGTCCTGCTATGATTGATCAGGCCTGGGGTCTGTAAAACCTAATCGTTGGCATTCAGCAGGACTAGGTAGCTGTTATTTTTCTTCTACCCCCTTGCGTCCATAATATTGGGACGGAAGGTAATAACTGGACCCATAGCCCATACAGGAGCAAGAATAGTTAAGGATACCCAGGAAAATTCCTTGGCAGAGGACCAGCTTCCTGCAGGAAGCCGTTGCATGCAAATTTCCAGAGGGGTATAATACAGTATGCAGATCCAGCGTGAGGCAGCCTGCGGTAGGTCAGGCCATGGCCTGGTGAGGACAGCGAGAGCACGGCAAGGGCTGTGAGGATTCTCCAAGGTTAAAGAGGAAAGTGGTGAAAACAGCAAACGATCCGGATAATGTAACAGCCGAGTACATATATACATTATCTGTAAGGAATAAGCAGTACAGCATTTATCCTGGCCATATGGAAACAAATATAACTTGTTTTTTTCCATAAAGGCCACTCTTGATTATTTAATTATTTTTTAAAATCTTCTTCTATATCGTATTTATAGTATTCCTGAATGCTTTCAGCGTCTATCTCTCCGTTTGCAGATATTTAATATAAGATGGCTTTGCAGCAAGTTAATTCCAGTCTTATTAGCAAATAGTCCAAACTATTTTTCCGGTGAAATGGCTGCTTAATTGGTTTGATCCGATGAGGATCTCTGAATTTCACTGAATTTCACTGAATTTTAGAGTTGGAAGGGACCATAGAGATCATCTAGTCCAACTCCCCTGCTGAAGCAGGATTGCCTAGAGCTTGTCAGAGCATGTTACTCAGGACTGCATCCAGGCGGGTCTTGAAAATCTCCAGGGAAGGGGACTCCACACCCTCCCTGGGCAGCCTGTTCCAGGGATCTCTGATCGCAGGCTGCCTACGTTGGTGGCACTTTTTCCATTTGGGTCCTTGCTTTCAACGGGCACCCAAGACTCCCAAGGAAACTCATGCTGAGCTGCCTTAAGTTTGCCGAGTCCGGCTCTGGTTTTCTTTGATCCCCGGTTTCCATGTGAATTCATTCACCCACTGGAGCCGGGACGGGGCTCGGGGGCTCCGAGCCTGGCGGGTGTGTGTGTGTCTGTGCGTGTGTGTGTGTGTCTGTGTGTGTGTTTCTTCTTGCTGCAACCCGCTTTTGGTCTGTGTGTGTGCGTGTGCGTGTTTCTTCTTGCTGCAACCCGCTTTTGGCCAACTCCCCCCCCCGCTCCCAGCACCCGTCCCGACGCGCCTCCGGCAGCGGGAGGGTCCCGGCGGGGGAAGCCCCGGCGGCGGGGCCGGCGCGGTGCTCGGGGCGGGCTGTCCCCGCTCCCCTCGGCCCGGCTGCGCCGTGTGGCAGCGCCTCTGTCAATCAGCCTGACTTCACTCCTGCACGCCCTGTGTTTCCAGTATTATACCCCCGCCGCCTCCTGGTGTCTCTGCTTCGCTACGAGCCGGGAGCGCGGCCGCCACTGCCGCTGCGGCTGCGGCTGGGCGAATGCGCGGGCGGCGGGGCGCGGGGCAGCCCTGAGAGGCGCGGAGAGGCGCGGAGAGGAGCGGAGCGGGGCTGCCGCTTGGCCCGCCCCGGCTGCGGGAGGCGCGGCGCTCGGTCGGCTGCGGGCAGCCCGGGCGCCGGCCCCCCGCGTCGGACCGGGACCGCCGCGATGGACCCTCCCGCGGGCATCGCCTGCCTCCTGCTCTGCTGCGCGCTCTCCCTGCCCGCCGGCGCCCTGCGGCGCCCCGGGGACACAGGTAGGTCTCCGCCGACACGCCGGGGCAGCCCCCGCCGTCTTTTGGGCTGCTGGCTTTGCCCCGCCGCCGGTGCCTTTGCAACCCGCCCGTCTGAAGTCGCGGCTCCTCGCCCGCCCCGGCGGCTTTCCGCTCCCCGGGAACTTCTTCTGCGGCTACTTTTGCCGGGTTTCCAGTTGTTTCCTGCAAGCGGCAGGCGAGGACGGGGACAGGGACGGGGACGGGGACGGGGACAGGGGCACCCGCGCCGCCGGCGGGGAAGGGACGCTGTCACCAGCGCTGCGCCGGTGCCCGCAGCCCCGCGGCCGCCCGCTGTCTGCCCCGCAAAGGGGGCGAGCCCCGGCGGGGAGGGCTCGGTGCCTGGAGTTCCCCGTGCGGGATGAAGCACATGGCAGCTCGTCTGCCTCCTCCTCCTCCTCCTCCTGCCCCGGCTGTCGCCGCCGTCCTAAACTCCCGGGGTTCCCGCTGACTCCCCATCACCGCTCGACTCGTCCCCGCAGCCCCGGGGGTAGTGTGCGGGACGTGCCTTTCCTTTGCGGGCTTGCCACCTGCACACCCAAACCCTTACCCCCTTGCCCCTCCGAGCTGTCCCGAAGTCCATCAGCGTCCCTCTGCTCATCGCTGGCCACCCCGGTAGCCACAAAGTGGGCGAATGCGCGGGCGGCGGGGCGCGGGGCAGCCCTGAGAGGCGCGGAGAGGCGCGGAGAGGAGCGGAGCGGGGCTGCCGCTTGGCCCGCCCCGGCTGCGGGAGGCGCGGCGCTCGGTCGGCTGCGGGCAGCCCGGGCGCCGGCCCCCCGCGTCGGACCGGGACCGCCGCGATGGACCCTCCCGCGGGCATCGCCTGCCTCCTGCTCTGCTGCGCGCTCTCCCTGCCCGCCGGCGCCCTGCGGCGCCCCGGGGACACAGGTAGGTCTCCGCCGACACGCCGGGGCAGCCCCCGCCGTCTTTTGGGCTGCTGGCTTTGCCCCGCCGCCGGTGCCTTTGCAACCCGCCCGTCTGAAGTCGCGGCTCCTCGCCCGCCCCGGCGGCTTTCCGCTCCCCGGGAACTTCTTCTGCGGCTACTTTTGCCGGGTTTCCAGTTGTTTCCTGCAAGCGGCAGGCGAGGACGGGGACAGGGACGGGGACGGGGACGGGGACAGGGGCACCCGCGCCGCCGGCGGGGAAGGGACGCTGTCACCAGCGCTGCGCCGGTGCCCGCAGCCCCGCGGCCGCCCGCTGTCTGCCCCGCAAAGGGGGCGAGCCCCGGCGGGGAGGGCTCGGTGCCTGGAGTTCCCCGTGCGGGATGAAGCACATGGCAGCTCGTCTGCCTCCTCCTCCTCCTCCTCCTGCCCCGGCTGTCGCCGCCGTCCTAAACTCCCGGGGTTCCCGCTGACTCCCCATCACCGCTCGACTCGTCCCCGCAGCCCCGGGGGTAGTGTGCGGGACGTGCCTTTCCTTTGCGGGCTTGCCACCTGCACACCCAAACCCTTACCCCCTTGCCCCTCCGAGCTGTCCCGAAGTCCATCAGCGTCCCTCTGCTCATCGCTGGCCACCCCGGTAGCCACAAAGTCCCCGAGGCGACCCGGGCGCTGACCGGCTGGGCTGGAGTGCGGGGTCCCGGCTGGGGGGGCAGAGAGGAGCGGGTCCCTGTTGCGTGGGCAGAAGTGCGGGGTCCCTGCTGGGTGGGGAGTTTCACGCTGCCGTCTGGGGTTTTGGGGAGCAAAAGGCAAGTTTGAATGAACTCTGCACACTTCATGCCGGTGCCTGTATAGAGTGCAGTGTCCATCTGCCTTATGTAAGTGTCTGCTGTGCTAATGAATAATGGAATAAAAATCCCGCGGCATCAGGATATGTTTAGTTCTAGTATCTCTCTCCTCTCTTGCTTTCTCCCTCTAAAGATCCAATTCTGAGGAATATAGAGGAGTACAGCCTTGTCATCCCCACCAGCACCGATTCAGAGGGCAGGTTCCTATCCCACCTGGTGTCTGGACCGCCAAAAGCGCGCTTCAGGAGAGCTGCGGAGGGCTTGCAACACGAAGCAGCAAATGAGCAAATATTTTACAATGTCACCGTTTTCGGAAGAGAGTTTCACTTCAGGTTGCGGCCAAACTCCAGGCTGGTGGCCCCGGGAGCAACAGTTGAATGGCAGGAGGACTCTGAGGAGACTCACATTGAACCTCTCTATGGGAATTGCCTCTATGTTGGGGATATCACTGATTTGCCAAACGCTTCGGTCGCAATCAGCAATTGCGATGGGCTGGTAAGTTAACTTTTGTTATTATATCAAAGATAATGACATTAATTTCCTACAGCCTTTAAATATAAAATGTGTGGACTGTCAGAAACTCACACCTCATATGGTAACTGTGAATGCAAATTAACTAATGTTCCCTTGTGTGGGAATAGCTGCGCTGCACCAGGCGCTGCTTTACAGGCGGCGGCACTAGAAGTTTGAGCACATGCTCGGTGGTAGCTACTCTGGAACAGAGCTGCTGAAGCCAAGATTTGTGTTCATTTGTTGTAAAAGTTGCTTGAGGTGGCTGATGCTTTGAAACAAGAGGATGAAATGGCACATTCTCGGCATCCTCGTCCACTTTTCCAGTCTGCCAAGGGAAATTTTAGAAGAGTTAACCCCAAATAATGGGCTGAACTGCCTTGGAAACGCGTGATAGGTAAAATATGGTTTTGCCCTGGAAAATTTTAATTTATTCAGAGTCAGTTTTCATGGATCTTTCACTTGGTGAGTTTTAGTGCCTAATGAAGTAATTGACGGAAAGTAGCGAAAGAGTTTGAGTTTTACAAGCAAAACAGCTCTCTGTGATGCATTTTGCAAAGCTGTGTGTTTTAAAACTTGCTGCAGCTTTCTCTTCTGGAGTGCGTGTTCAGCAGTCGAATTACAACTGTTTGTCCCTGACATCCTCAACTGTCATAGTATCATTTGAACAGTAATTACTGCACAGCAATTAGTTCAGTGAGAAAAGGGCTATATTTTTGATAATGAACAGTTTTTCCAACCGATATTTCCTTGCTATACCCTTTAGAATTCATTATTTTGAGATTAATTAATTTTAATGCATTCTGTTCTCTGCATAAAAAGCCAGTATGAGTCCGTTGCATTTCTATTTATTTAATCACAGAAGGTTGTTCGTTTGCCGTGCCAAGAAGATAACATGTATGGAGATAGCATGTTGGCTATCTGAGAATAGAAGGGAATCAAATACTTTTCCCCTTACTCTTTCCTTTCCTGTGGTTTCTTGTAGCCATGTGCATTCCTGTTTTGAGAAGCGGGTTTTAATGTAGCAGTTGTTTGATGTGGGCAGCTGTCTGAGGGCAAGAGGAACATCAGCAAAAAGAGCAATTGGGAAAGCAGAGCATGCTCCTGCAGGCTGCCTCTGGTGGGGATGCAGAAGACCTTGGCTCTCCCCATACCCAGCACAGATCATTTTGTGTAAGGCAAAATTTGCTTGCTCTGGGCATTGCAGAACTGGGGTGGAGCCAAAGCTCTTCTTCCTCTGTGCTGAAAGGTGGAGGAAGATGTTTTGATGGCTGCTGCTTGCCTCACGCTGGCTCTTCTCGCCAGCTCAGGTGGTGACTGTAAGGGCAATGGGGGAGCTTCTTTTTGCATTTGGAAGTAACTTCTCAAACGCAAAGGAATGAAGGCAGGCCTCAACCCAATGGCACTCATAAGTGGCTAGAATCCAGGAAGAGAAAGAATTTTAGCTTTCAATCTGTGTCCACAACCTATGTACCTGCCTCTTTCCAGTATTCTTGTTTTCATTAGAAGAAGCAGGAGAATTGGTCTAGTGTGAGAGCTGCCATATTCTAATCTGGATGTCACGCCAGTTTTCACGTGGCACTACAACTTCTGTGATTCTGCTGAAACATTTGGAAATGACTTACTGTTTCCTCTGGTGCCTATCTACATTGTAAATGTTGTTGGCCCGGACCATGTTTGGTTTTGCCCAGGTCACTGAAGCCTTCCTGCAGGAAGCATTACCTCAATACCTTTAAGCATCTGGCTGTAATGATTTGCCTGAGATTGTGCAGTAAATCTGTTGTGGAACAACAAATTGAACTCCAATCCCTTGGGTACTATGTTCCATCTCTACCCATTCCCTCCATCTCCGTTTCTTTCTTTGTTTCTTGTAGGGGGAGAGTTTAAAACAAATACCAATAGAATTACACAAACTCCAAGAAATGGAAGTGCTTCCCCAAAAGCTACTGGTCCATGGACAGCAATAATGAGCAACTAAGCCCCTGAAATTAATACTGCACTTAACTGTCTCTCTGTTTACCTTTGTATTTCTTGTGTTTGCAAGGAATATTGAGCAATGTTCTTAGATGACATTCTAGCAAGACCTTCTTAGAGACCACTGGGCTCTATGTTATTCTCAGGTTTATTGGTATTTCATATGTCAACAAAGACACGGACAAAGCAATTCAAACTGGTTTTCTGTGCTCCTTTTTTTCTTCACACCTAGTTTACTTCAGTGGAGAAATTCAGTAGTATCATGGATTTTCTTTCAGTTGCCTAACAATATACATGCCACGGCCAATATCGCAAGTACTTCTACCTCTTTTTCTAGGTTACTCTGGAGATAGGGATGGTGGATCTGTCTGACAACTGACTTGTCAACTGACAAGTGTTAGAGTTGCTTGTTCTAAACTTGCTTCATCTAATTCCTAGTATTTTCTTGAAGTGCTTGCTTTTGACATCTGTCTCTGCTTCTGGTGGGCTTCCAGCTTTTGCATCCAGGCATTAGGGCTGAAATAATATTTGAACTGGGGCTTCATAGTTTGTTCTTTACATTGCAACCTTTTGTTGACTGAATCTGGTTCAAGTCAGTGAATGCATCTGCCACCTTGCCAACTTCTGATGTTATTTCCTCTGAACATCCCCTTTGGTTTGCACTTTACTGCCAACTTTGTCTTATTTTCCAATTATTGTCTGAGAAGAGTCTGGTGGTGTTGATATTGCCAAAATGAGAAGTTACTGGAAGGGATTTACATGAAAATAGTAGATCTGCAAGCAGATTTTTGAACGGTACTGTAAATGATGAAGGCTTTTAATCTGCAATAATTCTAAAAAAATGAAAAAGTACAGTAAATACATATACAGAATTATCTGCTGCCCAGACTGAGGAGATACGTAATTAGTTAGGGTCCTCCCAGTTGTCTATAACAAAGTCAATGACAAAATTAGTTTTATTGATCTAAAAATCAAATCAGAGACAGATAGAGAGAATTTCTGAAGTATGCAATCTAGGTGTGTTTTCAGAGCTGAAATGGGTCTTTGCAAATCATTGGAAAGTTAAAACTAATCAATAGGTTTTTTTAACAGCTCTGAATTATGGATGGGATTTTTACCATATTAAAAAAAAAGTTTTGTGAAAGCTTTCCCACTTAAGATAAAACTACTCTGGACAACTTGGTATCTTCTTGGTTGGCGTGATAGCATTCAAACTAATTTTCCACTGCGTGGGCAGAACCGACATAATCAGCTGTCCGTGACCTGCAGTCCATTGTGGAAGACACTGCACTTTGAGTACGTTCTTGGTCCTTGGCCAGATCCTTACTTGTGGACGCAGCTGGAGGATGTGGAGCTGGCTGTCCTCTCCAAAGGTTAGTTGTGAAGGAGAAGTGCTCAGAGTCTGTAAAAATGCCATAAAACAATTAAGAGTTGGAATTATGACAGTCCTCCTGTATTATTGCCTTAACTTTAGGAACTCCCATTCTTCACCCCAGCAGATGAACCTGCCGTTGCAGAGGAACGTTTTATGCATCTGGATTTCTGATTTTGATAAATATTTCTGCAATGCTTGAGGTTGATGTGAGAAAAGTGTCTTCTTCAGGTTGAAAGGATGGCAGTATTTGGTTGTGGAACTGTAGAGACATAAACTCTTTCCCAGTCTCCTCATAACATTCGTAGTCTGTGGACTAGAATGTGTACTTAAACACAAGCAGATACTGGAGAAACACAATACAAACACTGCATCTGGTATGGATAATGAGCACATGATTAAATTAGGCTGCAGTGCAGCGTTAGACTTACTGACAGGATCCTGAAAGACTGAGGATCATGGCTTCAGGTTGAATAATCAGTATGATCTAGCACCCACTGAAGCAAATAGAGGAACATCAGTTTCAATAACACAACATCACGTCTTAGCTCTGCTTCATTAGTATAATCCTCTTCCTTTTTTAAAGGTTAAAATATCAGTTGTCCAAAAATGTCCCTATATTTTCATCAAAATGGGAAGTTATTAGAAGTGGACATACAGAAAGTAAGCTGTTCAGGACATTTATGATTGTATGTTTTCCTAGGGAACTGTAAGTGTTACATGTCTTGGGGTACCAAGCCATAGTCGCCTTACTGGTGTAATGGACATAAGTGTTTCTTCTCATGTGATAAAATAGGCAGGGTTTGCTCTACAACATTTCAGTCTTTACTGTATGCTGTAATAACCCTCACAAACTGTTTGAGAGAAGCCTGGTGGTTGGCTGCCTGCCCAGATGCTATTTCTTCTAGAAATGCTTGGGAAGCCAGCAATGCTTTTTAGACTCATGCACAATGCTAATAGTAACTGTAGGACCGGGCTGACCTGGGTGGGTTTATGGTGATACATTCACTGTAAGAGCCAGTCATGAATCTGCAGGGACTGACTGGTGCTTTGACTACTGTTAATGTAAGTGCACGCCTGTCAATTGCCCCACGACTTTGTTATACATTGTTTGTATTAATACTTTTCCTCACTGTTTTAAAATCATAGTGAAATATTTTTATTTTCTGCAGCCTTTATTTTGCAGGGAAGTATTCATATAACCCAATTTTAGGCCCATCATGTAAATGTAAATGTAGGAATGCAGGTTCCAGATTCAGTCAATGGTGTTTCCTGAGAGCAATTCAAACTCCTCATGTGAAATGCCCACCGTTCTCATTCCTGGAGGAATATCTCCCCTCCATCTTACCAAGTTCCCTGCATTCCTGAAGACATTTAAACGCCTTGTGAAATCTATCCTTGCTTATTATAATCCTGCCTCACTTTGAGCATGAGATTGAGCTCTTTGAAGTCAGTGATTTTCAAGGTTATATTCTTAAATACCTTCCTGACAGAGATGCCTTCTTGAAACTGGCCACGGAGCTGAAGTTGAATCTAACTCACCTTAGACGGATCATGTAATTTACCAGGATAAGAGGGTGAAGGATCTGCTCACAGTGAATACACCAGAAGACAAACATGCTTATATAACTGTGTCATTTTTTCTTTTAGACATCCATCTCCTGCTTTCATATGGATTTACAATTTAGTTCTGTTTCTTTTTTATCTGTTTTTTGGATTACACTGGTTTGTGATGTAGCAAAAAAGCAGAACTCAAGGTAGCACAATATTGCCTTCAAAGTCTGGTCAGGTCGAATGCCTGATCTTTATTTTACCGGGAAGTATTCATATAATCCAATTTTAGGCCCATCATGTAAATGTAAGTGTAGGAATGCAGGTTCCAGATTCAGTCAATGGTGTTTCCTGAGAGCAATTCAAACTCCTCATGTGAAATGCCCACCGTTCTCATTCCTGGAGGAATATCTCCCCTCCATCTTACCAAGTTCCCTGCATTCCTGAAGACATTTAAACGCCTTGTGAAATCTATCCTTGCTTATTATAATCCTGCCTCACTTTGAGCATGAGATTGAGCTCTTTGAAGTCAGTGATTTTCAAGGTTATATTCTTAAATACCTTCCTGACAGAGATGCCTTCTTGAAACTGGCCACGGAGCTGAAGTTGAATCTAACTCACCTTAGATGGATCATGTAATTTACCAGGATAAGAGGGTGAAGGATCTGCTCACAGTGAATACACCAGAAGACAAACATGCTTATATAACTGTGTCATTTTTTCTTTTAGACATCCATCTCCTGCTTTCATATGGATTTACAATTTAGTTCTGTTTCTGTTTTATCTGTTTTTTGGATTACACTGGTTTGTGATGTAGCAAAAAAGCAGAACTCAAGGTAGCACAATATTGCCTTCAAAGTCTGGTCAGGTCGAATGCCTGACAGTTAAAACAGATGCCTGCTACAAATAATTCCAGTAATTCTTTGTTTTTTTGGTATTCTTAGTTCTTAGCATTTACATTATGATTGGGTTGCATCCATTTTTAGTTGATTAAAAGTTGGCATTTATGATCTCTTCATTTGGGAGCATTTTCTCTTTAAATTAAAACAAAATCAAACCAAAGTTGCCATCTGTTTTTTGCGTTATGGCAAAAACCACTGTAGGCTTTTTTCTTTTTGGACAAGTAGAGCTATAATACAGTGGCAGGAGAAATGCAAGTAATTCCTGTGACACCATAGAATGAAATTTAAAAGCTATTCTCTATAAGAAAACAGCAGCCCTTCCTCTGTAGGTGAGTAAAGTGGGATCTCCATTAACCCATGTGGTCTTTCGAATTCAGCTGGGGTCTCTACATGCTTAAGCCAAGCGTGTATGTAAATTTTAGCACAATCAGAGCCCACCTGCACATCCACTTCCACACATGTGATATAAAAGTCCTGCATTGCCTGAGAGAAAGCAGGGGAGCTATTTTGATAAAAGTCCTGCGTTGCCTGAGAGAAAGCAGGGGAGCTATTTTGATGCCTAACGCTCAAGCATATCCATATATTTTCACAGGACAGAGACTTTACTTCATCACCCATCCTCTGGGTTTCTCTGTTCATGGCCCTGGCCAACACTAGCCTAGTTGCACAGCCCCTTCTGCTGTGTAAATTGCAGAGACATTCCCTTTTAAATGTTATATTCTGAAACACAGAGAGCGTAAACACTATGATTCAGCCTCTAACTGGAGTAAATTATCCTCATTTTGCTGTCCTCAAAAGAGACTCTGTCATCAGTAAGTACTATTTTTTTGCTTTGCATCTTCTGTGCACGGATCATCTCACCTACGTTTTATCTGAGAGCAAAGTCATTTCCTACATCATACAGGTGGACACCATCTGGACAGAATATCCTCAGGCAAGCAAAACCGGTATCTTCATGGTATGTTGTAGGCCTTTGGATAAAAGATAGGTATTTCCTTATGTCCTATTTGACCTTGTGTTGTGTTGTCCTCATTGTGGTAGTATCTCAGCTGCACTGTTCTCTTCGACCACCCTAGAACTAATTTTCCAACCAGAACATTAAACCATGTACATCCAAGAAAATGTGCCTAATGGCTCCTTCTACTTTCCATCTTGAAAGACCTAAATATAGTAACTAATTTTGATAAGGTCATAATTACTTTCTGGGATAAGCAGAACACCTATTTTGAGATATCTGTCCCTCTTCAGCTTCCAAAGGTGTGTCCCTTGAAAACTCCTATTGGCTTACTTAGTTACCAGCTCAGTGCTTCCTCATGGTGCGGAAAGGTGTGCCGGTATTCCCTGAGAATTTAACAGCAGAGACTCCTTCAAATGGCAAGACATTCCCATGTTTTGTGTTAATTACATGTTTACCTTTTGCCACAGAAGGTTGGAAAATATTTTTTTGGATCAACCAGAATTCTAGCAGTTGCATGGAGCAAGACCTTTCCTCCACAAATCACACCAGTATTTTATTCGACCTATTTCTGAGCACTTGTTATTGATGGTGACTGTTGCTTTGCAAGCAGGTCATGTCACTACTTAATTGCACACTAGGACATTTCTCATACTGGGTCTGATTAAAACAGAGAATGAGGGAGCAGGTCTTCAGTCTCTTGTAGGGGGTTGCACAACCTTGCATTTATTTCTCGTGAATAGCTCTGATGTGCACACCCTCTATTTCAGATCACCTTCTCCCCTTACTGCTTTCCTTCTTCCCAAATTTCACTAAGTTCTTTAACGTATCACATCTGCTTTCTGAGCCCCTTTATCTGTGTGTGTTTGAAATTCATCTTTGTTTGCAGAGTCTTGACACAGCGGGTTCCCAGTTTTAATAGTCTGCAAAATGAAAGGCCCACATTTCACACGCTATTTTCAGCACCGTTCCATTAAACTGTAACATTGAAAAGAAGAGTGTCCTCTTCAAGTGCTGAAGAGCACGTTGCTTTCTCATATCTAAATCACAGTCTCTGCTATAGATCTTCTGAGTTATTCCCAGGTCTCAAAATGTCTGGTACTTTCTTCAAATCTGGAGTTCCTGGAGTCATTTAGTGTGAATCTCAGCAATAATTTTTTTCCTTTTTCTTCTAAGTAACTGTTTTCTGTTTAAAGTAAATGTTTTTAAGTGGGAGTTTCCCTGAAGGAAAAGACAAAGAAATGTAAGTTGTGTTTCTTTAAGTCTCAAAAATCACCAGGCCAGTGAAAATCACTTCAAAATTGTTGTTTTGAAGGCATCGTTTTACAGTAGAGGTGAGTCTCTCTGAGCATCTCATTCTGCTGAGAGGGGTAATCCTGCTCCCTGTTCCTGCCCCCATTCCTCCCCTGCCCATTGCTCATCTTACTCCACCATACGTTAACCCAGAGGGTGAGGGGCCAAACCAGCAAGCTGCTGCCTGCCAGTTTAGCAGCTTGGACTGGTTCTCTGTGGGGTGAGATGGACATTTGTACAGGCAGAGGGATGAAAGTGGGAATGCCCTCAGCTGGGCGCAGGGAGGGTGAGATTGCTCCTCTGGTTACAGATAGACTCAGCCTGTATTGTGAAACCACATCCTTATTCTCAGGATTTAGAAATGGGTCTATTTAAGGGAGCTTGACTTGTGCCTTTGAGCCCTGGAAGCTGAAACTGCAGCTTTGGACAAACAGATTGTTCTGCTCTGTGGATGATGGCTTTTTGCTTTGGAGCTCTGCTTGAATTTTATTTTTTTTTTAAACTGTGCAGTAAAATTCCACCTCCATTGGAGGGGAGTGTTACGGGATCAGAGAAAGGAGTGGAATTTGCTGCTGTGGGGAGGAGAAGAGTCATCCTGACGGTGGAAGGGAGGGTGGGAGAAGCAGTTGGAAGGGAAAGGCAAGTGGCTGGATGGTAAAAACAAAGCGAGAGAGAGGGTTCTCTCCTGACTGGTGTGTACTTCTGAGGGAGTTTGTCCACTGGCACATGTTATGTGGGCTGGATGCCCCTCAAGTGGGGCAGATTCAGTTGCTGAATGTGGTATCATTTTAGCTTCTCCGATGCCACAGAGAGAACCCGCCCTGACCACTAGTGTATATACTTGGTTTTGGTTGTTTTTTGTTTCATTTATTTATTTATTTATTTATTTCCCTTGTAGGACTGTATCTACTAATCTGTTTTCCAAAACTTTGCCTTACTAAAATTGAAGTCCCAGTTGCACAACTTGCTGTAACTCTTTCGTCTTGGTACTGTAAGTGTGTTACAGTTTATCAGCGTTCCCATCAAGTTTATATTCTTTCTTATTCCCTTCATACTGGTTTATATCAAATTTAATGGTTTGCCTCTTTATTGCTGCACTTGTGACCTTCAAAATAAATAAATACAATTAATTCTTCACTCGTGCGTGTCTCCACGGAGAATTCAGAGGTTGAAATTGCCCAGGGTCAGTGGTACTTTCTGACTCTTACACCTGTAAAGTACAGTGTTATCACTTTTCTTTTGATATGGTGAGCTATAAATAAAGCCACTTCAACTTCCTTCCTACTGTTATTCCCTTTAACTTTTTCTGTAGTTGCCACCTCTGTGTTTGAATTTCATTGTATTGTCAGACCACTTTTTCCCAGCATTTAACCTCTAGCCCGATAGACCTCAGGGGACAGATTACAATCTATTTTCCACTGAAATTAAGCATGAAACCCACTAATCCTGTAATGAGAAGGAGTTGTTGAACATCATTGGTATGTTTTTGGATAAGAAGAGCTCCTTCTACCTTTATCTAGATACAGGTAATTTAGTGCATGTAAGTTATTTCCCTTCATGAGGTGTATTGACTATAGGTGGCTGCTGATACTGCCTTTTAATGAGCTATTTCTACAAGATTTTTGAAGCATGAAAACTAGAAGGAAATACCTGGCATATACTCAACATTTACACTGGTCTTTAAAAGAGAAAAACAAAATAACTGTCTGAGGTTTTAGGACAGCACAGTGCCACATCTTGACATAGGCCCTGAGCCTTTAAGCCTTTATTAACGTGTTTTCTGATTTACTGCCACTGTAAGGATAATGAAGTTGACATGAATGGAGAATGGCTAACTAGCAGACTGGCCAGCAGCTCTTCCTGCACTCTGTTCTTTTACCCCATTACTTGCAATATTTACAGGAAGCAGTCCAAGAAATGGCCTGCTTCCTTCTCTTGCTGTGAGCTGCTGGGCTTCCAGCCTGTCCAGTGGAGCTCTGGGCATGTATGAGCTCCCTTGGGCAAGCCCATCCAAAGGCACTTGCACACTGTGCACTGAAAAGGACAGGGATTGCAGGTTTGGTGCTACTCTTGCACAGTCTGGCCTGCAGGAGGAGTTTCTTTTTCAGGTTGTGCTTCTGCACATCTGCTTTTTGGCATGAGAGAATGAATATTGTACAGTCAAAATAATATGGCTTATTGTCTTGGGAGTTAAAATATTTCAAGAGCTAAACATAGTAATAAACCATTTAAATTTTAGTATAGGTACAGTAAAATGATAGAATTTAGAAGGGAAAGCACAGATTTTGCTCTGAAGATTTGCTAATTTTGCTGGTATTTCCCCCCCATGTGCAAAAGACAGTACTAACATCCAACACCTGCTCTAAGCAGATGCATCGTGCGTGCTCTCCCATGGTCAGGTGTGTGGCTCCCAAGGCTGGTACAAGGGCCAGTGCCCACGGCCACGACATCGGGTGAAGGGCAGACCTGTTTGCAGGACAGAGCCCGTGGTTTGGGAGTGGAAAAAGAGCCTGCAGAAAATGTAGAGATTAACTAAGGATAGGTGGCAGCACAGGCTGTGGTTACTGTTTTAATAGTGGTTTTATTTGTTTAAAACCATGACTTTTGGGTAAATCATGTTCATCCAACTCATATGCAGGAGAATATACTTCTTGATTCTTCGGAGTGTTAAAATTGCTAGGCATTTTTCTTTCCCTGAGCAGAGGAGCTGTGGAAAGAATGTGAGAGATGTTGTTTGGAAAGCATTCTGCAAACCAGAATGTATTTTAAAAACAGTCTTTGAGAAATAAATCACTACCTGATGATGAAGACAGCTGAGCTGGGCCAAGAGTCTTTCACATGCCAACGCTCTTTCACGTGACAGGAGTTATACTGGAAGCTGGCAGGCTTTGAAGCTTGCAAGGCTGAAAATGTCTCAAAATTTTCAAATACTTAAAGTAAGTAATAGCTAGATAAAAGTATGGCTTTGAAACTTTTCAAAACACCTCCCTGTAGAACAGTGTGAACCTGCCTAAGATCACAATATTTTACCTATTGGGAACAAAAATAATACCCCAAAACCCAGACGCACAAATTTTAGACCATCTCAGTTCAATACTAATAAAGAGCTTAGGGATGAAGAAGTTTTAAGGATGAATTTGGATTGATTTCAGGTTTATAACAAAGCTTGAAATCAGAGTTTCCTAATAGTTTTAGGTTTCATTGTGAAAATGGCAGATCTACCATTCATCAGTAAACCAAAATATTTAATCCCCAAATAAATGCAAGAGGTGTCTGTCGATATTACATTCGCTTGCAAAGTTACGGCACATTAAGGCTGACATAAGCAGTAAGTATAAAAATGTGATTAATCAAAGGATGATTTACCACTCTGAAAGAGGAGTATGAAGCTCAGTCTGCATAAATAATAGACAAGTAAAGAAAGACAAGACAGAGTACAAGATGTTTTGAATTAATTTAAACTCCTCAGAAGGAAAGGGTAATGAATTTACTATGAAAATAAAGCTGTTTGTTAGTTCTCTGCAGTCAAATTAAGGTCCACAATAATCATACCATCTTATAAAATAGAATTAAAATGCTGAACCTGTGAAAATATAGTATAATCTTGCATTTATCTAAGTAGAGAATCATACAGAAAAAAATAATCTATGTCAATTCATATGTCATGGTCCGGCATCATTTTGCACTAAAGCCTGGGAGGTCTTATGGCAAGTGGCTGATCTTTGGATTTGTTCCAAAGCTGTTGAAGTGAGCGTGTTTAGTTTCACTGGCTTCCTTTGGCATTATATGGGCAGGTTGATTATCAAAAAATCTGGGACAAAAAGCATGCCTTGGAGTATTCCACATCATAACCTTGTGGTTCACCTTCTTTTCTGTCCCCTGGCGCGGTGGTGATGAGGGAGGTGAGTACGAGAGGCTCAAGTGCAGCTTTCCCCATTGCTGTTTATGTTCCGTTTGCTGGATGGAACAGGACAGAACTGCATGATTCTAAAACTGAAATAGCTCTGCTAAACCTTCTTCCCCTTCTGCCTCACACCACATCCCCACCACAGAAGAGGTGATGCATTAAGCGAGGGGGAGGGATCAGAAGAAACCCTCCTCTTGTCCATGCCAGGAGGATGAGGCAATTCCAGCTGCCTTGAATTTGCAGGCTCATTCTGACAGCCCTGCTGTCTCTTTCTTTCTATGAAGATGGGGCCAGAAAGGAGACAGATTTCCTGCTTTCAGAGGTTGCCCCTCTTTGCTTCTGCACTGCTGGAGGTGTGATGGTGGAAAGAGATTTCTCTGGCTAGTTGAGATTATTGGCTCCGACCTCAATAAAACTAGCATCACTTGCAAAAAACCCCCCAAATGCTAAATCCAACCCCTCCTCAACCAAAAAACCACCCCAAGTCATGAGAGAGAGCAACATAAGAAAACCTCTAATTGCACATCTGTTCAGCAGACTTTTGTGATAATTCAGCAACAGCTAATTGAAACTCCTGGATCATAAATATGCTTTCAGCCAAACTGGAGTACTTTCTCTGATGCAATCTCCTTTCAACTCCCCATTGCCCTCTGAGATTCTGCTGGTCAGGATTCCAACAATCTGTCACTAGATGGGAAAATTAGAAGTTGGGTCTATTCAATTATAATGAGCCAAACCTCTGCTAATCTACATCGTCGTGTCTCCGTGGATTTCTGGGAGCTCTGTCACTTTGCATTAGCTGAGGACCTGGCCTTATGTAATTAGATGTTTTCACACTCTTCTGGTGACATGCCCTCCTCCGACAGTCTGGATTGCAGGCTACCATGGTTTGCAAAGAGATACACTCGTTAATGGGGGGCAGAAGAATGCACAAGATCCATGAATGAGTTAGCACTATTAACATGAGATTTTATATTCAGAGTTTTTGTTTACATACTTGGAAATCCTGAAATGCATTGGAAGAGGAGACCAGGGGTCCCAGGTCTTTGAAGGTTCTCGGAGTCCTCGGTCATGAATGGTCAGATGGGTTAGAGACCCAGCTGTGAGCGCTGTTTGTTCTCACTCAAAAGCATGGGCTGACTGAAGACCTCGTGGCTTCCTGTCTCTGAATGACCATTCTGATGTCATTTTTGTGACGTTTTCATGTTACCATGCAAGCCCGTAGAAATCATGACACCACTGGAAAAACTATTGAATAAACACAATGTTAGTAATGTGAAATTCATCTGTGGTGGATATGCTTAGGTCTTTGAAGGGTTAAGCTGCTTCTGGCAATTTGTGTTCCTTTGGGGTAACTGAAAGAGGTGTCTGCTTTGACTTGTGGATTGAAGAAATGTTTGTGCCTAGGTAACATTTTTATAGTGCACTTTCAGAATGAACTCCATGCAGTCTTTAAGCCAAGGATGTAATTTTGGAGTATTGAATCACTGTTTGCAAGTCCTACAGTATGTTCTAGCTATCCCACTGTGGGAAATAGTTGGGTTTTTCTCTTTCATTTTATATTTGTTTATATTAAGACCGCTTTTCACTGATGTCAGAGAACTATCAGCTGAAATTTAGTCCTCCTCCGTGCCACTGAGTCCATTGCCTTAATACTGTGTTGATATTTGCAAGGAGTCTACTAAATCCCTAAGTTTAAATTTTATTTTGTTGTTAGGACATCACATTCTTAACTAAAGAAGGCAGAGTCATAGACAGAACCTCATATATAGAGGCTGCTTAGTGACCTAGATGCTATTGGGGACAAATCATGAGATGCTTTAAAGTATCCTTGGAAAGAACGATGAAGATAGACTGACCCCTGTCTCCTCTGGGGAAGTTCTGATCTTTCGTAGGCTGCTTTATGGAGGAGTTGTTAGCATTCAAAGAGGGCAACTGAACGTGGATTAGAAAGTGCTGGAACATTTTACCAAGCTGGAAACTTGGGGAAGTTTTGAAATTGCATTAAGATGCTTCAGTGGAGTTGCACTTTTGACTACTTCTAATTAGTAGAAGTGACCTTACGGCTTTGCTGTGATGCTGCAGTGTTATGAGGGAGCAGAACACAGTGACAGAAACACGCATTGAGCATCTTGTCATAAAGCTGCCCATTTGGTTCCGTGCTACCTTGCCAGCCTTTTGTCCAGCCTTTTGAAAA
Organism: Calidris pugnax; assembly: GCF_001431845.1. NCBI lineage: Eukaryota > Metazoa > Chordata > Aves > Charadriiformes > Scolopacidae > Calidris > Calidris pugnax. The sequence continues at coordinate 13,449,577 of NW_015090893.1, forward strand.
AGCACTAAACAAAATTCTGTTAAACTTTATCTTTTGGTGATGCACCTAGTGAATATTGCTGGGGGCATTCTGTCATACTGATCAGAAGAATATCCATCACCACTGGCACTGGACATAGCAGGAGGGCAGGTTGCCTGAAGTTTGATGTAGAGAGTCCTGTGGTTATTCAGTAGCTGGTCTCCATAAGCTTCCTTAGCATCCATGCATTCGTGTTTCCCACGGATGGGAAGGGGGGGTAAAGCAGAGAGACAAAAGTGGGCAGACAATTACCTTTGCTCCAAACTCTTCAGGTATTAATTAGAGCTCGAATATCACTAAGAACCTGGCTTAGTCCTTAATAAAGAGAGTTTTTTTTTCTTCCTGGACTAGTTTACCTGCTGCCTTTGTCCATGGCATCAGAGGACAGCTATAGTGAACAATATGGTTGATTCTGGGAATAGACTTACTTTGTGAAGAATACTGCACAGGTAGTCCAATATACTATTTATAATTTTTGGTGCTTCTTGAAACAGGAAAGCGCTACCCAGTGCCAGAGGGCGGCACGGTGCACTGGCTAGATTAGCCCTAATTACTTGGGTTTTGTAATCTGTGTGGAGGGAGCTTTCTCCTTGTGATGAGGTCCTCCCTGAAGCTATTCTAGGTGACAGTTGAGCTGGTAGGTTCTCACTCCTTGCCTCCACAGAGCCAGGGACCTTGTCAGCATCGCTCCTTTGCCGAGGAATGTGGAGCAAATGGCCATCTTTGAAATTGCTGCCAAGAGGCAGTTAATGTGTTCCACCACAGTTAACGGGTTTGAATTCCAAAGCTACACAGATTGTTTGAAAGTCTACCTCCCCGCAGGCTGCTGCTGGGCTGGTGCGTGGTACCTCTCTCCTCCTCATGGGCTGGAAATGCTTCCTTCACTGGAGAAAAATGCACTGTGGTTCCTGCAGAGGAGCACAGCGTTCAGAGCAGTGAAATGACTGTCTCTGTGTGTGATATGGGGGAGAGGAAGGGATGGGTCAGAAAAAAGGTCAAAGGAAAGAGCAGTTAGAGACATCTGAGCAGTATCAGCAGGGCAGGGTGCTGAGCCCTGGCACTGGAGTGCTGAGGTGATGAGAATGGCTTATGAGTAGCCCATAGATCAGGAATGAGCAGAAAACATGGTATTTCTTGGCCATTCACAACAACATCCTTGTTCAGTGACTATTCTCCTTTAACAAGTACCTCCAGAAGGGCGAATGAAGCAAGAAGCGATGTCCCCATTTATCCTCAGCACCAGTCTGCAGGGCAGGGCTGGAATACTGACTCCACCTGAGAGCAAAGTGAACTTCTTGCATCTCACAAACCAGTACACGTGATGGTATAAGGTGAGTCAGGGCTGCCCAGAGGCACTGGGCAGATGGGAGCAGAGAGCTGGAGCCACGTGTGCACGTCACCAATGCATCCCGTGTGCTGCAGGACAGTCCCCTCCAGAGCTGCTGTGATTGATTCCACAGGAAAGGTTCACACCTCCAGCCCCGAAGGGACCAAAGCACCTCTCATCCTCATCCTGAATTTTTTTTCCTTCTCTATTAACGTTCTGCCAAAGCTGTTTTCAAGGAAAGTTGTCTCCCAGCCTGCTGCACAGCCAGGCTTGACTAGTGTGAAATTAAAAACCCTGTCCAAACCAACAGCGCAGGTTTGGTTCTTTTGTTTGGGCTTTTGGGAATTTGAAAAACTATTCTGTGGCTCTGCCGCTGAGTCAGCACTGGTGGGGTGTGATTTCTGAATGTGATTTCTGTGGTTAAACTTTGCAAAAAGCTTTGATATTTAATGTGCCGGTCAATTAAAGCATGCTGCTGTGCAAGAAATGATGCAGTGGCTTTGAGTGGCTTGGATGGTATTGCTGAAATAGGTCAAAAGTATCAGCAGAAGGTTTAATATCCCTGTTTACATAGTATCATTTTGCTTGCTTTGTGGTTCATTAATTTCTGCAGCGACTGGGGTATAGTCTAAGAGCAGAAAGCCTTCTCTCTACTCTGTAGGATAAAAATAGCTGGTGCTCTCGCCTGCTAATTTGATTGAAGTGGTTACGGAAGTTCATTACATACAATGCTGCCTGCTCCACTCAACAGAGCCTTCTTCAGTTGGGCATTGACCGTCTCAGTGTCACTTCATAGAATCATAGAATCGTCTAGGTTGAAAAAGACCCTTGGGATCATCGAGTCCAACCATCTACCCTACTCTACAAAGTCCTCCCCTACACCACGTCCCTTAGCACTGCATCTAAACGGCCCTTAAACACAGCCAGGGATGGTGACTCCACCACCTCCCTGGGCAGCCTGTTCCAATGCCCTATCACTCTTTCGGTGAAAAATTCTTTCCTAATGTTCAATCTAAACCTACCCTGTTGGACTTGGTTGGGTCTGGATGTTGTCTGGCCAAACAGCCTTAATGAGTTAATCACGTTGGTGAAGTTTTCTTCAGAGCAGCCCGACAGATCGCTGTGTTGGCACAACTAAGGCGGTGCCAGAGAAATAACAAGTGTCCGGGGGCAGGACCTTATAAACACAGTTGTATTGCCAAATTTATCTTCCCACAGGGTGAACCCTCACATGCCTGCACAATGCAGGAGCCACAGGAGGAGCTTCAGGAAGATGGAACCTTTTCCTGTCCTCATCCTGGCAAGGTTTTTCACAGAGAAGCGATGCACGCATTTAGGTTCCTTCTGACACTTCAGTCAGGCTGAAGGGGCTGTCCAGCTGTTTTGATGAGATGTTCAATAACGAGATTTACTCTAAAGCAAGTAAAAACCTTAGGAAGGTTTTAAGATTGTACTTTAAAGTGTAAGCTTGGTGTATCTATTTTTTTCCTGAGGGTGTTTTATTTGATTCTGGTACTAATTCAGGAGTTGGTCCAAAGCCCATTAGCATAAATGAAAAGAGTTTTATTGACTTTGATGGGATTTGGATCATGCTGCACTAATTAAATAGTAAAGTATCCATTAGCAGCGAAGAAAACAGGAGAGAGGAGAGCCAAATACTGTTGTGATGAACCCTGTGAAGTTGAGTGAACTGCAGCCAAAGTCTCAATATCTTCACAGATGAGCTTTTCTGTATTTTTCTGCCTCAGTCCTTTTGAAATAGAAACAACTGTGTATTTTTAAGAGAGCTAAATTTATAAAGATCCTTGCATTTTTCCTGCCTATTCAGAAGTTTCCATAGACACATTTATTCAATGAAAGTAATAATAAGAAAAAAATGTGAAGAGAGGTGTGACAGAATAAAAAGATAGGCTTTAAACAATATTGAAATCAGGTGCTAATAATTTACACTTACTTTGCTTGAATATTCTTGTAAAGTTTTTAAGGAACACAAGAGTTTCTAGATTCTGAAGAAAAGAGGAACAATTTTCCAGTATTTCTGATGCTATAAGTAGAAGGAAAGGGGAAAAGCTCATATAGTACACATCTGGAAGGGCTACATAAAAAGTGGGATACATTTGACAAGAAAAGAAATTTAAAAAAAAGGCTATTATAGAACTAGCTACAGAATCAATCATCTACAGGCAGATTAGAAATAAATGAATGTAATAATTAGTAATAAATGAATTTATATGCACTGCTGGGTGGATGCAAAAATGACCTGACATTTAAAACTCAGAAATTCTGTTCCTCACTCCCTTTGCTGTGACCCATTTTGCCTGGGTGGCAGCAGTAGCCCTTGAATTCAGTAGCCTCCAGCGCTGCGGAGACACCGAGGGCAGCTCTCACAACAAGCTTTACAGGAGTTTCCTTATCACAGTGGGATGGTCAGAAAAACAATGCATTTTAAACAAGTCAGTTTCAAACAATGTTGGAACTCAGCTGTAACCATGTAGGGTGAAGGTTTGAGGAGAGTGGATGTCCATCTGTTTGGATGTCGGTTCTCCTTAGGCGTCTTTGAAAATATGACCCTAAATGAGAAAGTTTGTAAAACCATCTTTCTGGCATTGTTTGCCTGCTGATGCATTTATGAGGAAGGGTAGTGCTCTCATGCCAGTTCACAAGGTTATTGCCATTTCAGATGTTTGTCTCCAGGCTTTCTGGTGTTTACTGAACATCCTCTCTCTCAAACTTAGTTAGCAAAACCAGGGTTTTTCCCATCTTCACTGCTCAGGTTTGTATGAAGAAATATTGCCTGCAACTTGTTTTAGATTTTTATTAAAGTTATCAAGAAAAGATGTTGATGATGACATCATGATGCCATGATGCCATCTTCTGTGTTTGTAAGCATATCTTGGTCTCCTGTTTGAAAAAATCACAAAGGTCGCATCAGCTGCAAATTAAAGATACTTGAGTGGAATTGTAGATTTGTTGATTTGTTACTTCTGTGATAGCCAAGAATCGGGGGGGGGGGGGGGGGGGGGAGGTGTTTGGGGAGCCCCAAAACTTCGGGGACGGTGTCTTAAAAAGTCACGGGGGGAGAAACGAAAGCATTCACGGCTGTCCCCCCCCCCAAATGCTCTCCCCCATAGCCGCGTGCGACTCGGGAGAAGTGAAATTTCCTAGAATACTCAAAATAGGATGAAGGAATCAGTCTCGGGCAAAACTCTTCAAAGAACATGACTGTCAATTAAAGTGATTTCATTAATTATAAAAGGAAAATTAGGTGGAGACTCCAGCACGTAGGAATATAGAGATGGATTTCCTGCACAAGGTCTGCAAAAGAAAATCTTTCCATATAAAATGACTTTATGTTTGGAGGCAAGGGAAACAATCCAAAATATAATGTAAATGCTTTCATCACATTTAGCTTCATTGTTTCTAAATGAAAATATTTCTGTCTGACAACAAATGACAAACTAGTTTTTCCCCACCCAAAACCTAATTTGGCAACTGTTGGTCCAAGTTTTTTTTTTTTTTCCTTTTTTAATGTAAAATGTTGCCTTATGTTCGAGGCAATACAGCGTGTGTTTCCATAGCAACCTCTTCTTGTGTCTTGAACTTGTCAGCATCAACATATGACATTTTAAACTATAAAGCGTTTACACATACCGCCACTCTTTGGACCTGAGTGAGGTTTGCCAAAAATTGGGTTCTTGCAGATAGTTGAAGTCAGGGAAAGGTGATGGAGTCAGATATTCTTCTTACCTCCTGCTCGTTTATGAAGATCGTAAGAAGTCCTGTTTCACTGAACTCACAACAAACCAAGGAACGGGACACAAATTCCTGCTCCCAGCTCAGAGGCTGGTTCACCCAACAACTAACTCAAAGTCTAGTTTTTTTCCTAGGGCTGTTTGTGGGTTGTGTGTCTGATTCTCTGCACTGGGTGGTTTTGGGCTTTCTCCCTGACTTTTCTCAGGTGCAGCTGCTTTTCAAGCTGTTCCACGTTCAGTGGAGTTGTTCTTGACCATGGACACACAGCCTTGGGACAGTGATGTACACCAGATCTCTCTCTGCTGCTCTGTCACTTTGTATTTTAAACCCAGGGAATAGTGAACCCTTTTCAGGTTAAGCGCAGTCTAAACCAACTGACAATGTATTAGCGAAACATTTATGAAATAAGAGAATAAGGAAGGGGAACAGAAAAGATGTAGCCAGCCAAGAGGTAACAGAAGGGATGGTATTCCAGTGAGCATTAAAGAGGAATTAGTTTGACATAATTGTAAAACTTTCTCTTGTAGGTAGGAGGGAGCACTAATGTAATTGTATGAGATGTGCTTTTACTCTCTTCCTTTTTCTGTGTGTAGCACGGTTTGGCTGCTGATTTGAGCTTCTGAAATATATACTTGCAGATATGGGCAAACTGCCAAAAATGTGACTAATAAAAAAATGCCTATTGATCTCTTTTTGAAGCCTATCTTAACATTGCTCTTTGGAAGATTGTAATCAGTTTCTCACTTACTGGAGTATTTATACAGATACCTTCCTGAAGGATGGCTTTATTTGTTGCAACAGAGAGGAATACTGCTCTGCTATTTTGGCTGTCAGTGTGTATTTGGATTTATCTATCACATGATGACATAGGAGAGAGCTGATTCACTCAGACGTACTTTTCATGGCCTTAACCCCTTCCTTCAATGGTATATCTCCCCATTAAAATAAAACCAGGTTAACGATTTGTTTTGTTTTGATTTGTGACAGTTTGGCCTGGAGCAGGAGATTCCTTTCATGGATGTCTCTGTGTATCCAGAGGATGTGGGTGTAGATTCCTTCCTCTGTATCTACTGAAAATAGGTATCCCAGTGATGTTTAACTGTTAGGAATGTGCTTGAGCCCCCCACCCATACCTGCTGCTTACAGGGTGTCCCTGTGCCATGAGCTGCCCCCACCCCCCTGCCAAATTCCCAGGGAGCTGTAGCCCTTGGTCCTCATTAAAGGTATTTCCAAGTATGGAGCAAACCTTTCCCCGTGAGACCTGGGAAGAGAAGCGATGGTGTAATGAACTTTGGTTGGAGACATGGACTCTGCTCCAGAAGCAGAGCAGGTACCGTTTGTGGTGAAGGACTAACAGTGCAACAAAAAATGGGTATAAAACTATCCAGGCAAATATCTGGCTGTATCTTACATATCCAGCCCCATGTTTACATTCCTGGGTTGGTATCTTTATCAGGAGAGATGAGAAGTAGATGCCTGAATTTCTTCTGGACTTTCTCAATAACTAAACTGGTACAGTATGTTCTTGGGCCAGTGCTTTGATCCAGCTGGGATACAGCCAGGGGGAAAAAAAATTTCATACTTTTAGTTTGCTAATCAGGAAATGAGATAATTCTTATAAAAAGTCTCTTTTTGGAAAGAAGAAAAGCCTTCTGGTCACTTTGCAGACATTAATTTTCAGATAAAGAATTTCTATTTTGCTTTTGAACCAACCAAACATTTAATACAAATAATATAAAACTTTGTGTTCCTTAAATCCCGTTTTAGACAAGAGAGTGGCCTTTCCTTCTTTTCAAAATACAGCTGGTTCTCTTGAAATTCTAGGTGTGTAAATACACATATTGCTCTTTTCTGTTAGTTTTCTGCATCTTTTGCTCACTGAGGTGTAATCCAATAAATACCACCATCAAATCCTCTTTGGAGGACTGGGAAAGTTCTGTTCTGTTGTGGCTGAGTTTCAGTATTTCCTTTTTTTGCCCCTGGTTTGTAAGAAGCGTTGTCTGTTCTCCAGAGCTGTCCTTACACGAACTCTTCTAAAGTGTTTGCCCCTTCTTTGATTCATCTTCTTATTTCACTTATGCCTCTTCTGCATATTGAGTCCCAAACTAAACGTAATGTCACCCACTACATTCACTGCTTCCGAGTGTAGGAAACGAGGCTGCCTCTTCCAAAGGACTTCTCTGCCCCAGTGTTGGTGTCTGGTGTTTGTGTGTGTTACCCTTCTTCCCTGCTGGTTCTGTCACCCTCTGAGCCACCGATGAGCCGCAATTCCCCAGGTTCCTTCTTCCCAACAGATGGCAACGTGGCAGTTCCTTGCCAGGCTTTGGATCAGCCTCCCCACATGAAGAGGGAGTAGATTTGGGGGCGGTTGAGAGGGAAAAACAAGGTTGCAAAGGGAAAGTGCTCCAAATGCCACATATCCATCCTCCTCCCGCAGTGAGAGTGTTTTATCTCCCTCTTTTAAGCTTCCCCAGACCGTAGATATCAGCTGCTTGGGGAAGAGGTAGGTGAAGCATCTCTCCTCTTCCCATTTGCAGAAAATCGGTTGAAGTGGCAATATAGTGCTGGCTCGAAAGAGTTTACCTTGGCTGAGTTCAGCATTATTTTGCCTACATAAAATAGCGGTTGCATCAATTCTGAAATTGAGAATTGCTCAATTATTTGGGCCAGTGCGATTAAAAACCACCAGATGAAATAATACATAACAATAATTTTATTTTTATCAAGTGTTAGGTTCATGTTTTTCTGTTCAGATTTGTGGTTGCCTTGGGTTCCTACTAGTCAATTGCTTTTTAGAGAATGCTATCGGGATAATTTCATATTAAGAGAGACTGAGAAGGGCTTAAGAGAGCATAAAAGCTCCAATTCAGCAATGTATTTGCATGCATCCTTTATTTTAATCCTCTGCATAGTTACCTTACCAAGTACATATTGCTCTTTGGAAAAAATAATCTTTTTAGTCTCTGGATTAAGATTCATGGAAACTACTGGAAAAGAGAGGTTTCCTGGAGTAGTCTGTATATATCATTATATTTCACTATACTTGTAACATTATATTGTATTTTCAAGATAGTCCAAGTACCAGCTTTTGCGAAAGACAGTTGATCCTTTTTGTGGAACTCACAGAAACTGAACATAAAATATTGATGAAATGAAATTTGGACTGAATAGTTTAAATTATTGTACATTCAAAATCCCCAAAATGCTTAAAAAATGGACCAAATTGGCAAATGGTGCCAGTGCACCTCTAGAGCGTATGGGAAAACTAAGTAAAATAAGTAAATCTTTTTTACTCTCACTACTTACAGGGAGCATAATATCATTAAGAAAGGAAAATGTAAAACATGTGATAGCAGATGCCAGACTAACCACAGTCCTCAGGCTGTCACGAGAAGCCCCCTTTTCAAGCTGTTCGCGGCCGTGGCCAAAGCATTCTTTTTGGACTGAAAGCTTTTCATTCCTGGTCTTAGGCCAAAGGTAAATTTTCTTCTACGTGGAAAACTTTCAACGCAACCGACTCAATCATTTTTTGAATTCTCCCTCCCCTCGGTGCTCCTGCCCCTTCCCCACGGCTGTGTGAATGGTCCAGCAGCTGAGAGAGGCCTGGGGAGCGTTAGCTGCTTCTGATGGTGATCAGCTGAAGTTAATTCAGTAGTTTAAATTGTCAGCAGTGAGTGTTTTTGCACATGTTCATAAAAACATTGCTATGGTCCTTTGCCTTTTATGGTTAATATCACCAAGAACTTTTATGACGCTGATGATTGATCTCCTGTACAACACAAACTGCAGAATCTCCTGTAGTCGTGCCTGTGGCCAGCATAATTAAGTGTCTGAGACCCAAAACAACCCTCTCAGGAAAATGAAATTGTGAAACTTCCAGTGATACCAGTGGATTTTCTGAAGTACTCCATGTATTCTTACCCTCTCCATAATCCAGTCCAAAGTGCAAATTTTAGTAGAGTTAAATAGGGAACTAAAAAAGATAGACGTGGCAGTGAGTGAGAATTCCACATGCAAGTTAGCTGTGGCCTTAACTTGCCTGCCCTCCAATGAGTTTAAGGTCTCTAACTCACTGCAGCTGGGGGGCTTTGCCTATCCTGCTAATTGCCTCCTTGATATGTAAACACCTTTGAGTATTTAACCCCACACAACTGAGTTTCTGAGCTGTGAGTTTTTGGATCCACACTGTAGATTCCTGAGGAAGTGGAGGTGTGCTGGACTTCAGTGTCCTCTTCTGAATTTGTTTCCGATCTCTTTCAAAGTGCTTTGGACTGGTTTTAATCCTTTAAAAAAAAATTGTTTCCCCTGTGCAATAGCAGTGATGAGCATCACTGTTCTAGTGGAGAAGCGAATGTGGAGCCAAGGACTTTGAAGTGGCCAGAGCCCTTGCATGAGGCAACGTGAACTGGTCAGGCAATTGAAGAGGAGCTAAAGTACCTTTCTGGTGCTGTTTGAAGGTAATTTCCAGTTTCATTTAAACTGACTTGGGTGAAATGTGTGCCATTGTGAACTTCCTTGAGGTTAGAGATTTCAGAGCTGTTTTCAGTTGCTGTTTTATTTGGGTGATTTGGTACCTTGGTGTTTTTCTGTCATGTGGATGTTTTTCTGCCTCCTTCTCTGAGGTCTTCCCTGGAGATTCAAAATGGTTCTGTATCATTAAAAGAAGTCCCTTTTGCAGTTTACCTTTTGGGCTTTACCTTTCTTTTAGCTCTTCCTGGCAAGTTTCTGGCTTTATGCACTTGGATTTTTCTAGCTGGGCAAGAATGGTGGATGCGTAATGGATTGGTCTGGGATCCTTGATAATCTTAAGTGTGTATGAAGCTGAATCTAAATAGGCAATTACTTGTTGTGGCTTATTTAATTTCACTCAATTTTCTCTCTCCTGACTGTTTATAAGGTATTCATACCATGTTTTGCCTAATTGACAAAAGTAAACTCTTATCTTTCCTAAAGGAAATATGCCAAACTAGATGGTTTCAAATGGAGACTGTAGTCATATTGGCATTTTTACTCATCTTGATTACAACATTTAGTAGTGGAAAAACTGCTGATAAAACGACATGATAAAATGCTATTAGACTTCTAAGGAAAGCAAAAGCTAAATGGAGCTGATGGGAGACAAATCTGGCCACTAAAGCAGTTTTATCTCATGGCAAGTCTCTGCTCTAATCTAGGTTTCCATTCATTGAATGGGTAATAGCAGGTAAAGAATGACTTCTTCTTTAATGTAATAACATAAGCATTGTGTTGGTTTTTTTTTTTTTTTGGGAATTCAGACTCAAGTTCTGAAGAAACTAAGGCTTTATTTCAATTTGGCTGGATATTTTGAGGATTTTAATTTTTAAAAAAGAGAGCCTTTTAATCTAAAGAAATACATGCTGTGTTTCTACTGGAATACAGAGAGACAAATTTACTGTTGCTTTTTCTTTGTTTGTTTAGTTTTGGAGATTTATTTTTTTTTTTGAAGCGCTTGTCTGCTGAAGGCTGTAATTGGCTCTGGAGAAGGCCTTTTACTTGTGTTTCCCAGTCATGGATGTCTGCACTTATCTCATTCTTGGCATCCTCCCATTTCAAAGTAAGACGTGGCAGTAAAGTATTCTGAGGCTGTGCCAAAGAGCAGATTGTTGTAGGAAAAAAAGTGTTTCTTATATGTTATGCTGAACTCTTAAGCTTCTAAGGAATTGGGCTGACCCGTTTTCCCTATAACATTAAAGAGGAAGGTAGTTACCGCCCAAATAACAAGTTTCTTTCCAGTGCCTTGCAGGAGAGCACGTACATTTGAGTGAAGAAAACTTTGGTCTGTGCCTCTTTACCTGTCCCGTTCCCAGAACTTGGCTCGGGTGGGTTGGGGGACTTGCTGTGGGACGTGGGGAGGTGTCTGCCATCCCCCGTGTGTGATCTGGGCTGCTTAGGCTCTGAGGCAGCTGGTGGGGTGAGAAAGGTAGTCACCCTCTAAGAAACCGTGTGCAAGTCACACATGCTTTTTTTATTTTTTAATTTTATATTTTGGGGTTTTTTGAAAGCTGTATTTATGAGGTGGAAGTGAAAAAGAATGAGGGGTAAAGGAGGAGGAAAAGCTGCTGCTTTTAAAGTTGTGGTAAATGTAGATCAGACTTTCTTAGCAGCAGGGTTTTACAGAAGAAGAATCCTCTGCTAGTTTCCTGTGGAATGGATTAAGGCGTTAATTAATGGATTTGGAAGTAACTCTATTCTAATGTAGTTCCTGTAGCTGAGAATATGGAGTTACAGAAAGAGAGAGCAAAGGGAAGAACTTCTCAAGTTTAATCTCCTATGTGTTGATTTATAAATCCACGTGTGTTAATCTGTGGGAATCTACTTTGGAAATGGAAGGGAGTAAACTGTATTTCGTTAAAGTGTTAAATCTGGTTTGGAACAGCAGAAAGTGGTGGAAAGTCTGCAGCTGGCAAAAGGAGATTGCTTTGCTTCAGTGTCACATGGGCTGACAGCAGAGCTGGGTGTGATGCTGCAAGAGGGCAAGGTGGGACTAGCTACTCAGAATTAAAGTAAGAGGTGAAGGGAGAACAGTATTTTTAATTGTGTTTCATCTGAGGTGTATGTTCATTGTCTCAAGAGAGATTTTGAGATTTTGTCTGTATTTGAACTGGAACAAGAAAACAGTTTTTCTCAAGCTTTGGATCTGACTTGCATCCAGAGCAGATTTGGATGGACGCCCCACCTGAATTGTTAAGGACTTGGATGAAATGTTTTAGTCTTGGCCTATTTCTGGTTAAAATACATCCTTCTGCCATGGAGCAAAAATATTTTTTTAAAAACATCTTGAAACAGAGAGGAGGAGGTTATAATCTCAAGAGCTGAGATTAAGAGATGATTTTGAAAGTTTTTTTTTTTTTAAACTGATCTACCTTTGGTAGGCAGATTCCTAAGGCTTGACTATTGGGCAGATTTATTTACACTCACAGTCATACGTGGTATTGAGAAAACTGTACCATCAATGCAGGGAAACATGAACATGACCACAGCCTTTGTCTGCCTTAAAAAATCTGACAGTGCATCCATTGCACAAAATGGTTCTCCCTCTGATTATGTGTTTCCTGTTCTGTTAATTAGGATGTCTTCACTCTTCCATATCTCATTCCTTGAAGTAATTTCTTAATGAGTCAGTTGAAGTTTTTTCAGGCATGGGAAGGGATGGGAAATTTGGTGAACTGGCTAACGTTTTCCTCTGATATCTGTTTTGATATCAATTATGATTCAGCTTCCAATTAAGCAGGTCAGGGTGCGTTAGCAAGTCTCCGGTTCATGGCTAAATACTACATAGAGAGATGGCATAAGGCTAAATTCAAGATTATCCAAAGTAATTAGGACAGAAAATTATTTAGTTTGCCTTGCTGGAAATAGTCTGACTTACTGCTGAAATGATGCCAGCCTTAGTTCAGTTCTCTCTGTAGTTCCAGGCAGAAGAAAGCCTTTTACAGCAGATTGTAATCTTTAATAAGGTTGCATTATGCAAGCGTGTAAACTGGGATGAGGAAAGACTGGAGCAGAACTCCCTGAAATAGTACGGACTTAACATGCAAAAGAGACGAGCTTGCAATTAAAAGGCCAGAATTACAAATGATCTGCTGGACAATAGGCTCTGATGTTAAAGAATGGTGGCTAAGAATATGATTTTGAAGATAAATAGACATGTCCTATACTATTGAGTTTACTTACATTCATGTCCATGTTTTGTACCTTCATTTCTAAATATTTCTAATAGCATCATAAACAACATTCATCCTTGTCTATTGACTTGCCAGGCCAAGGGAAAATGGTATCTGCTAAGCTTTATTAGACTATGTTAATTTGGCCATGCTGTGTAGGATGTGCTTGGAATGTAGCAATTTGTACACTAAGGAAAAAGATCGTTTTTTCAAATTAAGTTATGAAATTTGGCAGCATTTCCTAACACAAAATGTATGCTGAGTTGGATCTAGAACAAAAACATTACTTTTAATTTGAAAAAATCGCTTTGCATTTATCAGAGGTGCCTCATACATCTGATCATCATAAGAAACGATAAGGGAAAAAAAATCTGAAAAGCAAAAGTTATACTGTGAAGTTCCAGACTTCACTGGCTTTTTCTTACTTTGGTGATGACTAATATTTTGCAGGATCAATCATATGCATTAGTATGACTCTTATTAAGAGTATTTGTCTTTGGCTCAAGTTCTTCCAGAGTGATAGAGCTCTTCCCCCTCCCCTCCCATGAAAAATGAAATTTAAATCTATGTATCTGAAAGGTTGCTCCATGCAGAGTTCCTGTCCTTCTCTCTCACTCCACTGCAGCTCTTCAGTCCTTGATCACAGATGTCCAGGGAGGCTTCCCACAGTTATCTCCAGGCTTTGGACCAGATCCAAATCCAAGACAGTGGATTTCTTAACTATTTATCTAGAAGCTTCATATGTATGATACCTCTTTTTTTGTACATCTTGAAAGCTGCCTTTTCAAACCATGGCCGAACATGTCCAATTATATTGCCTTAAAAGCTAAGGCCCTATTATGCCCTTAGTAAATTACTGGATGCTGTTCTGCCAGATGTGCATGCACCAATTTCTCCTCTTTTGGAGCCTGTCTTCCTGCACATCTGACTAAAAGCTCTGGACCACAGCTGTCACTTGGCACTTTGAAATCGAACCATGTTTCATTACAGTTGGTATTTCTGACCTTTAAGCCCAAAAGTCTGAACGTGCCCCTTGTCGGCATTGGGCTTTATGCTGTGCTCTAAGCAGTAATTTGCTGAACCACTCCTGTGCCTTCCAAAAGCCATTTTCCTTTTGCAATTAAAAAAGGCCTTCAAAAGAGATAGCTGCAAGGGAAGTGCAGTATTCAGTAGACTCCTAAGGCTTTTGGCTCTTTTCTGAGTTAGGGAAAGGTTTTGGAAAAAAACTTTGATTTCTAAGGCTTAAACAACAGCAATAAAAAGGCTAAAATTTTATGAAAAATTGATATAACTCCATGTACTAAAGGCATGATCCTTAATAAGGGAAACAGTTCCTATAGATAGCATGACTTGATGCTCTCTGTAAAGTCCTTGTTACGTACATGTTCACGTGTTGCTTGATTTCCTTCTTAAAAGATGATGGGATAAAGCTCTCTGTGATATCCTGGTGGTCCTGCTTAGCAGATACACTCCTGCATACTGTACCAATAACTGGCTTTGCTTGGTGGATGCCTTGCTGCGTGGAACAAGGTGGTGGTATTTTACTCAGGGATGAAGTATCTAAGGTATTCTTAATCTCTAATTGTTTTTGAATTAGAAGTGCTGCTTCAGAGGTGCCTTCAGGGCTGTAATCCCCTTGGGTTGATGACACAGGAGCTGCAGCCAATGCCATGGCTAATCCAGCTCCACAATCTCAAGGGAATGAAAGCGAGTTGGGTATTCAACCTGCTTTTGAAATGAGGTCATTTTAAAGTGCTCAAATAGGGATTTGAAGAGCCAAACTTACACGCACTGAGTGTTCCAGTTCCAGTTTAACTAGGGGTGATGGTGTTTGGTTTGTTTTCATCACAAGATGCAACAGGATATGAAACTATTGCCACTTCTGTGAAGAGGGGAAGGTAAGGGATGCTGAGGACACCAGCAATGCCCCTAGAAAAGAGCAGGAATATGCTCAAGGGTAATGTTAAGGGTAAAAATCTTTGTCCTTTTCCCTAAGGATGAGCCTTTCTGGATGTAAAATGCTCCTTTTTGTTTCTTAAGGCAAACCTTTGCTCAGATGGCAATGGTATATTTCTTGTGCTAATCTAAATCTTCTATGTCTTCCCCTGTGCAGTTTCTTTGCCATTGAATTTTTATGGCCCCCTAAGTAAAAGGGGAAATTAAAAAGCATCTATTTGTTTACTCTAGTCCTGTCATCTGGAATAAATGTCCCAATTTATCCCAAGCCCTGCTTACACTAAGAAAGTTCAGTTAGCTGATGGTAAATGAACCTGGGTCATCTTTCATTAGTCTCCGTAGCTGGACAAAGCTTTCTGCTCTACCTTTTGTTTTTTTCCCCCTCTTACTTTGATATTTAAATGCTCTTTTTTTCCCCTCTTACTTTGATATTTAAATGCTCTTTACTTGGTTAGGATGGGTGTTTTTACTCTGTCCCCTGAGGCCCCTCATGAAAATGAGATTGTTGCATCTTAGAATATCCTGTTAAGCAAAACTGCCTGAATAAAACACAGATCCGTGTTTTATGACAATAGCTGACTGTGCAGTGGTGGGGAACGTGGGTCCCTCAGGACTCGCACGCTCCTTTACCTTCTCCTTTGATCATGATGAAACAGATGAAAACTTCCTTTTATTTTTAATTACCCGTCCCTTGCTCTGCTTTGGTTTGAAAGGAGATTTCAGAAAGGCTTTAAATAAACGATATTAAAAAGACCACAGTGAGGCATTGCCAAATCCATGTCCCTCCCATTGCCTGGGGTCGTGTGGAGCATCTGTGCTATTAGCAGAAGGAGCAGGAGAGCCCCAGCTCGGTGATGGCACGGGGTGCACCAGCGGCAGAGCATCGCTGGAGCTCGGTGCAGGAATTCCTTCTCCTCTCTCCTCTTGGTCTATTTTGCCTTTTGGCTCCCAGAGGCAAGGTCTACCTCTTCTGTGATGATGGTGCCTCCCACTGCTAAAGCCAGGAGCAGATGAGAGCCATTTGCTCCTTAAGTGTATTTGCATACCCTGCAGATATGTATTAAAGAAAGGGAGACCTGAGAGAGTGGGAGGAGGTGGTGAAGGCCTGTTAGCCATAAATTAGTCTCCTAAGGCAGAGAGTTGTGGCAGGTGGCTTAGGCAGTGGGCTTGCTGTCCCAGCTAATGCACTGGTGCTTCCAGCTGTTTTGATGTATTCTGTTGCTTCCTTCAGGGTTCCAAAAGCACCATCTCTTTCTTTGCTGCTCCCAGCCTACAATTTCAGAGGTCTGCCTGAAACTTAGGAGAGGATGATGAAAGAGGGAGGAATACTTTGCTCTCCAGTTGTCCATTTGTTTCTTTGTGGGTCTCTTTTTTTTCTTTCTCGTTGCACTGAGATTTGCAGGCAGTTTCTCAGCCTGGTTCCTCCTCTTTTGATCCTCCTCCAAAAGCAAAAAACATTGAACCAAACCCCCCCCCCCCCCAAACTATGCTTTATTTCTTATGCTTATTTATAATCCAATTGTCAGAACTTAATCTATCCATATGAATCACAAACTGAGATTTCGCAACCTCCAGCGTTACCTATTTTATTTTACCTGCTAAGGCTTTAATCTCGAGACATTTTTCCTCGCTTCTGAATTTTGAAATAACCGTTATTACGGCCAAATAGTGCATATCACAGCACTGACATCCAGAGCCTGCAGATTACTCGCTCTGCACAGAATGTACTCCTGGGTTTGGTGTCGTCCTCCAGCGTGACGCACGCAGCTCGGCTTTGCTCTGCGCAGAGATTTCCCTGTAAGCTTCAAGAACTTCTGAAACTGGATTAGCCAGAACTGAAGCCGGCCCTGGCTTTCATAGGAAAGCATCGGAAGGACAGTGTTGACCATTTTGTCTAATTTTTAAGTTCTCTGCATAGCTCTGCTTACTGTGACGGAACTTCACTGAAAACTATTGATTTTAGGAAAGGCTTGTGACTGGGTTGGAAGTGGTGCCTGGAGTAATGATAGGCTGCAGATATATCCGTCTTGGGTTTGGTTGGGTTTTTTTTTTTTTAGAATTTAACTTTGTAGTTACAGTTTATTTTGTACGCCTACACTTTTCCACTGCAATAGGACACATATTTTATTGGTCTGCTTTGAACAAGGTAAATCTGGATAAAGTTAAAATAGTGAGAACACTAGTCAGATTATATTCTTATTGATGTTTTAAAAAATTATTTCCTTCCCCTTTATGCCCTATAGGGAACTCCCTATAAAGAGAGCTTCAATGAATGTTTTTTTATTTGAGCATCTCAAAGACCTTTATGTAAATTACATTTTTTAAGAATGTGGAATGGAAGAAACCCCCTGAGTTGCTGTGTGCCTTCCGCTGCTGGTGTGGGCAGTCCTATTGCATGATCCCTTTCCTTGTGGTTGTCCCTTTTGTGATCTCCATTTCTCAAATCAGTAATCTGTGGCAATTACGGAGAAGGGTTGGTGTCAGGGCTCAGACAAAGCCAGACTTTTGTGTTGCAGTTACACTGTGCTGTCCTCTAAACAGACTATTCACCAAGTGTAGGAGTGTCCATAGTAGTTCTGCCAGGTTCTATGATCAAACAACAAAGTGTGTTTTGACCATGGAGATTACAAATGGCATGGGATTTAATTTTGGCAATAATTTTTCTTGCTGTGAATTCCTGAAGCAAGTGGAACAATTAAACTGAAATTCACTTCATGATACATATATTTATCTTAAACAATTTAAATCTGAAAACGGTCTTCATTATTGTAGGATGAAGACAGGAGAAGGTACAACTCCCTGCCATGCACTAATGAAAATAGGCAGTAACTCTGCTGTGGTCAGTGAAATTGTTACGTGAACATAAAGAGCCTGAGGGCCCATTTTATGACCTCATGTCTGTTTAGGAAGCCTGGCGAGTTGGAGGATAGAGTTCTGTCTCCTAGACGTGAAGCCACAAGTCGTTACAAGTTTCCTGCTCATTCAGAAACTGCAGTAACCGAAACCTGCTACTTCCAGGGCTGTGCTGATTTTGCAGACTCTGCGTATTGCAGGAGTCTAACAGAAAGGGAAGATTAAATAAAAGTGGCATCAGTTCTCACAGGTAACTCATCAAGAAAATAGCAAAGAATAAATATCCAAAGGCAAAGGAAGTGTTGACAAACATTATGGAAAGCTGCAGAGAATGAAAATGAGCGTGCAGTAATAATTACTGGCTGATGTCCTTTCAAGCCAAGAGATTTACTTCTTAATTAGGAAGATGCCTCTTGGGCTGGGAATAATTAGCAAATTTAAGTGCAAAAGAAGGGGGAAGATACAAAATTTTGTTTGTAGTTCATGTGTTCATTACCACAGCTTTTGGAAAACAGCTGAAAAGGATAATAAATTTTTTTGCAGAGCACTTAGTAAATCATTTTTCTGATCAACTTCTTTTTTTGGAGCTAGTTTACCAGCATGTATGTGCTGTTTTAACATCAGTCCCTTCAAGAGCTCTACCAACAGTTTGGTTATCACCCCCATTTGTGACTTGAAGCGAATTGCTCACCTCTCAGCACAACACTTGAGCAGCACAGAGCAAGCCAGAGGAATTTCCTTAGTCTCCATAGGTATGAATGTTGACATTGGACCTGATTTTAGGAAGTGTGAAGCACTCTGAAATCCCATGGATGCTAATGGAAAAAATATGGAACAAAATTTCTTCTCTTCCTGCAGATGGTCCCTCTCTACTGGAGTCGTGCGGAACTGATTTGAAAGCGGATGGGGGGGCAAAGGGGAGTATGTTAGTCCTCCAATTTTCTCATACTAACCCTAAAATGCCTTTTCAGGTGGCACTGTGGCACTGCCCTCTTGTTTGCCTGGTGTCAAGATAAAGATGTGATGAAAACCATTGGTCTTAAAAGTCACTTGGCTAAAATGGAAGTGGTTCTGAGGAGTGAGAGTGTTCTGTATGGTTGGCAGCTGGGAGGTATGAGGAGAATTAAAACTCTGAAGTGTTTGCCCTTTTCTTTGCGGAAGGGTTATGCAGCTTATTTTATGGGGTGGTTTGAAACGGTTGTGGTTTCATTCATCAGTACTAGAGATGATATGGGCAGAAAGAGGTAAGGTTGCCGGCCCTTAAAAACACAGGAAAAGATGTCTTCTCTGAGGCTGATTTAACTCTGAGACCAGTGGGGATGTCACTAGTGTGGCCCATGGGATTTGGATCTAGTGAGCAGACTAATGGCAGGGAGTGACTTTGGTTGTCTTGGCTTCTGTAGCTAGCACAGGCTTTCCAGTTAATTCTTGTTTGCAATAGGCTCAGTTTGGCTGGTGCGGATGATGCTGTGGGCTCTGCCTCCATGAAGAGACATCTCCTCACTCATACGTGAACTCCAGATCAAATCTGTGGGTAGGGTATACCTGGTAGGGTGTATGTCAAGGCATGTTTTCTGCCAGCCACAAGACCAAGTGCAGTGTGTCACATGAACTGCATCTTTTGAGCTCTTTTCTGTGATCTGATTTCATTTGCCAATTGCTTTTTGGTTTATGTCCCTCTGGGACAGTAAGTCCATTGAAAATCTTTGTTGGATATTGTAAATTTCAGAGTTTGGATCATTTACTGCTATTTTAATCTTAGAATGAAACCCATCAGATGTGTCTTTCTATCAGAAGTTTGAGATCTGATCAGGACCTGACCCACTATCTGGTGCTAGCAGGCATTTCCACTATGTCTCGGTTTTAAGAAATAAAATATTCTTGAAGTGGAGCCATGTGATGTGGCTTTCTAGTGACTGTTTAGCTGTGGTCCAAGCTTGTGTTTCTCAGTGTACCAAAATGGTTTACAAAACAGTATATAGGCTTTCCATTTCCTCTTAAATGCTACCAAGAAACTCTCAAGGGCTAGCAGAACATTAAAAAAATCACAGGAGGCCGGCTGTGTAACACACAACTGTTCTGGCTCAGCAAAAGCAATATATAAAATGAAGGGTGGGATAATTTATTTCAGATTTAGGATGAGAATAAGGGACAGACTTCCTGAGAAGCAGTCACACTGAGAGGGTACAAATTGAATGTGGTTGTGTCACTATAAGGTGTTTATTGACTATAAAAGTGTTTGAGAAGTACATATGTCAGAACTATGATGTACAAGTATAATATACTTGTTAATGTATACGTATAGTAAGCGAGTGGCATTGTAAATTCTAGGGCATATACAATAAATTATCCTACTGACCTAAATAATTTTCTGTCAGAACACTTCTTCCCTCTTACTTTTTCAAACTGTCTGTGGTAAATCTTCCATGTGTTTCACTGAGATTTGTTCTTAAATCCTCACACTATTTACCCCTTAAGGTTGAAAGCTTGAATTGAAGATAAGCTGCTATAGAAAAATGCATGTTTCACTTCCAGACAAGCAAACTGCTCCTAATGCTTACCTGGCTTCATGGGAAACGATGTGGGAGACGTGATACTTTGCCATTTAACACTACAAGCAGGATGTTTAATGTTGTTCTCACTGCTTGCAGTTTGTTGCGCCTCAGCAGGTGAATTTGATGGAGTTCTTTGTGTCATAACCATGTCACCAAGCAGGTGTGAAAAATAACTGATCAAAATTGCAACGCAAATGGATGTTGTGAAATAAGCTCATTGTGGCATGCTGGTATTATTGGCCTAGAATTAAATATTCTTTTAAAGTATTCATTTCATTTTGCGTAGTGTAACAGGGATCATAGACAGGAGCCAATTTCATGTCCATAACATATTCCAGTATTCAAGCAAAGCAGAAAGGAAAAGAATATGCTTAAACAGTCATTATTTGGTTGCAAAACAAATTGAAAGATTAAGATTTCTCTGCTTTTCTGGCACAGTGTGAAAGTCACTAATCCCTTTGAAGATCTCAAACCCCTGCCATATGAATATGTTTTATAGCTATCATTACTGTTAAGAGCTGTTTTGCAAAGCATTTGGACAGAACCTGGTGTAGGAGAGGTTCTGCATGTTGAAGTGCAAACGCTTATGTGGCCTCGTGATACGTTCTGTAACCTTTGATCCAGACAGCTCTTGGGCTGAGCACCAAGGCTCTTGGAGCATTCTGGCTCAGTCCTGCTCCCAGTTACAGGCTCATGTTAAAAAAAAATTAAAAAAAGAAAAAATATTAGAAATTCTTTTTTTAGTTATTCTTGTTGTCTTTTTGTTTCTTGACCCTGAGTTCCTGTTATATTTTCAAGTAGATGTTTACATATTGTGAGGGCTAACAGTTTGCCTCTCTATTTAAATTTTTCTTAAAAGCCCCCTGTATGAATATGATGGTGTATGTTTAAAGACAGGAACTGAAACCTGATCCTGTGCGGCTTCTGATAAAACCAGGAGAGTAAATGTACAGTTGCTTACAATTAGAAAGACAATGGATTTCAAATACTTCTGTAACTAGGAATTGATTTCAGGTCTGGGAGTCTATTAGGTTCCTTCTGTATTGCATCCTGGTCCCACTGGGACCAGGAGGAGCCAGTGCTCTGGTTGATGCTCAGTTCCTCAAAATACTGCTGTAATTTGAATAATCAGTGAGGGTTATAGAAGAGTTCCTTCAACCTGGTTTCCAGGGTGTGCTCCCACCACGGGGCTGCCCCACACACCCCAGGGGGCTCAGTGCTGCTCCGTGCTCAAATGCAGGCAGGGTCTTGGCAGGAAGAGTTTCTCCCTGACACAGTCACCTTCCAAGTGTCCCAGAGCTGTGACAGCCTGCTTGCCTGACAGCAAATACTGGGGAGGTGGTAGGATTTTTTTTCCCCCTGAGTTCTCATTTGTTTGCTGTGGATGGACAATGCACAGAATTTCCCACCATAATGTTGTTTAAATATTTAATGAGGTAGAGAAAACCATCTGCTTTGAATATAAGTGTTTCCATTTACATTGTGAGCTCAAGGTGAGAATCCAGTCTGACGAAGGCTTCTGATTGCTTTCAAGATCTGGCATTTGTGGATCTGGGATTCTGATCTGTCCTATTTTAAACCTAAGATTTCCTTATAACTTTTTAACTCCTTGGAAATAGTGGTGTGTTAAGCAGCAAACCCTGACTTAATGGTGGGAGAAAGGAATGGCTTGGTACTTGGATCTATCCCATAAATGAGACCTAGAAAGCATGGAAGTTGTTTTTTAATACTAGTAAGTGTTGCCAGTATAAGAACCATTTAGAGTAGATGCTAGAAAGCATGGAAGTTGTTTTTTTTAATACTAGTAAGCATTGCCAGTATAAGAACCATTTAGAGTAGATGGAATGGAGCTGTAGGGTAATTAAGAGCTGGGGTCTGTGTCTAGAAGAACTGTGTGGTTTTGTGAATGCACTGCAAAAGTCATCCTCTCTCTGCAGCCCATCATCCATTGGGAGCTGTGACCTGTTCTGAAGAGGTTCGCAAAGACACTAAAAGCAGCAAACCTTTGAGCAGGAAGATTAGTTCTGTGTTGTCTGACTCCTTGTTTCCCTGGAAATTTGTTAGATGCATCCATTGGAAAATATATTTATAATAATGGTAACACAAAAATTAATAACCACCTCAGCTTTCACCAAACACTAAAATAAGTATTCTGTGCTTTCCACAGTCCTTTGCTCGTTGGAATTGATTTTCTGCTGGAGCGTGCTTGCTGTGGAGCATTGGAATGAATTCCTGTAGTTTTACAAATTGGCTGGATTAGAAGGTCCAGTGTTACATGTCAAGAGTCATCAGATTCTCCAGATAAATGGGGTACTGCCTGTTTGGGCTTTTTGGATGGCTCTTAAGGTGTATGTGTTTATGGGGTGTTGGTTTTTTTTTCTTTGTTTGGGTTGGATTTTTTTCTTTTTTACTTACAGCCTTCAGTGTAAATGAATAGAAACTGTCAGGGATCATAAAGGATTTCTGGCCAGATATTCAGATTACTTTGACTGCAGCTTGTGCAGCTCCTAAGAGCTTCTGGATGATGATATGCTGACACTTAAACCAAAGCAGTAACCCATAGGAATGTCAGTGCTGACATTTGGGGGAGATGGATGGGAGAACTCCTCTTCCTCTGGTACATCCCAAAAGCCACACCAGAAGGTCTTCAGGAAAATATACTCCTTTCCTTATTTTCTCCTATCCACCAGCTCCATGAACATGACGTTCTCCTTCAGAAAGACCAAGCAGCCTTTAAAGTGGCAAAATTGGAGAGTAGACTTCCCTTTCTGTATTTGGAAATTTCGGAATTTCCAACTTAGTATCCCATGGGAACACCTTCAGGTGAGCTCTGGGCTCTGGGAGGGATGCAGAGAGCAGATGGGAAATGCTGAATGTCCCCTTTGCCTGCTGGGGGCTTTCCAAATGAAATCTATTTGACTCAATGCATGTTGTATGACATGGCCTTTTATACTTTTCAAGAGTCTGTGCTGGTATGAGTTTGGGCATGGTATGTCAGAGTGAGGATCTTTTTGTTACATTAAGGATGGTTTGGTCCTGTTTCCTTGAAGGTGGTTTGTTCAGCTGAGGTTCCATTCTCCTCTGCATTGAGAAGTGGTTCTCCAGAAATCACGGGACTCGATGAAGGATGGTGGTGTACTGTCTGTGACCTTTATGAAGAACCAAATTTGAACAATTTGTGGAAATTGCATTTAATGTCCAGCAGCATCCACTCGTCAGCTCACTTGCTCTAATGATATTCAGTCAATTTTCTTTTTCCTGCAGAAGTTATGGTCAGCTGCCAATCCAGCTGTTATTTCAACATCCTACCTGCAAGTATGTATACCTAAAGACTTTCTTTGTGTTATATTACAAAAAGTAAAGCAGTCTCCATCAAAGAGTGGAAAGGCTTCATAAAGAGGTTTGGGGTTTTTTTTTTAATGCAGTCTTAACTGTTGAACATTTAGTGGCTTTTCCTGGTGAGCTGCAGGTGGAATGGAAACTTTCTGCACAGCTTAAAGAGCTGGTTGTAGCCTGTGGTTCTGTCATGGCTTTCTTGAGTCTGGGCTGTATTACCAGTGAGAGGGCACTGATGTGTGTTCAAACACATGATGTTTAAAATGAGGGGGGGTAGGGGAAAGCACCTTTGTTTTTAGAGGAACATACAGAATGTAAAAGCCTGGTGTGAGAACAGGAGCTGGGCAGTGTTGTCTTCTGCCAAATCACAGTGTGTCTAGAGAAGAGAGACAATTAAAATAAGCTGTGTGGGAGTAATGTAATGTGATCTGTATTTAAAAAAATAAAAGGAAAAAGAAGAAAAAGCTCTCTTATGGCTGGTGTATTTCTTCAGAGTTACCCTCAAACATCTGAGGGAATTTCCCGGTAGCGTTTGTGAATGTGTTTAGACGTGGCTGGAAACCACTGAGGCCTGAACGCGGTACAGGGGGAAGCGTGTAAGTGCTTGTGGAAGTGAGCGACAGGCTAAGGGTTTGCCAAGTCATAAGACAAAAACAAATTAAGGGAGATGGGTAGGGTCAATTCCCAGAGCTGGGTGCGAACTGTAGCTGGTGAGTGTGCCGCTGATCTTGCCGAGAATAATTGTAGATCAGTTTTATAATGCTGAATGTTTGAAGCCTTTTATCTTCAAACTCCAATATTTTTTTTCATTTGCTATAAATAAGTTTTGTTCGTGACAAGATTGTCAGATAAATGCCTGCTTGATGCAGATAAATGTGTATTTAGCTGACTTCTAAGCCGTTTTGTTCAACTGAATGCATATTGCCATTCACATTGTCAAATTGAGGTGGTTGTGAAATCTGAGTCCACCTTAACTCAGTCTATGATTAAGTTTTCTAGGACAATGTGCTTCATATTATTTGTAAAATGATCTGTATGTTTTCAACACTGTATAAAAGCTGTTAATAATTTGGAGAAGCTTTAAAAAAGTTCTGAATCAAATGTAAACAAAGTGTAAGTGGATACCAATTTCCTAGAGCATCTCTTTCCATTTCTAGGTTCCCATCTTCTGTCAGGGCTTAAAATTTGCAACGATTTCATATAAACGAGCACAAATACATGCAAGTTGGATAGAAACTACAACATGAATTTCAGAGTACATACGAATTTGTTTTGTAACTCGGTTGGATGTACAGAATGACAAAGATGCTTCAGTTGTACTCTGAACCACGGAAAGCAGTGGAGGGAAGCTCTGAGCTGCTACATCCAGCCTGGAGCACTCCTGAACTCAGTTTAGGTGTATTGCCCTTGAGTCAAAGGCATGATTGCAGCTCGTGTAGGCTACATGCACTAGCTTTAAAATAACTGAGTTGCTTATCTGTAACAGATTGCTGAGGCAGCAAGAGCTTGATGGAAAGGCTGCAACCTCCCCAAACAACCTGTAACTGCAGCCTCCCTCCTCCCAAGGCCCCCTGCCCCTGATAAGCCTGAGATGAGTTTTTTGGTGAAATGAATACCCACGGAGCCTGTTCTAAACTTACTCAATCTCAGCCTGCATGAGCTGTAGGCACAACGTTAGGAAGCAGACAGACAATCCTTAGAGCGTAGAGAGAGGTTCATGCACTAAATCCAATTGCTCAGAAAATGAGATTTGGTTAAAAATCCTCAGATTTGTTGTTTAATTTCTCATCATGTTTGGGTTTATATCTGCTGCCTCCTCTGAGCTTCTAAGATTGCGTTAAAGTTCAAACATTTCTTTGCAACCACAACAGCCAGAGCTGTTTTGTTTTAAATGCAGGGAGAGAATCACAGGGAGTTATGCTCCTGCCAGAGTAGGCTTTAAAAGAAACCCCTGCTGGTATCATAACAACAGTGATAAAATTGTGAAATGAGTTCTTTCCTCTAAGCATGAATTGCTTGAACTTTATAGCAGTAGAAAAAAAAGACTTCACTGGGATAGAAGAGGCTGTGGTTGTGTAGGATAAACCACTAATTTTGCTGTCTGTCACTTTTCATCAACCATAGAGTTTTGTCATCTTGAATTGTAACTTGCAATTCTTGTATTCGGATTGGAGCTTAACTGTGAATTGAGACTAAACAAGTAGATGGGGGTTTTGCAGTGAGTTTGCAGGAAGTGTGATGTGTAATACCAAATGATGTAAAACAAAGCTATGAGATGCACTTTGGTTTTTTTGTGTGTAGAGAGGAACAGCTTGTGAGTTGCAGTGATAATACATAGCATTTCCACAGAATTCTTCCTCATCTGGGGCTTCAGGAGGTCAGACTGTCTGTATGGGAACTGAGTGAAACTCTGTTCTTGGACTTCAGGAGTGGGATGGGGCTGACCATGTTCCTGTCTCATTTTTAGAGCAGTTAAGGAATGGTGCAAAGGGCAGAACAATTCCAGAGGAGGGGAGGTGAAAGGAGATATGGAGATATCAAGGTCTATAAAATCATGAGTGGTCAAAGGAAGGTAAATAAGTAATCACTGTCTCATGTCTCTTCCTATATAACAACTAAGAGACATCATATAAATCTTACAGAGAGCAGTTTCTCCTGACTATTGCTGGTAGGAGCTGCTGGAACTTTGTGGTTAATTCCATTCTCAGTAGCTCTCCTGTATTATATTGTCCAAATATCCCATCACTCTCCTTGCATTAACCTTTCTCAATTTCTTATTATACTACTTCTCCCATCCTCTGTTAGTTGGCATCAAAGCTTTTCAGACATTGGAGAAAATGTTTTCTTTTTCTAACTCACCATTTGCTTTAGCAGTATGGGGTTTGTGTTCGTTGTGATATTTTTAAGATATTTTCTTGGCATAATGACTGATTTGCAAGAAGTTGAGAAGACACAAAAAAGCCCAAGATGGGGAAATTAAATTTGGTTTAATTTCTTGGCAGTATGCAGAATCATTTCCCCAGTCCCTCTAGTTAACAGGCTTATTCCCAAGCTATCAACATTCTTGGGTCTTTTTGTGGCTGAAAATCTGTTTCTCACGATCCATGTCATTGGGACAGGGCAAGAAGTGACTATGTAGGCTGCTCCATCCCATGCTTTTGTGGCTGCTCTGACTAATGGATGTTCAGAGACCCCTTGATAATGGGATGTTTTGCTTATTCATAAAATTTCATCAGTGCCAATTTCTGAAGAAATTTCTTGGTCTACGTGCAGTGTTGTACCCAGAGGCATGCATTTGGCAGGCCTGATAATAAGTCTGAGTATTGAGGATTGTTATGTCTTCCTCACCAATGTGTCTAAATAATGGTTCATAATTAACTCTGGCAATCTCTCTTGTCCAAGCAAAATTCATCATTCTGTAATTCTCTGGGGCTTTTGCCAGCTTTCCCGTGAGGAGTGTTTGGACTGTGTGTGAAGAGGTTGCAAGGCCAGCTAAAACAGCCAGCAGATGATTCCTCCAATTAGTGTATAGTGAGTGTAATGCCCATCCTTGCTGGGAGGGTGCCTTTTCCACCCTGGCAGTGGGGCAACCATCAAAGTGTCCCTGTTTGTAGTAAATAGCGCTTGGTCTCAGTGG
Source organism: Calidris pugnax (assembly GCF_001431845.1). Lineage (NCBI taxonomy): Eukaryota > Metazoa > Chordata > Aves > Charadriiformes > Scolopacidae > Calidris > Calidris pugnax. The sequence continues at coordinate 13,476,697 of NW_015090893.1, forward strand.
AACATGAAGTGATGAGGCTTTTCTAATCTTACTTGTTTTTCATGGTTTGCATGAGGCTTGAAAATTCAGTGGAGGTGGGTATCAATATTTTCCTTGAGGGATACAGAATATAGATGTGATTCCCAGTATGGTAAGAGTTTGCTTCCCATCTTTCTAACCATCTTCTGGTTGCAACATAGACTATTTGCCATCTGTAGAGGAGTCCTCCCATTTTTATTCTAATCCCTACACTGGAAATGGAATGTGTGAGATATTTTGGCATTCAGCAGGAGAAATGCCAAGTGGGGACATTGCAGGGACATTGACCTCAGACCGAGAAGATACTGTGTGTTTCTTAGGATGGTTCATAATAGTTATCTATTTCCATCTAGTCTGCATTTTTCCCAGGCGTGCTCCTGCAAAACAAGGTTCCCAAGGCAGACCAGTCCCACGTGTCTTTAAGAAGGATGGATTGAAAAAAGATTGTGGTGTCTTAAGAGTTTCTATGCCCCTTCCTAGAAATCACTGTTACAGGAAAATGCTGGACCCAAGTTGTGATCTGGGATGGAAAATCCTATGCTCTTGGGTCATATGCAAAGGATTTGTGAGTCACATGGAATTTACACGTCACTTGCTGAACTCAAACCTTGGAAAAGGCTAATCTTCTATTAATTTATGTAAACAGGAAAGTGTGTTCAGCCATTCGGATGTTCTCAAGCTGCATACTCTACCTTCTTCTGTTAGTTTTCCCTTGAGAATAGCGAAGTCCTCTCAGCACACCAGTCCTGCTTTATATTTCATACCTGTACGTTGACTTTGCCTAATTCTCCTGTCTACGTTTGCATTATTTTATCTTTCGATTTGAAAACTATGTACATCTGTAAAAACAAAGTGTAATATATGGGAGTGCTATGCGACTGTATTCATTTGAATTAATGTCCCTTAAACTGCAAAGGCTGCAGATTTCATGTATCGCAGTATGGTAGAGCTCTGCATTTAAAGAAAACAAATCCTGGTTTTATGAAGGGAAATTTATAGTTGGCTCCACGTTCATTTAATTTTGGTGGTGCAATAAGAGGAAAAGTGGTGGCAAAAACTTACATTGTCAGTCTGAATTCACAGACTGTACAATCTTGGTTTTGTTGCCTCTCTACCAACAGGAATTCTGCATGTTCGCATTCTTGATCCTTCTCCCCTTCCTTGAGGAAACACAGCTGTGGAGCAGGAGCCGTGGTTGTACTGTGTTTCTGGAGATTGCAGGAGGAGTTGGGTTGCACTATATGTAAATGAGGTTGTGTTGTTTCAGTGTGTCAGGAATAAGTGCTTTATCATATCCATTAACATCTCTTTTCCCAGTAGGCAGTTTTTCTGCCCCCAAAATGGCTGAAGTCAAATGTCCCAGGCATAGGTACATGGACATTAATAGCAGGCACATAGTCATCCCGATTTAAAGCTGAAGGTGATGGCTTTTTGCCTTGAAATATGATGATTTATTTACTTGGTGTAGTAGCCTTAAGATATCTTTCACGATGCTTTGAGGGTTAGTTATTTGAAGAACCAAAAAATTTGATCCAAACTAACTGAAACTGTGAAGTTACTGGGGCTTAGCTAGAACATATCAAGCCTCCATCAGAATGGTCTTGTCTGGGAGTAACGTTCATCCTCTGGGTAGGATTAAGTTATGATGAACAAATGTCTGTTCCAGTTGAGCCTATTCCTTTCATTTACGTGCATCAACTTTGAGGCCCTATTTGATTCATTTATGCCTGTTTGTTCTGCACAGCCTTCTAGGTTTGGCTTATGATGCCTCCTCACCTGGTAGGAAGCCTGCCGAGCTCTGATTTTCCCAAACTACTCCAAGCACCTGAAATATCTCTCACATAAATTTTCCCCTTACATATATTTTGATATCTCCTTTCATGGTTGGTGCCCACAACCCTATTTTAAACCTGTTGCAGTGATGTCTAAGTGGGGCAGTGGAGTGGTCCTTTTTCAATTACTCCATGCTGCCCAGCGTCCACTGTTCCCCTTCTGTTGGGACTCGGAGCCTGGCTAACCCAGGAGGAGGCATAGCTCAATCGCAAGTCAGAACACAGAATTTTACTTTTTTCTAAATAATCTGGTTCACAAAAAATGCTGTGGATTAGCTCAAATGTGGCTAACAGCTGTGAATGGGGTCACATCAGCTTTCGCCCCTCTGCTCCGGGATGCTTGTCTTCCCCTTTGTGCTCCTTCAGGTATCACAAAACTCATTCCTGGAATGGAGATAAGAACTTCATCTCAGATGTGTGAAGCTTTCCAGGGAAAATCGTTTTGTATTATTACTTGTCTGTTACTTACAGATGGTCTTTCCCTCTGTCTGTATGTGAACAACTAAGCTGTGGAGTGTAACAATGCCCAGAGCAGATGTGTGATAGGGAGAGGACAGTGACACTAGAGAGTATTGACCTGAAGGTATGAGTTAGAGGACCAATACTGGCTATGAGCTGAAGTATGTGATGCACATATGGGATCCCCTATGTGGTTTCAATTTACATGGTAATTGTCTTATTTTTATATTTTTTTTTTCTCCTTTTGCTTTCTGTCACTATCTTTTAAAGTTCCTGGAAGAAGGTAGGCAAACCGTTTTCTTTGGAGCCAACAGCAATACCACGTTGTTTTGCTTTTGGCAGTCTGCTAGCGCTTTGGATTTTGATTTCCTTTACCTACTAGATATATTTATATATGTAGATATTAAAATAACACAAAATGTATTTTGTCTGTTTCTGTTCATCTTTAAAACAATGTGCAGCTGTTGAACTGTGTGTGAGCATTCACTTGCCGTGGGTCATTCTTGCTGGATGTCTTGTATTGCTGCACCCAGGCAAGAACTATCTCGGAGAACAGTGGGATGGGCTTGGTTCTCTCTCCAGCTACTTGAAAAAAGTAAGAATAGTGAAAAATAATTACGGGCATATATGTGGTGAGGAATCACAGAATGGTAGGGGTTGGAAGGGACCTTCAGAGGTCATCTAGACCAACCCCCCTGCCAAAGCAGGGTGACCCAGAGCAGTTTGGACAGGAACGCATCCAGGTTTGAATGTCTGCAGAGAAGGAGACTCCACCACCTCTCTGGGCAGCCTGTTCCAGTGCTCTGCCGCCCCCAAAGTAAAGAAGTTTTTCCTTGTGTTCAGGTGAAATTCCCTGTGTTCCAGTTGGTGCCCATTGCCCCTTGTCCTGTCACTGGGCACCACTGAACAAACTTACAAGGAAGGAACTTTGAATGATGTTCTTGCCTTTACATGGTCATTTTTCATCATGTTTCCTGTGATATAAATTCTCCACTTCTAAAAATCCAGTGATGGCAGCTGGATAGCAAACCACTTGTGATGCTTCAGTTGAAACCCTGTTCTCCTCCTTGCTGCTCAAGCCTTTTCTGTTGGACCCTTTTTGTTCCTTACTGTAGGTTTGCTCTCTCTCCCATTCTGCCCTTCCCATCTCTTCTTTCTCTTGTCTTTCCTCCCCTTGGTGTTTTGAGTCATGGGCCTTCCTGTTCCATCTTCCTTCCTGCTTGCAGCCAACGGAGGATTTATCTTAAGCAATTTTCACCTGCAGGTCTGCTGAGACTCCAAGGAAAATGTTCTCTGGAGTATTAGGCTGGCATGGAGTGGACACAGCAGCAGGGACCACCAGGTCAGCAACTTGTGGGGCCTGTTTTTCTTCTGCTCCATTGACTGCCTTTGCAGTGTGCCCTTGTTCAAGAGGTTCATTAGCTGTTGGTAGGTCAGAGTGTGTGCTGTGTTGATACAGTGCTGATCTCAGAGGTCACTGTCCAGAATTTTGAGTCATCAGATTAATCCTCCAGCATCTTAGTCATGTTTTGTGGATGCAAACCGGAGGCTGGGGCTGCGTGGGGTCATGGTGGTGATGTTGCAGAGGGAACACAGCTGTAGATCTGTTAGGGTTAGATGGAAGTTTTGGGTCAGTTTTCCCTCTGCGAAGAATACTTTTTCCCAGAGCAAACCCTAAATCTGCTTCAAAATGTCTATCTAAAATTTAGGTTTTCCTTAAAAAAAAAAAAAAGAGAAACAGCAACATTTTTGAGGGAGGAAACTCAGATACTGAAAATCATTTTATTTAATTGAGAACAGAAGTAATTTATTTTTTATTTATGCCAATATATTTCTCAGGAAGTGAATGGGGAGCCCCTTTCCAGCCTCTCAAAGAGCCACCCTTCCTCTCTGCTCTCCCCTCCTCTGTTTCTCCATCACTCATGTGTAGAAGCACTGAGCATAGCAACATCCCTTGTCTCTCTTCTGTGAGCACAGGCTTCCCCCTCCGTCCTGGTGACCTGGAGGGACAGAAGCCTCTCTGAGGTACATCACTGCCTGTCCTGCACCCTCTTTTTTTATTCTCATGTAATGCAGAATCATGTCTTGTCTCTTGCTTGTATATACTTCCATGGATTTCCTTGACCTACCAACGAACCATTGACAGTCTTGCTGAGATTCTGGGAAATAATCTAAGTATTAGATTTGCATTGTGAGTCTCCTTCCTGCAGTGCTGCCTGACATTTGGGATCCCAGTGTGCCCAGAGCAGCATGTGCTCAGCTTCCCAGTGGAGCAGAAGCTTCTCTGCTGACGTACGGTCCTGTCTTCTGGTACAGGGCTGTGTCTTGTTCTCAGGGCTGGGACTACAGCGATGCTCAGTAAAGTGCTGATTTGCAATTCCCTGACATATGCTAGTTGCAATGATACATTAAGTTTCGGGAAAACAGCCCTCCTAATATGCATAGGAGATAACAGTCATCTGGTGTGTTATGAGAGAGATCTGAGGCATCTTATTTAACTTAATATCAAACCAAATGGAGAAACTTCGCAGCAATGAAGTTTGCCAGATTATCCTCTGAGGACCACAGCCCGGCTATTTGGCTGCCAATAAAACTACATATTTTTGTATTTACTAATGGGGGAGAAGCGAACTCTCAACGGTGAGTAATACAGATAGTTGCAGCTCCAGTTCCTCTTCATTCATCACCATCCTGCTTTTCCCGAGCAAAGGTCAGTGAATGTAGTTGGTGTGCTCCCCTCTCTTGTAGGTTTTACGTTCATGAGTCACCAGAGGGTCTGTGATTGCATCCTGGCAGTGTGGACTGAGACAGTTTTTGTTCCAGGAGCCTGCATGCTGCTTCCCTGCTCTTGTTGGAGGCCAGACTGAGGTGGTGGCTTAGGGTCAGGACAGGGTGAGTTTACTCCTTTACCCTGGGACTCACCTTACCTTAGGCATGTTCTTTCACATGGCAAGGGAAAAGGTCTATGATCAGGGCTGCATCCTGAGATTTATGACAGTCAGACACTGTCAGGAGAGAGCGATGTCTTTTCAGTCTGCTGGTGGTTGTCCTGAAGTAGGTCAGTAGGTCATGCCCAGATATCTTCAGTTTCTTTTGAAGGGTAGCACTTGTAATCCAGGTGTTGATATGTCTTTTAAACAGCAGGTAAGATAACACGTTCTGCATTTATGTAAAACAGGAGTTTCAGATGCAGAATAGTTGGTTGTGCTGACCAATCCTTGTATGGTTTCCTTCAGGATTCAGTTATGTTAAGTTTATTTTAATGAATATGGTATTGAACTTTTCACGGTAGGGTTTAGTGAACAGATTGGAAATTCTGAAAAAGATATTAGAACTGGGTGAATAATTCATAAAGAGTAATTTATTTTATGAATGTCACCTTTTTCTATTTGTGAATTGCTTGGGAATAAAGCATGACTTGCTTGAATTTAGTTGTTAATTAAAATTATGCACCAAATAATTTCTGTCAGCAGTCCTTCCTTTGTAGCTCATTCACAAGCAATTTGTTGTAAGCAGTTGATGTTCAGAAGCTCAACTGTTGCACTGGACACAAATTCCAGGGTTTTTTTTTCCATTTTGTGATTAGACAGTCAGAACTTGCTGATTTTTGATTTGTTCAAAGAGTTGACTAAGATTCCATAGTATTCTGATTCATGAGTGTATGAGAACGTAGCAATATTTGCCAGGATTTCCTGTTCTCACCAGCTATTCTGCCAAAACATTATTTCATTAGAAGGCAGATGAAGGGATTTCATTAACAAATCTAAACTGTCAAATTTCTATTACCTACTCTGAAATTTAACTTCTGATTTTCACAGTAACCAATATAGAAAGGCCGCCTCCATCATGGCAATGTTACCAGACACTAGTGTTGACTTCTTTCAGGCCTAAGTTTGCAGAGTGAGTGAACGAAGAGGAACTCTGACTTTTTTTTTCCTGCTGTTTCACTGTTCCCAACAATGGGTCAGAAAAAAGTCCATGTCAGGCCTAGAGATTATCAAATTCTGTATAAATATATTGCTGGTTTCTGGGTTGTTTAGTTTTTTTTATTTTGTTGCAGGTTTTTTTTTAAACAATGTTGACTCAATCACACAGTAGCAAGAACCAGTTACCTTCAAGTATCTTTTCTGTAATTTTCACAAAACTCGTCAGCTAATGAGAGCCATGTATCTTTGCACTTTCCCAAAACTGGAAGCTAATGCACTGCTTCCAAGCACACTGATCTGCAGAAATTGCTCCGATCTTTCTTTTGTCCCATTATAATGGGGGCTTTATTAAAGCACCAGATTGCAATCTACAAAATTAAAGGCATTAGACATGTACACTGCTGCTTGTTTGACAAGGTGCTGCACATGGTGTGTGCCAGGTTTGCTGGCTCTAATCACTCTGGCTGCACCCTCCTTATTACGCTGTGCTGAGGCTGGGATTCCGGCAAGCTGGGAAGTGATGCTGACCTTGTGAAACACCCTGTTTTGTTGCCTCTCTTTCTAGTCTGTCTCGGTTATCATTATAAATGCAATTTAAAATCCCATAAGAACTTCAAGAAATGTGTGTCGTTTACCCCCAAACTATATTTTATGTTGTTGGATGCGCACTGAGAGTGCAACTTCAGGAGAGCACAGCCTGGCAGCCCATGCTCCTGGACTCAGCTGCTCCCCTGCCAGGTAGACACTTCTTGAAATAGCATTGCCCACAGGGATCGTTTGTCTCATTTGAATTGATAACTGGCAATCTGTTGTAACCCGTGTTGCTTTTTCATCATTTCTTGCATGGTTGTGCCCTCAGCCTGACATGTGCCTCCCATATGGAGTGAGCCTCCGGGGCTCTGTGCCCTGGACTGTGAGTATTACAGTTGGACTCGATGATTTTAAAGGTCTTTCTCCAAACTAAATGAGTCAATGGTTCTGTTTGCAAACTTCAGCAGGCAAGAGGCAGCTGCAGTGTCCTGAGTTGTGTGGGTGAGCGGTGCCGTCTCAGCCACATGTATCTGGATAACTAGGCTTCAGTGAGGCCAGCTCCAGTTCTCCAGCTGCTGTGTATTGGCAGCTCATAATTCTTTCTGATTGCCTGATGTTTACCCCACTCTTGGTTTGGTTTTTTTTAGCTAGTCCTTGCATGCAGGGTTGTAGTTTGATCATAAGAGATTTGTGGGTTGCATATTTATGCAATGTCTAACTGTTTATTCCTGAGCTGCTTCAGCAAAAATGAATGATAATACTGCATGTTTAATATTTATTCTCCCTTTTCCACTGCACCAGTCAGAGCGATATAATAGGACCTATTTAGCATTTGCTTATTTGCTTTGCAGAATTCTTCCTGCTTTTTCTCTGTTTATGTAGGTGTCTACTATTGCTCTTAACCGTAGATTTCGGTATGTAGGTTTTCAGAGTAAACACGTGCAAATCTGTACAGAAGATTCTTGGTTAGTAGTAGATGAGAAATATAACCTGTTATGATTTGATATTATATATCTTTAAATGGGGTGGGTAGGGGAGGCACATTGGGCTGTCTGAAATTCACAAAAAAACAAAAATACAAATATCTATGGTTTTTTTTTTTCAGTGCATAGTTCCTTACGCTTTAGTCAAAGGAAAGAGGGAAAAACAAATTCCAATAAACCTATGTGTATTATTAATGACCATTAGCTCACCCTAGAAGACCCAGATCTTATCTGTATTGCTCAACTCAAAAGATGCAAAACAGATCAGTGGAGCACAAATGGAAAAAAAAAAATCTGCTAATTAACTCATCTTGTTCTGTACAGTGGCAGAATGAGATGGGACACCTGTAGATGTGCACTGCATGAAGGGACCTGCCTTTTTAAGGACAGTGTCCAGGGTCTTTGTTACAGCCATGAGCCTTGATATCAAAAATGTTGGCTATTCTGGTTTAGGCATTTCCAGCAGGGATTAAGAGGTTAATCCTTTTCTTGCTAAGGAGTGTTGCAGGCTCAGCTTGACTGAGTGAGATGGGAGTTACTGGAGGAAAAGGTGGCAGATCTTTCTAGGCTTCTCTGTCCACATGTTTTCCATATGAATCAAATGCTTTTAAAAAACACTGTAGTCACATCAGATAATGTGATCACATGGTCTGTGCTGATCTGTATGTATATTTGCACTGCACAGTTGGTCTGTGGTACTGATATTCTAATTTAATGATTTTTTTATTTTTCCAGTAAATTCACAGGGGCCTCCTAATATCAGGCTTTGGCTGTTGTTTTAGAAGTACATGCACACGCCAGATACCTATCTGGCTGTTCTTTGTGTGCGTGATTCACTGAGGAAAGATTGGGTCCAGGTTTGAAAAGTGAGTTTACTTAAAATTAAATATTTGTATACATAAAAAAGTATTTCAGCTCTTTTTTAATGAGGTGTAGTTAAGAGTCCCTGCATGTTAATTTTAGCCCTCTATAAAATTTCTACAAGTACTGAAGAGAAATGTACAAATGCCCAAATTTACCTTGGCAAAGCGCAAAAAGGAATTTGAAAGTAAATGGGTCTTTCGGCAATTTTTCCCGTATGAATCACTTGTGAAAGATGTGTTTCAAACAGAGGGTTTTCCGATTTTGCTTGTGCCAAGTGTCTTGATTGCTCTATTCACATGCAGGTCTTGGAGAAGAACAGAGTCCCCAAGACCAATAGTTGCTACCTGAGTTCTGTAGTTCTGGAGGTTTTGCATTTATAGCCCCACGGCTGTTCGGGCGCAGGAGCTGAGCACTGAGACCTCTGGCCACAGCGAGTGACTTTGCCTTCTGAAAGGAAACTTTAGGAGAATTTTTAAGGTGTGATTTTTAGTTTCCCCCATGAGACAGAAGCAATAAAAAAGGATGGTGCAGAGACTGAAGAAATATTTGTTTCTTGATTCCTTTCCAAGGAAGTTAAAAAGGAAGGAAATTTGAATAGCTGCTGAAAGGAGAGTTCTGTTATCTACTTCTGTAACCCTTATTTTTCCATGGTTTGGCCAGTATTTATGCATTTCTCTGCTGAGCTGTATTTTTGGCACCAAAATATTGGTTGTGGTTTGCATAATCATGTGATTCACTTCAGTAGCTGCCTGCAAGAAAGCTGAAGTTATTCTTATTTTAAAAACGCAATTAATTTTAAAGCATTATGCTAATTTTAAAAAAATCTTTGCAAGATGTGGAAAAAAGGCAAAAGTTTGTTCACTTGAGAGATACAAGGGACTTGGAGACAGCCAAATAAATAAAAAATTTTCAACTCCTGCAGGACTGAACTGATTTTTTTTTTTTTTCCTCCAATAAACTCTAACAATTCAGCAGACACTCTGTAAGGAAACCCATTAAAAACAATTGATAGAAAAATATTAACCTTCACCGGTCTGCTCTCTTTTCTTCCCCCTCTTTGCCCAAGGTAGGAAGGGGCCACCAAAGACTGTTTCTGTCAGTTGTGGTTGTGTCGTTACCTGTAGTGACCACTGTTACAACACACTCGTGAATGTAAAAGATGAACAAGTTGGTTCATGTTAAAATAATTTGGTTCCCATGAACATACTGATGCATTTATAACCAAGGATGTATTAGTATGTTTAAAATTTTGTCTGTATTAATGCTGGCTGATAAAGCGAAAACATCCCAAATGTAGTATGTCAAAGAGCACTAGGAATCTGAGCTCTGGGAGCACACAGGTGTTTTAATAATCCCTCTTTTCATGTCCTATGTTTTTTTTTTTCCCAAAGCAAGGCCTCAGGGCTAATTAACCTTCCTTATACTTCCTCTTTTCCTCCTCTGTGATTATCCCCATGGGTTGAAAAGTGACAGTTCCTTCTCATAGTAATTTATGATCTCTCTAAATGGGTATTAGCCCAAATGGCAACCAAAAATGGGTATCTGAAAATTCTTTTAATGAACAAAAGTGGGCTGAAGTACTTCCCATTGGTCCCTCTGAAATGAGCTGGTGATTCTGTGGAAAAGGAGGAAATGCTGGAAGCACAGAGTAAGAGGAAGGTGAGCATCACATCTGAGGGCTAGAAGGATTGCTATTTTTAATTTTAAACCTTTTTAGGAAGGGGTGACTTGAAATGTTCTCATAGCCCGGACCTCTTTGAAACACATACCTGATTGCTGATGTGATCAGTTGGAGATGTGAACTCATCATCGTCTCTCTCATGAGGCACTTTTGGTCCATATTTAGGCACTTAACTGAGACCTGGAGATACCACTATGGGCCCTGTACATTTGTACTCTGTGGGCACGTGAGAGACCACTCAAAGAATGAGTGAGGTCTTCTATATAATACAGGCATATGAGGCCTAGCCATACCTGGATTTTCAGAGACTATTTCATCCATCACCAATCAAAACTTTCAAGGATGACTTTGCTGCCTCTGTCTGCTACCACAGGAGAGCACTTGGCTGGCGAGGGGTTAATTCTCACTGCTCCATACTCTGGGCAAGAAGCTGGGTCTGATCAGTCTGCTGTCATGAGCCTAAGTGGCCTCTGGCTTTCCAAGATGGAACAGGTTCCTTCCACATACTGTAATTCTGACTGATGGAAGGCTGCTTAAGAGGTTAAATGGCTAAAATATGGCTAAAAATGACAGTACTTGTCCTCAGGCTCTTCTGGGAGAGTCAGTGTATCTTCTTTTGTGCTCCTTGTTCTCACCACCTTCCCTTGCACGTCAATGCTTTCCCAAGGTTTGTTACTCCTCTAGACTTGGGGGAAGGTGCCCGTTTCCATTTGGTTTTTGTGCTGCCGAGAGAGAGATGCTGCATCTGCACCCACCTTTGCTGCCCACAGGCCCATTTGGCTCTGGGAGACTTGGCAAGTGCCCGGTCCTGCCCTGCTGATGGCCACAGCATCGCTGTCCTTGGCCACTGGCCTCACAGAGGAAGACCCCACCAAGCGCAGATGTGAGGGGTGAAGAACAAAGCCATTGCATTTGTCCGTTTACTAAAGCAAATCTAAGTGTTGTGCCATCTGTTCTGCAACTACACGAAACCCAGCGAGCTCTTTGGAAAAGACAGAAAATATGTTCAGAATCTGGAGAAAAGATGGATATGAAAATAAGATGCTGAGAATTGGTAGGAGCCTGGATAACACCAGAACAGACCCAAAATAACAAAACAAAAACTTGAAGTAGAAAATACAAGAAAGAAAACTGCCATAAAATGGGATGAAATCCCGTACTCGTGAGATTTTTCTCCTGTATCTTCCCTGCCGCCTTTCATGCGCGTATTCATTTTTTCCACATTGATTCTACTGAGGAGAGCAGATCCCGATGGGTGTTTAATGGTTCAGAAATGCAGTGATACAGCAGGAGCCTGTGATGCTGCACCCTGCTGTGCTGGTGAGGGGGACCGGTCCCTCCTCACAGCTGAGAAATGCCGAGGGGTTCATGGTGAGGCTGGCTACCCCGGCGGAGCATCGGGCCTCCTCCGCCTGCTGCCAAAAGGCACAGCTGTGATCCAAAGCACAGCTGTGTGTCGTTTTTCAAAAGCCAGGAAGGAGAATTGCAGACTGTGTGAAAAATGATAAAATCTGGAAAACTTTTTAAAACAACCTTTATAGCTTTGTGAAATTCCTGCTTCCCCGGAGTTCAGATGAATCCTATGAAAGTCTAATTGTGTTAAGCTCCTCGTCGTGCTGCGGTGACCGGCCAGGGTTGGTGGCCGTGTTTGGGGTGAGAAGCTCGAGGAGAGGGTTGGTCGTTGGCCGACTCTTGGCAGCAGAGTCACAAAGGGATGGAGCGTGCGATGACGTATCCCTTAAGGCTCCTGATTTGTAAACTGAGAACCGCAGTACGGTCGGAAGTGACTCGGGTGCTGAGAGCCGCTTGGAGCGTCAGGTTTTGCTGGTGGGAGAGGAAAGGGTATCTTGTGGTTCATGCTCTGGACTTGGCCTTCAGGACATCTGGTTTCCCGTCTCTGCCACAGAGTTCTTGCATGTCCTTGGGCAAGTCATCCAGTTTTCCTGCCTCCTGTTTCCCCAGGGAGGGATGGGGGACTGCTTTCCTCCAGCACGATGCTGTGAGGCTCCGTAAGGCTGGCAGTTACCATAGAGATGAGGTACCTAAATAGAATTTGAAACCTGTTGAAGGAGAGCTATGAAACCTGATGGTGTTACCAAAAGAACAGCTCGGCTTTGGCTGTGTTGCGTGGGGCAGCTACAACAGGTTGTAAAACTGTCACAGTAGGTGTAACTGCTGTGAAACCAGGGTCAGCTGGAAAGTAGATTTGTAAAAACAAAAAGCTACCAGTACAAACTCAACCCGTAAATATGAAGTAATATCACTAGTTAAGCAAATAAACTAAAAGAGATTTTTCTCTTTAGGATCCTCTGGGCATTTGAGTTTGATAAAGTCTTTTGGTCTGGCAGGAGTCCAAGACCAAGAAGTCCAGACCTGCTTCTGTTCTTTCTGGGGCACCCTGGAGCTTCTGAGGCTACTCACTGTTTGTATTAAAGGTCTTTAATTTGCTATAAGACGTCAGCTGGAGAATGAAAACCATGGAGTTACTCTGTGATTTGTTTTAGGCAGAGGGAGGCAGGGGAAATCATGTTTTAATTTCGTTGATACTCTCTTACTCTTTATTGTGAAATGAAGAAATGACTTTCAGGTATTCATTATTGCACCATTAATTCCTTTCCCCTGTCTTTCTCATTCATGTTAAAACAAATATTTGATGCCTTCTGTTTCCCTGCTGAAATGAGAGTGGTGTTGAGGTCCTGGCCATTCCCATTCACCTTCTTTGTAAACATTTCAGTTTGGTTATATTTGCAGGCATCCTGAACCCAGTGTTCTCAATGCAGCTTTGCCACTGACTTGTGTAACAGAATAATAATGCCATCTGTCTTGTCTTTTTTTATCCCATATTTACACATCCTTTTTTTTTTTGGTGCTGGTTGACTTTGACTGTAGAGTGAGAGAAAATCTTCATTGAACTTGTTGTCATAGTCATCCGTCCCTCACCTGAGTTGGAAGTAGCTAATTTAGGACTTTTTAAGATGTGTAGGTTGGTTAAGTGCTCCTGCCAAAGCATTTTAGTTGGATTTTTTTTTTTGGGTCAATGTTAGCTTCCATTTGATAGTTTCCTGTGTGTTCATTCCCTCATCTTCCTGAATTGTCTCTTTGGTTCCTGATAGTGCTATCTCTAACCTGCATTGTGTACTTAGCAGCAAGTTGAAAGTGGAAAAGTGAGAGTTTGGTTGACCTGCTTTGTAATTTTTCAGAAATGTTGGAAGTTCATTGTGAAGCTCAGTGGCTCACTGCTCATATGGCCAGTGTGCTTATCTTTCTGGTCTGGGGTGCACCTGAATTGATTGGAACCTCTGTTTTCTGGATGAGGGACAGTTCACTGTCAGGCCCTAGATGCCCTCATATCACCCATGGGTATCCTCATCAGCATTCTGGATGCCCTGAGGAAACACAGAGCAGCTATGTTTTGCCCTGCACTGGGTATTTGTTCCTCCTCTAGGCAGGACTTGGTGAGATGATTGCAAAAGCTGACTTTTGTTTGGGTGGTGGAGCTGATACAGATTATCTGATAATTTCTTTGGAAAAATAACATTTTTTGCATTAATAATGGGAAATAACTGGCTTTCTCACTATAATATTTCCTCTGATCCAGATTCCTGGCTTGTAGTTCTTGCAACTATATTTGGACAATTGACTTTCAGAAGTTTGTAAGCATTGCTGTTTGCTCAAGAGCTACAGATGGTTTTTTTTTCTCTTCCTAGTAGTCTGATTTAATAACGTCTGTTTAATTCTAAAGAAGTCTCCTGAGATTTACAGGCAATGTTAAATAAGAAAGCCACATCATTTTATAGATGATGTGTAAAATATGGAAACCGCCTCTTGAAGAACTTGCTTAATATCTTTAGTGGTAATAGTATTGTCCAAATAAACACTTGTAAACTTACCAGAATGTGTGGTGGTGGTGGCCCTAACCCAGCTCTACTGGTGTGAATGTACTAGCCCTCTGACATACAGTGTGTAATTTGATTTCTAGTAGTTCTAAAAGATTTACAGGCTGATTTATGCTTCTTTCTTTCCATTTTTTTTCACACACTTGTTTTCAGGGAGTGCATCTTTCACAGGCTCCATTTAACTCGTGTATGTTGTGTCCAGCAATCTTCATTTCTACTTTTTTGAGAAAACAGGCACTTTTCTTTTAACTTCTGCCTAAGAGCATAGGTGCCTTTTGTTTTCCAAAATACAATGTTATTAGCAGTCTACCTTCTACTCCAACACTTCCTAATTTTTTGTGTTTCAACAGTTACTAGCTAGGTGTGGTTGCATCCTTTAGGGTTTTGTTGTGTGCATGTGAGTATTTAAAGTTCTTTTGAGCTGCTTGAAGTTTGGTGAAAAGTTATGGTTATTGGAGCCGTAGTATGAGGAACAGGCAGAGGGAATATTCTTCTTCTTCAATTCAGCCAATATTAAATTATTTTATTAGTAGCTGCAGCCTTGGAGGGAGTGGAGGAGCAAAGTACTAACAGTAAACAAGTCAAAAAAACTGGAGGTGATCAAGGTGAGGGAAATATTTGAAATAAATACTGTCTCTGAGTGCTCCTTTATACCTGGGTACCTGGATAATCTGTTGGCCTTAGAGATACCCTGATGAGTATTCAGCTTGTGTTTCAGAAAGGTTTTATGATAAGTTTTTATGCTTTTTGCAAGTTATTCCTCAGATTCTCTTCTGGCTTGCCTTGTTGTGATTCTACCACTAATCTGCCAGTTTATGACACTTTCAATTTTCCTTATTTGGGTTGTGTTTTTTTTATTTTCTCCACCCTCCCTTGAAGAATGCTTATGCTTCCAATAACCCTCCCTTGCCTTGCTGTTTAGCAATGCTGACTTGGATTTGCTCTTTCTGAACTTGTTTGGTGGATGGTATACACTGACCTTAAATAGTTCAATGCTACCAGCAATGAGTTTCTCTTTTAGGTGCCCATTTAATTCTTCTTTAACAAGTTTCTTTATTCTTATGTAGTCATCCTTTCTGGAAGTGAGCATGGCAGCAGAAATATTATGGGGTTTGTTGCTCCTGCTAGGACACGAACCACAAATGTGTTTGATGCTACTGGGTATTCTTCAGTCGCAGTTGAGGGCTTCATCTCCTTTGCTTCATGAAGCAATCATTAATGACACCTAAAATTCCATCCTCAGCACCACCAGATGGTATTTGCCCAGTCTCCATAGGGGTTGTAGACATCTCCCTTGTGCTCTCATGTACTATGTGCTTCCTGCCCTTGTAGCACTTCTCCCTCAGTGCGTCTCAGTTACTGTTGTCTTCCTGGTCAAGCAGCCGACAGTATTGCTCTATACTGTTCTTTTCCTATAAACACCTAGAAATTTAACCTAGAGGAATTCTGGATTCTTCTTTGACATGGTTAATCTGAATTAATTCTAGGCTGTCTTCTCCATTGGCAGGCTGGTGTTCCTGTGTGCTTCCTTCTGTGACAGTGTCCCCAGACTCTCTCCTTTTCACTGGGTGTCTGTTATGCTCTTGTCAGTAGACATCAAACTTGCCCTTCTGTACCCTCCTTTTATTTAAACTCCTCTTTACAGCCTTTCCAGTACACAATGCAGTGATGATGTGGGAGAAGCTGATCTCTCCTGTACAGACTGTGTCCATTCCAGAGTTTTTCCTGATGCCGAGTGATCCAAACTCTTATTTCCATACCCACTGGATCTACAGCCCATTTTCTCACCCATGCACTGTCTCTCTGACTTGTCCTTTCATCAGTGGGAACATTAAAACAATGCTCTGATGAAACTCCTGCTTTCAACTTAACATCCAGAACCTCTGTCCTCATGCCTACAATGACCATGAGCAGCAACTCCTCCTCAGTGCCCTAACAGGCCCTCTAGATGTGCTGTGAGATCCACCACATTTGGTCTAGTGGTCAGATTGCCATATAGATGCCTATACATTGCCCTTAAGGAACAGTATTCATTTATATGAGACTGCACTTGATTTCACTTGTAGCAGTGAGGAGGTTGCTTCAGGTGTCTCTGGGTGGTCTGTCTGGTTTCTATTTTTGTGGCTGGCGCATGAAGTTAGAGATGGAGAGTCTCCAGCTTCTTTCCAGCTACAGCCAAGCTCCAACTGCCCTGAAACTCCCCTTGCCTTGCTGGCTCGGTCGGGACAAAGCCTTGGGACAGGCTGGGCTCCCTGCACTCAAGCAAGGGGCTCGCAGAAGAGATCCTGCTCGTGTTTGATTTTGCTTTTCCAAGGACACCAGTGACTGCCATGTTCCCTGAGCCTGATGTTCTTTAATTCTTCTGCAGAAGTCTGCTAAAATGTATTTGTTATTGTGCAAGTCTAAACCTTGTTCCTTGAACTGTAGGTACTGGTGCAACGTAAAGAATAAGGAATGTTAATTTAAAGATTTTTAAGGACAAGCTTTTGAGGTATTTTTTTAAGCTGCATAAGACTGCCTATAACATTTCCAGCTAAAATTTGTATCAGATTTTGTTTTTTTGTTTCCTAGTATGTCCAAGCTTTTCTCATCAGTGATTCTTATTCTCTCTATGCTTTCAAATCTTGGAGAGTTATCATATGCCTCCCTTCCTCTTTGTCATATAGACAAATAGTGCACATTAATTCTTTGATTTAATCCTTCTTAATAAGCCTGTTCCTCCAGGGATTAATTATTTTAGTTTCTGTACTGAATCTTGCACTTTGTTGACATCTTGTACTGGGAGCCTACAAGTGAGTGCAGTATAAAATTGAAAGCTCATCTCTCATTAGTTTTTTGTGCTCTCATTTGGATAACCCCTTTCCAGGTTCATTCTTCCAACACAGGGTAAGAGAAGGAAGGTTAAAATAAGCCTCTCTGTAGGGTGTAGAAAGGAAAACAAGCCCCAGCTGTAGCAAACTTTTGGTGCTTTTGTTTCCCCTCACCCTTATGGGCATCCAGTTTCAGTAAAACTTGCATTTAGCAGAGAAGGACTTCGTCTGATTTCCAAGCCATGAGTAACTGCATCCGTCCACTCCTGTGGTCGGATTTGGGTTCTGAGCTGTTGCATGGAACAGTGAGAAGTGGGTGTGAGATGCTCTACCAGGTGGCTATTTTTACCTGCTGAGGGTCTTGCTTTCACTGGAGCAGCCAACATCAGGGGCTGCAGCCCAGGGAGTCCTGGTTCTGCCAAGGTGCATGTCTTTCTAAGATGGTGATTTTGGTGTCTGGTTGCTGAACCTGAGGAGAAGATGGAATGGCCCAGGCCAGAGCTGGCTCCTGCTGCCCAGCAGCTTGTCCTCTACAGCTAATGTGCTTCTTTGGAATAGGAAATGTTGCTGCAGTGACATCTTTTAAAGGGAAGATTCGGGATTTCTCTAACATAATTTTAAATTACTTTAAATGCTAAGTTTCAACTCAGATGAATTTAATATATTAAACTTCAATATACTAAACCTTTTTTTCTCCAGCTTGTGGTCTGGATCCTTTTACCTTGTTCAGTCTAGCAAAGACCTAGACTCTGTTTCCTACCCATTAATGGATTTGATCCAGCCCTGCTGAATTCAGGATGAAGCCTGGTTTTGGGAGGCTGCAGCGATGCTTTGGTGAAAGTCTTTGGCCTGTCTTATACAGAAGGTCAGACTAAGCTGCTTTAATATTTATGAATCCATTTATGAATGTGACACCCGTTGACTTCAGTGGGTGGTGATTTGTGCCTTAAGCAAATATATTTTTGAAAAGAAACTTGTGTAACAACTATCTCATTTTGTGAGAGTTTGAGCTGAAGAGCTTTCCAGTCGGACTGGTTTTGTTTTCTTGCAGAATGTCAGTTCATTTTTATTGCTGAGGGTGCAACTCAACTATGCATTTTGTCAAAGTGACCTCAGAAATGCTTCATTTCAAATGGTTCCTCGTGTTGAAATTGGGAAAGTTAATCCTTTTGGATCTTGCTGTTAGCAAATTCATGGACTTGATATTCATGCTTTTCCTCCCTGAAAGATTAAAATTGAGAAATTCTGTTGCAGGGAACTGCAATTACTATTCCCTGCTTGCAACAACAGCAATCGAGTTTACAATCCCCTGAGTCTGCAAGATCTGCCGCATTTATCATTTTCATTCTTAACAGCTATTTAATAATTCACCTCTTTCCCGCTTGGAATTACACATACCTGTGGGCATCAAACCTAGAGACTTTCCAAAATGTTCTTGCTTAAGCATTATTTTAGCTAAAAGAACTGCTTTTCTCTGTTTAAAAAGCTCTTGCACCTGAATTCTTCAGAAATGAGATTTCCCAATTCTGGGGGTGGAGGCATCCAAAAGTTGGAAGCCCACCTGGCGAAGGTGCGATGCTGTCTCCCTGTGGAACAGCTCCAGGGAATTCTGCTCTCAATTTGCCTACTCCCAAGTCTCTGTTATGCTTATGCAGGCTGTGCTCTGTATTTGCTGCGGAAATTCATTTTGCAGAAAGCCATGTTTTTGTTTATTGCCTAAACCTTTTGAAAATGAGATTCACCTCTTGTGATCTGCCAGGATTCAGAGGTGAGCGGCTGCCAGGATGGAGCAGGTTGTGGGGGAGAGAGGCAGGAGATTTTACCGAAGGGAAGTGATGCTCAGGGTCCTGGCCCTGGTCTCCTGCGCTGCTGCTGGCCCTGGGCTGGCACTGAGTGACAGAGGTGAGAATCTGGTAATTTTCTTGTAAAGGCAGAGAAGTTGGAAGCAATGTTTTTAGCGTTGTCCACTGGTAAAAGCCAGGCACTGTGGCCAGGATGCTTGTCTTGAAATTTGCTGGCATTGAAATCACTTTAATTGTGTCTGTTTTCTTGATGGCTCAGTGAGAATAAGACGCAGTCTGCCTCACTATTGTGTCTCTTAAAAACCACAGAAAACCCTTCTGAGTTTCTAAAATGAGTTATGCCAATACCGTACAAATGCAAGATTTTGGGTCCAGATTCTCATCTGCTATAAACCAATGCAATTCTCTCAACTTCAGGTTATATTGGCTGCAGACTTGTCCCACTGCTATTATTAATCACACCTGCAATTGTGGAGTGACTAAGCTGGCCTCCAGGGACAAAACTTTATTTTTGGTATCAGAGGAAGCCTATAGATGAATGGATGGATACCCATCCTCCCTTGAGCTACAAGGACTGCACGAAAGCAGCCTATCATGAAAGCACTCACGGTAGGAATAGCTCTTGTGTGGTGCTTTTCATTAGTCGATCTCAAAGCGTGTTAAAATGTGACCTTATCCCTATTCTGCAGAGGATAAATAGGGGCCCTAAGTCACGTGCAGCTTTCACAGGGTTACCCAGCAAGCTCTGCCTCTCTCTGTCTGTCCGTGTAATTCCTATGTGTATAAATAATTATTTCTCCCCCTTAATTTTTGGAGGATATGTGAAAATAAAGCAACCTAATTGCAAACTGACTTGAAAAAAAAAAGCTGGAAATTACTCCTTTAAGACTAACAGTAATAAAATACATATGCTCAGTTAAAAACTTTCCTTTTCTGCCCTTCCCCATCCAGCCTGCGACGGAATAAATCAGTGTAGCTTTAGGGCAGCAGCATCCTACAGCACAATAAGGGGCAATGTGTTCCAAATGTTTGCTACAATTCCTTCGGTACCTCCATTCACTGTAAAGAAAGATGAATTTGCAGCACTGCACAATTCTTCCTCTGCAGTGCTTCAGTACTTTGAGGCGTGTTCTCAAAGAATCGAATGCAAATACAACATAAGAAGTGGTTTGTTTTTTTTTTTTTTGCATTGTTATCTATATGAATGAAGCTAAATGGAAATAAACCACCAAGTATGTCTCTTCCCGAATCAATATACTGATTGGGAATGAATACATTGCAGAACTGCAAATGCTGAGAGATCCCGTGTGGGCAGGGGTGGGTTTGGAAGGTCTGTGTTATGTCCTTACTTCCTGGGAGATCTTGTTCCACTCGTCGGAGCTCCTGGGGCATCAGGTCCATTCTAATGTAATTGAACTTATAATACTTCCATACTTGACTTCAATGTTGGGAGGACACATCTGTGGCTGTTTGGAAAAAGCATGTTCCTGTGGCTCTAAGATCTAGAGAGGAATCGTAAATATAAATAACTATTGGAATTTGCTTTCAAATTCACTGCTGAAAGCACTATACTAGCACTAGTTTTGGTCCAATGCGTAGCAGTCATGTGTATTTAGAGCACAAGCACATTGATATAAAAATAGAATAAGACCTTGTCCAATATGCTGTCCTACAAATATAAATATTTTCTCTTTCAAGTCATCTACGGAGTATTTTTGGCAATGATTCAGTGAAATGTAAATCTCTTCTCTCTGTTTCTTTGCAAATTGATTGTTGGGAGGATCCCATATTGCAAATTCCCCTCTGGAGGCTTCATTGACATCACGGGGAGTGCAGGCTCCCAGCCCAGGCACTGGGCTTAAATACCAGATAGTTTAAACCTCCTTTTGGTCTCAAGAACATCACCTGAAATTTAGGACTATATTTAGGATTTGTTCATGCACGGGTGTGTTGTGTGACAGGTTACCTTTTTCAGAATAAAATGCTCAAAAAAATAGTGCTCTCTATTTACAGAAATACTGTTTCGAAGAGTTTCTGAAACACTCTGGTTTTGTAGTTTACTGATTTAATTAACTAAGGCAGTTAGATTTTTTTTTTTTAATATTTCAGGTTTGTTCACGTTTAATTTTAGCTTCCTTTCTGTATCATGTGCTTGGAGACTGGGAAGTAAATCTGCCTTTCTATGGCAATGAAAAACTTTGTAAAGCTGTACTAATGAGGAAGAAAATGAACATTAATTAAACTTGCGGTTACAGGATGGGCTGAAGCTCTGGAGTCCTGAAGCAGCAGCAAGAAGGGTTGCTTCATTACAGCCTAGAACAGGGAGCTGTGATGGGAATGGGAATGAGGAGACAATTAAGTCGCTCACCAAGTGCAGAGCTAGCGAGACATTTAATTATCCACAGGAGCTAACGCTCCAAAACCTGGAGGTTTCTGTAGATCTAAATATGTCAGGCAGTTTTTCTGTCAAATTAGACTTTTAAAGAATGCTTTTAGAAATGCAAGAAGAGTTGGGGATGTTGAGGAGACTGGAGAAGAGACCAGCTTTTCAGCTGAGCTCTATTGGCAGGTCTCCTGGGCTAGAGAGGAGGTCTCCATTGCGGGATGGGAGTGGTGTAACTGCCTTGGGCAGAAAGCCCCAAGTGGAGATGGTGACCCAATGGCAGACTGGACTTGCCTTGTAAAGCTTGAGTGATAGAGAAGGATCCACGTGGCCACCACTATTGCCGGTATCTGTAGATCCTGTGGTCCTTGCAAGCTTTGGAAGCAGGTCTTCAGGAATGCGCAGGAGCCCTGATACCCCCAAAAAAGATTAGTGGTGCTCTAAACCCCAGCCTTGTGTATTGCAATGGACTCATTTGTGGCGTATCGATGTAATTCTTGTCTTCATTAGGCAGGCCAGTCACTCTCTGCCTTCCTTGTGTGGCTTTCACTTCTAAATAACCACCTCGCTAACCTTAGCAGAGGTTTTGATTCTCTGAACTGCAATTTCCTTTTGATTAAGTGTCTTCTGCTCTATTCTTTAATGCATATTAATGAGTGCTAAGCAGTGCTTGACTTGAGTAATCTGCAGCTGGGATCTAAAAACCCTTGGAAGGAAGGCCTGGGGATGTCCCACGTTGGGAAACAGTGGGATATTATAGGCTCTTTGCTACAGTTTGGTGCATTCCAAAGGCAAACACTTTTTCAATTAATTTATATTTTTACTAGTCACAGGACATGGTTGCTGCTGCCATCGTTATTTAGCAATATTCCCATGTTCACTTTAGTTTCAAGTTAAAAGTCCCAGAAGAGGAGGGGAAGAGGTAACAGCTCAGCATTTTTTCTAGAACTGAAAGTCCTTTCCACGGCGGATACTTGGTCCCACACCTAATTCTGAGTTGCACAGCACATGTGTGACTGCAGGGTGGTGGTGCAGGGGAGTCACGGCTCATCTGTAGTTCCTGGACATCTGGCAGTCCCAGGATGGGCCATAAGCAGTATAGGATAGAAAAAACACTGTTGCGAGCCAAAAGCAACTACTGTTCCTCTGTTCAGAATCTGGGATAACTGATAATTGAAAGTCTTAATTCTGCTTTCACGTACTTTGAAGTAAATGTCCAGAGGATGACGCAAAAAATGTTCTGAAGTCCTTCTAGTCTAAGCTTTGTTGAAGGGAAGGCACAGATTTGCTCAAACAATACACTATTTCTATTTTAGTCATCCAAAGGCATTCTCCAGGAAATTGCAGCAAGTTAATGCTCTCTGCTGTCCTTATAAACTTGGTGGTTGTCTGACAGTTGTCGTGGCGTGCCAAGCTCGCACAAGGGTGCTGGCATCTATGGATGAGAACAGGACTGATGGGTGAAGGGCATGGGCAAACCCATGCTGCCAGAGCTTGGCCTGGCTGTGCTCAACACTGGTGTTCAGTTGATGACTAAAAGCAATCTCACTTTCGTGGTGGCTTTTTAAGGGTGTTCTGAGTATTATCAGAAAAAAAAAGCATTAGGCAATTCATCTTGAGCTTTTCATGTTCCAAGCACTTGGCAAAAAAAAACCAAACAAATCAGCTCTTGTAATTATCCTGCAAGGCTGTTGTTATGCTGGTTCAGAGGTGGAGAAATGGAAGTAAAGAGGTTAAATGCCTTGCTCAAAGCAGCAAGGAAATGTGTGGTGGAGACATTGAGGAGCCCCACGTATTTCTTAATGAATCATTTATAACTATGGGTATATTATTAGGCAGATGGCTTGAACTGTGGATTGCTGTAGAACTCTGGCTTGCAGTCTAAATGAATTTTCTTCTTAAAAGTCTTAAATAATAAGTCTTAAAACAGCCTTATTTTATTTCATGAGAATACGTTGGCTAATTCAAAGCCTGGGTAGGGTATAAAATATATAAAAATATGTAATTCTTTTACTATTCAAACATACACCAATTCATTCCTCATACTTCTGACCAAAAATGATTGATGTGTTTCTCAAGACTAAAGAAAGAGAAATTCCAGCGTAAGAGACCAAGTGATTTTAGTCCAAGATTAAAATGAAAAAAGGAAATGATCATCCATGCTTTAAGGTTAAATTCCTTCATTTCCACACTCCAAGAGGATTGGGGAAGATACTGCCATGGGGGTGTACAGAATGGGGTCATGTCAATCAGAGAAGCAGAGTGTGAAATAAAAGTCCCTGTTGGATGCCCTGCTATTTGGCAATATTCAGTGCCCCATGAATCCCTCTGCCTGCAAAAGGGCCAGCACCAGGCTCAAGGACCTGCAGGAGATGTCAGTGTCTGACCACTGGTTTTATGTCCTGGGAACCAGCACTTGAATACCTTCTAGGTTTGGTCTTACACTGTGTCTCAGGGTGTCACCTTCACCTTCTCGGGGGGAGGCTTCACTCTGAACAGATGTTTTCTTTTCCAAAAGGCCACTGTGCCCTGGAAGCTAAAGTTCACCTATAAAAGTTGTTCTGCTGTCTAATCAGTTCAACTGCTGATTGTAGATGTTGCCTACCTGTTAATTTTCCTAGAAGATTTAAATTTCTCCAAGCTCCCATCAGTACCCTGTGCTGCGTCCAGTGTACGGCAGCATTTTTTCCCAGGATCCTGAAGTATGGTCTGCATTTTAAACTAAGATCTGCCATTAGCTGCTTAGTGAATGGTAGGCTTAATAAATCTAGAAATAGATAAGAACATGTGTGCCACCATTTAGCTTATTTGCAAAAAGCAAAGTCACAAGCTCTGTGTGTATTTTTCCTGGGTGTATGTAGGTATGGTGTGTGCATCCTATTCTGTGTGGCTGAGCATGCAAATCCTTGTTCCTTCTTGATCTTTAGTTGTGCATTCCTCATAAAAAGGCTACAATTTCTGCATATAATATTTAATATTCAGAAGTGTGTGTGTATACAATTAAAATATACATTAAACAGAGAATAACGTCAATTCTGAATTTTTCATGTATTCCTTTTTGCAGTGAAAGATCAGTTGCTGTCTCTCTGGGTTCAGCACTTATTTTCTTGGTTGTCTTAGCTTCCTTGAGCTGCTGAGCCTGTCTCCCCTTTTTTTTGTGTCTGATGTAGAATCTAAATTAGATAAGAAGAAACAGGACAGGATTTCAAATTCAGTTTCCTCTATACAGGCAGGATGGCATCAGTTTAAATTGCTTCGATGTAATTTTGCTTCTTTAATCCTTCCTCTTCAATCTGTTTTTGTATACATTATATATATGAAATCTGGGACTGGAAATCTTGCCTAATGTAAGTTAAGACATGACAAATGAACCTGACATTTTTCCAAGGAGGGAACCAAAGAACATACTGTATTTATAGCAGTAGGAATATAGTTTGCTGCTTGTAGAAGAAAAATATGTGTTGTATGAGAACGTTAGCACTGGGATATGATAAGAGTGTTTAGATGCTACTTGTTTCAAGTGAGGATACTGGGTTCAAAGGAGACAAACTGGTTCTCCTGGAAACTTCAGGTAAGGCTTCATCCAGTGGATGATTTAGGCTCCCAGAAGCTCAGAGAGCAAGATGAAGTGTGTCAGGGTATCAAAATGTTCTCCTGTGACCAGTCTGAAAGTCCAGTGACTCCAGGGTCATCAGCGGGCAGAGTGAGAAAAGTATGATGGAGCTTTTGAAGATGAGATCTGGGGCTTCTCTCAACAGTAATCTAAATAATTTCTTTCACTTTAATAGTAAGACTTTCTGTTTATAAGCTAAGAATTCATTAGTGTAAGTTCTCAAACACAGATGTGCAAACATATGCAGAAAATTTGATTCAAGCCAGCCATCTCTGCGAGCCAGGTACTGGCTGCTGGGACCTTCTGCAGTAGGGCAGGACTGCAAGAGGAGACCAAAGCAGGTACTCCAGGTGCCCCAAGTTATTTCACCTGCATGATGATGAAAAGACATTTTCTTGTAAAGCTTTCAATCTTTATGAGGGTTTCCCCTGAACACAGTGGGAATCGCTTGGGGGGATGTTCCTTTGAGGTGCTCTGTAGAAGCACAAATGTCTCTCTTTTTCGTACCAGGGTGTCTGGTCCAGTCTGAATGAGTTTTTATCTCTTAGCAATGAGCTAGTGACACCTTTCCTAAACCAGTTGTGGCTAACTCTTGAAAGAGCACTTTGTCAGTGAAACCCTTTGAGTCAAGGGGAAAACAATAACAAAGCTGTGTTGCCTGCATGTAAGATGGTAGTACTTTTCCATCTTGCTTCTGAACAGGAAGGATGATGACTCCACATTTTTTGACTGTCAAACTGCACATCAGGACCAGCTTATGGCACTGAACTGATCCTGTATTCAGCAGTGATAGTAAACATTGGAGTGGTCTGGGACAGGCAGATAGCTAAGGTCAGAGTAACTTTCATTGTAGCTGGTTTCTAATGGAGAATGTATTTCCTAGACAGATTTTTAGACCTGTACTTTGCTTGTGTGGTTTGAGGAGAAGTCCTTTTGGTTCAGGGTTGTACCTTTTGTCCTTTCTTGTCAAGTTGGGGAAACGATGCTTCGTTTTGTTCTAATAAAGAATTCACCTGGTTTCCTCTCTGCATCCTAATTGCTCTCTGGAGAGCACTAAAGTGTGCTTAAGCATATTGTAACTGTTTACTCACAACGTCTGCTCTATGTGCAGTAACGCAAGATGTTCGATCTCTGCCCTGTCGCTGCAGGCTGGCATGATTCGCACAGACAAGGACGAGTTCTTCATTGAACCTCTGGAGAAAGGGGCCCAGGAGGAGGAGGAGGGAGGAGGCAGGACGCACGTGGTTTATCGCAGGGCAGCTGCCAAGAAGCAGGTTCCTACTGAGAGCATGGATACCCTCTATAAAGGTAAGGCAGAGATGTTAATGTCAGCTGATGTACAAAGTGTAGCTGAAGGCATGTAGCCGATGTGATCTGCTGTCTCTGGCTTTTTTACACTTGAAAATGGAAATGTGTTCTCCTCCCTCTGTGGCTGAAAAGGCAGGGAAGGAGTTGAACGCTTTACCTGAGATAAGCAAGCATTGCAGCAGCCAAAACCATCTCCAGGATGGTGGAACTGTGTATGCTTTAAAGAGTTTCCTTGGCTCTGGAGACAGCCAGCATGAAGTCCTGTGTCCCATTGTGTCCCCGCGTCAGAGCAGGGATGGTGGATGGAGGAGCAGGGACAGGTACCAGTGCTGATGTTGTAAAGGCCATGTTGGAAGGCTGCACCAAGGACACCAAGGCTGACACGGTGCACAGGCTTCTCACTCCTGGTGTCTTCATTGGGCTGGATTTAATTCCAACAGGGAAAGAATGGTATCTTCAGATATGAACATGAACTTCCTTGATCTATTTATGTGTTTCCAAGTACAGACTTTCACCTACTAAGTATGTGATAGACAGGGCTGGAATAACAAGAACTAAACATAAACACTAGTTCAATGTAGTATTTTCTCTTTCTCTGGTAACTGCTCGGATGTTGCACCTTTTTTTGCTGAATAAATAAGGGATGCAAATCTGGTAAGTGGATGTTTTGACAGCTGATGTTAACACTGAGATTAACTGGGTCGTTTGAGTGGAATCAACAAAATCGCTACATTTTTTTTCCAAATGTGTGTACTGAACTGCAGAATTACTTACAGCACGTACCCTAGTATTATCTTTTTGCAGTAAAATATGTTTCTAAGTATAAAATAGTGTGTTAGATTGTCCTTTGTAGAGGGATAATGATCACTGCAAAGATTTCTACTGTGCTCCCTTAATCATATTCAGAAGACAAAGAATATGGTACCTGTGGTAAAAACTACCATTACTCCTGCATATAATGATGCCCAGAAACCACTGGGAGGAACAGATAGTCACAGAGATGGGGCACTGAAATTAGGACCAAGTGAATAATATAAATTTCTCAATGTTCATATTGGAATGGGGAGAACAAAGAAAGCAAGCAATAGCATTCAACTAACTTCTTTTTATGCTTTGGCCATCAAAATGACCCGTGAGTTTTGTGACTGATGCAGTGCTATGTTGGACTGTTCTGGTTGCCCTTGTGCTTGTTCTGGAGCGGAGCTGGAGGACACAGGAGTCTGAGTGTGCCACAATCCCAGCATCACAGGATGGAAGTTGCTCTGTTGGTAGATGTTTATAAAATTATTGCAGTGTTGGAAAATATCAGCCAGTCACTGTGCTGCTTCTTAAACAAAAGAGACTTGATTTTATTCACACCTTATGGCAGTATTTTTGTTTTTGGATGGTAAATATTCCTCAGGAGTAGGAGTCTGGTACACAGAAAAGCATAAATTGTAGATCAGCTCCAGTTATTGGCATGCGGTACCTGCCAGGGGAAGGCTCTGACAGTGGTATCTGAAACGCAGCGTCGTGCTGCGGAGCTTCTCCTGGAATGACGGCGGGGCTGCTCCTGGGCCACCTGCCGTGACTGGCAGCAAAGCTACGTGTGGTGTGGGATGCCACCAGACAGCTGCCTCTGTCACCTCACCTGTGCTCTGCGCCCGGGTAAGGACTGAAGTTCTGTAGGCTCTGGTACAAAGGCACAAAGTAATAACAGCCCTCAGCCAGCGCTGGGGGGGTTGAAAAGCAAAAAGGAGGCTGAACTCTTGCAGGCCAGGCTGAGACGTGGCATTGGCCATGTCTGGAAAAAAAAACGCTAAGATTAGTAATCTTCCCTTCCATCCACCATCTTTTGATTTGTAAAATTGATTAAAGATTAGTTTTTATTTTGGAAAAAAACTAATATACAGGGCTTTTTTTTTTTTCCCCATGAAATTCTCTTTGCCTTTAGCAACGGCCACTACAAAACTGGTCTGTTCTCATCTACTTTTTATTAAACCTGGCTTCCCACTTCTGATTTGCTCTAGGCAACAGGCGTGGAAAGGACAAGTTTTCAAAAACTGTGATTTTTGTTTTCCAGTTTGTCTTTTTCCAGAATGCATCTAGTTTTGGTTAACAAACGTCAAAATATTTAGTGACTGGGCGTTGATAAGCTCTCTGTGCAGTGTGTTTCCATAGTGCTCTAAATTAATCAATGGGCTTATTTAGGAAATACTTAGGACACTTTCAGCATGCTTTATCTATTTAAAACAAAACAAAAAAAAAAGAGGTTAACCAAGAGCACTCCCCCTCTTCCACCATCCCTGGAGACAACTGCATTGTTGCCAAGTCCCATAAATTTACATGTGATGAATGGTAACACTTGGACTATTTTTAAAGGTCCAGCCTCCAGGAATCCTATGAATATGTGATGACTTTTTTTTTTTTTCCCCAGGTAAGCTTCTGGCTATTTTAACTGTTGATAAAAACTTTGTATTTCTGACCTATAAATATCCTAAAGTAATGAGTAACACAAAGTATATAGTATTCCGTAATTTTTAAGACAACATCTTTCAAAATCCCATGATATGTTAATTTAATCCCAGGATTTGGGAGGGGATTGTGAGTCATGATTTTTGAATGTTTGGGTTTGGATAGATAGATACAAATTCCTTATAAATATTCCTATCTTTGGCACTCTTTTCCTAAGAAATAGAACAAGCTGTTCTCTCCCCAGTGGAACGGGAGGTGAAGGAATTGAAATCTCCAAGAACTTGGGGTTGGGTTGGGTGAGTTGTCATTTCAAGGACTTGGGGCTTCTGCTGGGCCCTGATCACACCAGACCTTGCATGGTGCAAGAGCTTGGGGATTTGTCACAGCCGGCGGGTCCGTTAGGATGCTGCTCTTAGGGAAATCTCTTCAGGCTTCCGCTTGCAGAAGTGGGGCTGAGTCTTTGGAGCATGAGATCCCAACAGGGCACAGGGTGCCTTTTGTGGTGCAGGGCACGGGGCTGGGTGGTGCTAGGGGAGGCTCTTCACACCTCCTCTCTCCACACAGAACCGAGGAGCTCTTCATTCCCAACGTGCTGCCTGAGCAGGTGGTCTTGTTTAGTCATTTATTTGAGACTTTGAGGGAAAACTTTCTCTAGCTTTAGTTATTCTGGCAATGAATCTATATAGGGACCTAGTCTCCTAGATGTAGCTATTCTGGATGGTGGTTTGTTGGAGATCTCAGTACCCCAAGTCAATGTGCATGTCCCTGTGACTGCCCAGGCAGAGAGCTACGACCCAGAGCTGCAAGACAGCAGGAGAGAGGTCTCTGAAGCTGACAGGCAGACAACCTTCCCCAAAACAACACCTAGGACTAATGGAAGGTCCATCGACTGGTTGTGAGGGTGGATTTATGCATAAAGAAAAAGTAGTGTTTTCCCAACAGTGAAAGTAAATTCTAGATTGTGCTAAGAGGTACGTGAGGTAGACCTGTCAGCAGGGGTTTTCTAGCATTTTCCATACGCTGTTATTTATCTTTAATATTATAGTAATGGAAATTGAGGCTTTATTCTATCTGTTTAAAAATTATGAACAAACAAAACCCACAACGTCCTAGGCCCTGGAGAGATCAAGGTGTGCATCTTCTTTTATGAAGGCTCTGCTGATGTGCTGGGTTTTCTGCAGTGGAATGTGGTGGGAGAAGACGGGCGTGGAAGGAGTGGCAGAGCTGGAGTCTGATTTCAGGCAGTACCAGGTTTGCTTTTGCATTTACGTAAAATGCTATCAGAATATCGGGAAAAGTAAATACTTACTTTGGCAGCCTGAATCGTTGTGTTTTGTCTGGTTTAGGATTATACGTTGTTTGCAAGAATCACAGAGCAAAGGGAATTTCTACCTGATTTTTCCCCCCTCAAACAATACTGTTTGTTAATGCACTAGAAAAATGTAAGCATCATATTTTAGGTAAGTAATAATCTGCAGCAGAGTGAAAGCCTGTATGAGGTCACTGCAAATTAGGCTAATTGTTCTGGAAAGAGACATATTTTCATGCGGTGGTTGATGTATTGCAGGTATGGTGGGAATAAACCCTATTTTTTCTGGCAACCGCTTTTACTACTTGCATGCATATAATAATTTATCTTCCTCTAGATAAAAATAAGCAGCATGTTGAAAATATTTTAATATTTCCAGTTGAATTCCGTCTTAAAAAGACGAGAAATATTGCTTGACAGCAGTAAAACTTCCTACATGATAGAATTAGAATTAAATAGACAAGCTAGAGGAGGCTGGTTTTTTTCCTTGAAACTGATGGATTTTTGCTTAAATGTTCTTTAGATGTTAAGTGAAGAGACGGGAGGTATTTAACAAAAGGGTATGGCGAGATCTGGAAAACCAGCTTGATTTTTGTCTCTAAAGACAATCAGATTATCAGGCTTATAAGCTTTATATCACATTTCCCTAGCTAAATTACTGTGTCTGTTATGTTGATCAACTGAGAGGAAATGATTATACTAAAACTTCCTTAACGTTTGCCTTCCCTCTCAAAATCATTGTCCGAATATGCTGCTCTGAGCTTTATTGTATTGTTGACTGATGAGAAACAGAAACTCAACTTCAGTTGACAGTTTTATTTACTGGGCAGATGAAAGATGACCTTAGCCAAGAACAGTTTATTACCAAGGAAGACAGCAAGGTACCTCTCCAAATGTGCTTAAACTAGGCAGATTGCTGTTTCTTTAACTGCTAATTAAATCCCTTGAAATGGCCAAACCCAATCTGACACAAGTCCCCATCATAGGTTGATGGTTGGACTAGATGGTCTTAAAGGTCCTTCCAACCTAGACAATTCCATGATTCTATGAATATCCTCTGTGGTGATGGGATGGACAGACTCACAGCCTCTGCTGGAGACTCGTGACCCCTTCCCAAAGCAATACTTGGGTTTGCTTGTGGTCAGACCTTTAGAGCCAAAGCAATCCTTGGGTTTGCTTGTGGTCAGACCTTTAGAGGGGTGGTGGCTTGGCGCCGAAAGATGATTTTGTGTCACCCTGTGATATACTTTTTGGGGTGAAAAATGTCCTTTATGGTTTTTTAATGTCTATTACAGTTTCCTTTTTCTTTTTTTTTTTTTTTTTACATTGAGTTTGGCTGACATGACCCAGCCATAAACACATTCCAGTCAGGTAAAAGGACTGAAATAAGTTGCTGATTCTACTCAAGGGCAACCAGCTCCTTTCTGGATACCCAAACCTGGTCAGAGCAGAGCTGCTCCTCAGTCCTGTTACTGGCATCTCCTGCCCCTCCATGGTGCAGAAGGACAAAAGCCTTTCCTCCTCTTCACACTGATGGATGTTTCGGAGTCCCCAGGGGCTGGGGACCAATTCAGCAGGAGAGAAATCCATGTTGATTTAAGTTGAAATCATCAAACACTAGAAGTTGTTGGAAAAGATGGAAAAGTTAAAAATATGATAAAGTTGTAACTACTCAGTTGCCAGAGCTTTGCAGGTTTTAAAGATGGTATTTCAGAGGAAGACTCCTCCATCATAGCCCATCAAACTGTCGATGCCATTGATTTACTAATGTATTTAAATTACTTTTTAGAAACCAATGTGCATCTGGTGTATATTTTTCTGGATTGCCTGAAACGGCACTCAGATTGGCTGCAGGCTGGCTGGTTGCCATTCTAATTTACAGAAACTTTCCTGGTTACCTTTGCAGGGGAACAGTTCCTTCAGGAAACTGAAGTTTCTCCCAATTCAATCAATATTTCCTCTCAGCCTGTACTCCTGCTGATTAATTACTGTTCCCTTATTTTGCAGTCAGTAAGGCACTGATGACAATATTTTTTGTCTCCTTCCTACATCATCTGTGCATGATAAATACATCTGTCTTTCTCCTGTCTTGGCTTTTCTCTGAATTTCACATTGCAGATTCATGGGGCTTTTCTGGGAAGAGAAAGATTGAGAATTCAGTTGCAATTCAACATTTTTAATAAGAAGCAAGGTTATGCACTCCTGAAAAAACAAGTCTCCAGAGAGTGGTGTTTGGCCATTGGATGTCACCCTTCCCAGCTGTAGGTGCAGCTGGTGAAGCGGTTCTTTGCTAGCACAGGCAAATAAGACTCCTACAGCAATTTTAATATGAAACTTTAGGAGAAATCTAAAGCTTTCTATTTTTATAACAGTGCAATAAATCATCTGGGATGATTAGGTGAATGCTAATGAACAATGCTCTTACATATGCTTGGTGTGAAATACAAGGAATAGCCTCATTTTTCTAGAGTTGATGGAATTTTCTACCATAGACCTGCCCAGCGGGGTGGCCTTAGCTGGGCCCCACAATAGTCTCAGGTAAAAAAAGTCAACCTGTCCCATGCTTCTGGGACAGTCAGTTTTCTTTTGCTGGAAGCAAAATTGCGATGAAGACAATAGAACTTTTAATTTTATTTTTTTTGAATGCTAGTAATTTTGCTGATTTTTTTCAGGAGGTAGGGGGAAGGGAAGTGCCTGGAAGCAAAATTGCGATGAAGATAATAGAACTTTTAATTTTATTTTTTTTTGAATGCTAATAATTTTGCTGTGTTTTTTCAGGAGGTAGGGGGAAGGGAAGTGCTCCTGTAACTGAAGTTGCGTGGTGATGTGCCCATGTACTGGGACCACAGGAAAGCTGTGTGGGCTACTTTTACAGTGGGCTTTTTTGAATTTTTGAGTGCTTTGGAAAGTATATTGCAGCTTCAAAGGATTTTTGCTTTTAATTAAACATCTCCTTTTCCCAGATGCTAAATATCACTTTCAGAATGGTTGAACGTGCATCAAATACTTTCTCATCATTATTTCTTCATGACATCAAATGCTGTCATTGCTGAAGCACCGTTTTGTTTTGCCAGGAACAGAAATCCTCCTGGAGATAAGTAAAAATGGTGGGGCAGCAGGGAGTGATGCAGAGCCCAGTGGAGTGGGGAGAGGCTGGAGCTGAGAGTTGCTCCATGGGCTGGCTCCCTGCCGGATTCTTGGCCCTGAGCTGTCATCTCCCTCTCCCACTGGCTCCACAAAACTGTGGTCCTTCCTTAATAAACTCTCACTGGAGATGGAGTACAGGAATATAATAATTTTATGTTAAGAAGCTCAGTTTCTGTACTTGTTCCCACCTTTCTCATGATGTAGTTTGAGATCCACGTAGACTTTGAGGGAGCAGTTAAGTGCATGCTTAACTTTAAGCAGGTATTTAAGTCAAATTGATTTCAGTGGGATTCAGAAATGTACCTTAGGCTAAATGGATTTTACTCTGAATGGAGGTGGGTTCGTGGGTTCCTGTTTTGGTTATGAGGCAAGTTACCACAGCAAGGTACTTCCATTCATATATGCATGAATTAAAGGTGAACAACTTGATTATTTGTGCTTACTTAAATATCACATATTTGCTTGTATCATTAGCAAAGGTAAAAATAAAATTAATTTAATTCTGAACTGAAGAGGTCATTTTAGCCCCTCTATTAAATTCAAACACTGTGATAACGCTCTCCTAAGTGATTGCTCTGAATGGCTTACATAGCCAACAAAATGATAATGAAGCTGATACTAGTTTATAAAGCAACAGCTTCCAAATATCATACAATTACTCCTGCAAAATTTTTGTGAGAAGCGCTGATAAAAGCATGGGGTAAGTGCTCATTTTATTTTTCACATTTTTCTATGAATTAATTCAGCACTAGGGGTGTGTGAAACTAAGCTTGATTAATCACTTGCTTGTTTATGTTTACATTTAATCAACACTTGTTTGTTTATAGACACGTTTATAGAGACAAAACGTTTTGCAACAGATTTCATTAAGGTTCGTTTTTTATTCTTCCTTGTAATATCCATTGATCTCACAATCCTTAATGAATTTAGCCTCCGGGTCTCCTGGGAGGAAAGAGAGAGCAAAATATTTGCCTTTTGGACAAGAGTAACATAAACCTTGTTTTTCCTGAAAGCTGATGCTGTTTCTTGCTGGTAAGAGCCCAGTGTGAGAGCAGAGTTGAGCAGAGCAGTGGTTCCTAAGCCAGCCCGTGCGAGCGCTCGCCTGTGTGAGTGTGTGCAGCCGCCCACAGGCGTGCCAGGAGTTTCTGCTTATGAAAATGCATGTGCACACCCACACGCTTTCTGCAGTTTCACATCTACTGGTGAGTTTTTCCCCAAAGTGTCGTCCTATTGGGGTTTGTTTATTTACAAGCTGTGTTCGTGTCGTCCAACCTGCTGAGTGAGAGAGACAGAGGATGGCAATGATCCAGCGGGTTCTGGTGTCTCTGCCAGGCTCAAAGGGGGAGAAACTTGTTCACAGAAAGACCTTAATATTCTGTCCCGACGAACAGAAAGTGTTCTGCAACCCCTGTCTCTGTTTAGGAAATGGATTCTGGAACTGAGAATTCGAAAATATGGGTAGCATGTAGTGTTTGCTGTTTTGTACCATGGGATTCAAACTCTGTGTTTAATAACAATACGCAAAATAGCATCTGGTATGCGTCACTAAAATAAGCTCTAGTAGAAAATGCCGATAAACATCTTCTGTTTAAAATGTTTTCTGACTAAACGTGGCATAAATTTTGTCTGCTGTCCATGATAATGATGATAAAGTGGTTTGATCAGGCTAAAAGCTCCAGGCATCATCAAATGAAAGCAATGGGCAAGCCCAGAGTTGCAGGGGAGATGGATATCCCTCAAACATCTAAATTTCTGTCATTTCTTGCAACAGAAGAGCCACATGTGAGGCCTTGTGAAGTGGTCCAGGGATTAAAAATGTATTCCAGCTGGTTCTGACTGTTCTCAGCTGTGTGAAATCTGCTCCTCCGTGGCCGGCCACCGAAGCAATGCTGTGTGCTGCTGGTATCTTGGTGCTTGCAGAAGAGGCACGGGAAGGGTTGTGCCTTCGTAGCCGTGTGAGATGCAGCTGAAGAATGAGAGCAGAGAAAGATCAAGTGATTTCTAACTTAATTAATGGTGCTACTGTACACCAAGCATGTCCCTACAAGCGAAGGTGGTGCTGCTCGTGAGCTCAACACCGGTTAAAGGGAGAGTATTTCATGCCTCAGAGCTGGTGCTGTGTAGACAGTCATCATTGGGCACGTTTGTAGTGAAAGCCTGGGTAGCTAATGCCTGAGCTGAATCATAGAATGGTTTGGGTTGGAAGGGACCTTAAAGATCACCTAGTTCCAGCTGCCCTGCCCTTGGCAGGGACACTTCCCACCAGACCAGGTTGTTTAAAGCTCCATCCAGCCTTGCCTTGACCACCTCCAGGGATAGGGCAGCCACAGCTTCTCTGGGCAACCAATTCCAGTGTCTCACCGCCCTCACAGTAAAGGATTTTTTCCTAATATCTCATCTAAATCTCCCCTCTCAGTTTAAAACCATTACCCCTATCGCTCCACGGCCTGATAAAGAGTCCCTGCCCATCTCTCCTGTAGGCCCCTTTAGGGACCGGAAGGCTGCTCTCCAGAGCCTTCTCTTCTCCAGGCAGAACAACCCAGGCTGAAGGGCTGTTTTCTTTACCTGACCATGTATATGGTATATTAGGCATTCTATAATGCGTTTAATCACTGCATTATGCACTGCCCCTTTTAAAGGCTGTTCTTCCCACTGCCCAAAACCCATCTCCCAGTATCACCAGGACTACTTGTCCTGCTCCTTTCCCCATTGCATTCACAATCCAACTCCATTGGCGAGATGCAGCAGTGCAGACCAGTACTGCTCACCAACACTACCCACTGGGTGAACTGGCCAGGGAGAGGATACAGAGCATTTCACCTGCCTTTTGTAGACAGGATGAGAGGGGGGATGTGGCTCTTTGGGCCTGATTCTTGCCCTGGTGTGTGCAGGTTGCAGTGATGAGCAGGGAAGCACGTGCTTTAGCAAAGCATGTGTTGGGCTCGGTGGGAGGCTGGGGAGGACACCTGTAGTAACCCGGTGGTTGGTATGAATTGGTCTACAGAGCCTGGGTTTGTAGCTAGAGCCTGTCTTGAGTAATAACTTTCTGTAGCTGTTTTGTAACTCTTGCTTATTTATTTGTGTTCTCTGTGTTTTGAATTCCCTAAGCAATGCTTGGGGCTGCCTGGACTTTTTAGGTAAAAATAACTTCCACTTGAAAAGTAAGCAATAGCAGTGCTAACTTTCATTTCAGCTTGTGCAAGTCTCCTTTCCCCTGTGCTTTCCTGAAATTGTAAAAGGTAAGAGGATCTCAGCCCAGGAAAAAGCCAGTAAAAGTTCTGATTTCGATTGCTTTGAATCTGCACTTTGGCACAGTAGCAAATTCATTTCTTATTGAAAATAGGTTCTTTTTTGTAAAGCACAAACACTGTTTTGATACAATGAGAAGTTTAAGGCAGTAGAAGAAACTGTTACTGCAAACTATGACATCAAACTGATTTTTCTAAATGATGATGTTACAAATGATTGATTTAGAATTATTTTTCAACATATTTTGTCCCAAACTATGTGTGGCACAATGTCTCACATGCATGTTTGCTGGTAATACTTGGAATTTAGTTGTCTTTGCTCATTTGAATACAAACCTCAGGAGTTGTGTTATCTGATAATTGCCAAGTAGATTTAAAATGTCCTGTCTGCAGGACTGACTTGGACAAACAATGTTAAGCCAAACAGTGATAATTTTGTTAATCCAGAGGTGCCGTTTTGGATTTGAACCACTTCTGTAGAAGGCCCACACGTGAGCAGGAACCACTCTCTGCTTCAGTGACTCAGTCACATCCCAGATGTGGCGTGATGCTCTTGCCCAGTTCAAACCTGCAGCACCTGCATCCCGACTCTTCACTGCTGAAACTCTACTGTCATAATAAGAACAAGGGCATGGTTTGGTAATTAGTTTAATCCAGTCTAGCTCTGTACTAATGACAGACTAGTCCTTCTCTCTCTTGCTGGCCACACGGTCCCTCTGCCAGCTGTTGCTGCCTCAGCCGCATTGCTGAAAGGGATGCTGTCACCAGCTGGAGGCTGTTGCATGGTCAGACAAAGCCAAGGCAGGAAACTGCATCATTGCAGTGTTTCTTCAATGCCCGTGTCCTCTTCTGGCTATGTGTCTTCAAAGAGACCCTCACAGGGAGTGGCACCCACTTCCCTTGTCCACTTGCCCCATTCCCATGCAAAGGGCACAGTCCCTTGCAGACCAAGAGGTACCTCTTTGCACAGCTCTTGGAACTGCCATGCTTGTTAATGGGTTAAACACTCTGTGCTTTATTTTTCAGCAGGTTCTTTGATTAAAAGCCTGGTATGCATCTTTGCTCTTCCTTTTATCTAGGAGTTTTTTGTGCAGTCGCTTACTTGTTCCAGCTCTCTGTGTGTGCTCGGACCTAAAGCTCCATCCAGCCTTGCCTTGACCACCTCCAGGGATAGGGCAGCCACAGCTTCTCTGGGCAACCAATTCCAGTGTCTCACCGCCCTCACAGTAAAGGATTTTTTCCTAATATCTCATCTAAATCTCCCCTCTCAGTTTAAAACCATTACCCCTATCGCTCCACGGCCTGATAAAGAGTCCCTGCCCATCTCTCCTGTAGGCCCCTTTAGGGACCGGAAGGCTGCTCTCCAGAGCCTTCTCTTCTCCAGGCAGAAGGGAAGGCTGCTCCCCAGAGCCTTCTCTTCTCCAGGCAGAACAACCCAGGCTGAAGGGCTGTTTTCTTTACCTGACCATGTATATGGTATATTAGGCATGCTATAATGCGTTTAATCACTGCGTTATGCACTGCCCCTTTTAAAGGCTGTTCTTCCCACTGCCCAAAACCCATCTCCCAGTATCACCAGGACTACTTGTCCTGCTCCTTTCCCCATTGCATTCACAATCCAACTCCATTGGCGAGATGCAGCAGTGCAGACCAGTACTGCTCACCAACACTACCCACTGGGTGAACTGGCCAGGGAGAGGATACAGAGCATTTCACCTGCCTTTTGTAGACAGGATGAGAGGGGGGATGTGGCTCTTTGGGCCTGATTCTTGCCCTGGTGTGTGCAGGTTGCAGTGATGAGCAGGGAAGCACGTGCTTTAGCAAAGCATGTGTTGGGCTCGGTGGGAGGCTGGGGAGGACACCTGTAGTAACCCGGTGGTTGGTATGAATTGGTCTACAGAGCCTGGGTTTGTAGCTAGAGCCTGTCTTGAGTAATAACTTTCTGTAGCTGTTTTGTAACTCTTGCTTATTTATTTGTGTTCTCTGTGTTTTGAATTCCCTAAGCAATGCTTGGGGCTGCCTGGACTTTTTAGGTAAAAATAACTTCCACTTGAAAAGTAAGCAATAGCAGTGCTAACTTTCATTTCAGCTTGTGCAAGTCTCCTTTCCCCTGTGCTTTCCTGAAATTGTAAAAGGTAAGAGGATCTCAGCCCAGGAAAAAGCCAGTAAAAGTTCTGATTTCGATTGCTTTGAATCTGCACTTTGGCACAGTAGCAAATTCATTTCTTATTGAAAATAGGTTCTTTTTTGTAAAGCACAAACACTGTTTTGATACAATGAGAAGTTTAAGGCAGTAGAAGAAACTGTTACTGCAAACTATGACATCAAACTGATTTTTCTAAATGATGATGTTACAAATGATTGATTTAGAATTATTTTTCAACATATTTTGTCCCAAACTATGTGTGGCACAATGTCTCACATGCATGTTTGCTGGTAATACTTGGAATTTAGTTGTCTTTGCTCATTTGAATACAAACCTCAGGAGTTGTGTTATCTGATAATTGCCAAGTAGATTTAAAATGTCCTGTCTGCAGGACTGACTTGGACAAACAATGTTAAGCCAAACAGTGATAATTTTGTTAATCCAGAGGTGCCGTTTTGGATTTGAACCACTTCTGTAGAAGGCCCACACGTGAGCAGGAACCACTCTCTGCTTCAGTGACTCAGTCACATCCCAGATGTGGCGTGATGCTCTTGCCCAGTTCAAACCTGCAGCACCTGCATCCCGACTCTTCACTGCTGAAACTCTACTGTCATAATAAGAACAAGGGCATGGTTTGGTAATTAGTTTAATCCAGTCTAGCTCTGTACTAATGACAGACTAGTCCTTCTCTCTCTTGCTGGCCACACGGTCCCTCTGCCAGCTGTTGCTGCCTCAGCCGCATTGCTGAAAGGGATGCTGTCACCAGCTGGAGGCTGTTGCATGGTCAGACAAAGCCAAGGCAGGAAACTGCATCATTGCAGTGTTTCTTCAATGCCCGTGTCCTCTTCTGGCTATGTGTCTTCAAAGAGACCCTCACAGGGAGTGGCACCCACTTCCCTTGTCCACTTGCCCCATTCCCATGCAAAGGGCACAGTCCCTTGCAGACCAAGAGGTACCTCTTTGCACAGCTCTTGGAACTGCCATGCTTGTTAATGGGTTAAACACTCTGTGCTTTATTTTTCAGCAGGTTCTTTGATTAAAAGCCTGGTATGCATCTTTGCTCTTCCTTTTATCTAGGAGTTTTTTGTGCAGTCGCTTACTTGTTCCAGCTCTCTGTGTGTGCTCGGACCATCTGGCAGGGCTCTCCTGCCCGGCAATGTGTGGTGCTTTCAAGGGGAAAAATTATTAATCACAATCTGGATGGCGAGGGGGTTAGAGATGGGTTTTATTTCAACTCCTGAGCTGCCAGTTCCACAGGTAGGCAGCTCTTCAGAGAAGGTTTCTCAGCAGCCCTTTGCAATATTGCCTGATCGATGTGCGGGGAGAGGCGACCAGAAATCCCGAAGGACCAAGTGTCGAGGAGGAATTGGGAGCAGTGGTCCTTGGTGGCTCAGGCTCTGCTGTCCCTCACTGCTGGCTTGCTCAGAGGCTGTCATGCTGCAGGAGCCTCACTGTGCTAAAGGATCGCTTTCTTTAGCACTGCTGGGCTTCAGACAGTTGTCCTTGGAACAAAATTCATTTCCCTGGGCTTTGCTCCATTTTGCAGGGTTTGGCCACTGCAGACTGTCAATTTTAAAAGAGGCATGGCTTGTGGTTGTTTTTATTTTTTCTGGTAACTAATATTTTAACATTGCTTCAATAAGTGTAGCTTTTTAAAAAAATGGGGTATTATTTACAGAACGTTTTAGGAAGGATTCTGTCATCCAAAGACCGAGTCACACATGAGACGTGCTCAATCCTAAAAGTAACCTGAAAAGAAAAGCCTAATAGTGGGTTCTGTAAACTGCCACCTGTGGGAATTTTTGAAACTTATAATCTTGTCAGGTATCTGTGCGCTTTGTGACCATGTCTGTTTGCCTGTCAAGGAGATCTTTTTTCCTGTTGTACATGTGGAGGCATATAACAGTTGTTGAGGTGCTTGCTGACTGTGAATGGTGAGAGACACTGAGAAATGTTTTATGCCTGAAGCAGCTGCCTCTGAACCACCCATCCCTGTGCCTCCTGTCAAAAACCACCTCGCACACTTAGCAGGGAAGTCAGCACAGAAAGTTTCCCTTGGTGGGGTGGGGATATTTTTTCAACTTTTAAAAAAATATCAACTGTTGGTTTGTTCTGTCTGATCTCTTTTTTTAATTCTTTGGAATAAATTGACTGTGTGGTTTAAAGTGATACGGGGTTTTGAATGGGTCTTTGGATGTGGGAAGTGGTGACATTTTGGAAAAGTCATTCTTTTGTAGGTTAGCAAACCCAGGCCACTTCTTAGGAGAGCATCTGGTATGACTGATAGCAATAGTAATTAAATAATAACATGAGAAATCACCTTTGACTGACTATTAATACATATGAAATTAACAGGCACTGAGAGTTGCATCGTATGAGCTGTGTTTTGTGTTGCTGAGTGGGCAGCAATCCTGTTTGTCTAATTGAGCTTCACCATATCAGAGTAGGACGAATGAACTCTGAGCACTGGGTTTCTTTCTAGGGTTTTCCATTTTTAGAGAGATGCTGTTTTTTATAGTAATGAACATACCGCAGTCATTCATATCTTTCTCCCTGTGGAGTAGGGCAGAGTTTCATTCCCCATTTTACAGAAATTTTCTCTCCGACTCAGTGCTTTCACACCCATTTCTTCATGTTGAAGCTGGGCATGCCAAACCCTAGATATGTGGGACTTGAATATATTCTTTTCAGTGGCTTTTAAAGCAGATTTATTTCCAATACATCAAAAAATGGATTTCATGGGGATTGAGGAATCAGTTCTTTCAGGGATCTGAGCTTAAAATGATGTATTGTCTAAAGCCATAGATGAAATCTGGGCTTGAATCCTCGTTCACAGGCTTGCTGGCCCTTCTTCCAGCCAGATCAACTCAGCCTTTTCCCAATCCCTGTTAAGAGACCTGACTAAAGAGCAGGCTGAAAATCATGTATTTTAACTTTATATTCTATTTGCAAGCTGAAGTATTCTTTGCTTTGTTTTTCTTTAAGCAGTCTCTGGAGACTTGTTAAACTATGAAATGGTTAGAAAAGGCAGCCCAAAGGCTCTAGCTAGGGGTGTTAAATGTCCTAGGCAGCCCTAAAATGCTACTCAGTCTCCAGTGTAAAATATAACAAAGGGAGAAAATCTGATTCTGAGTCAACATAAGATGACTTGAATATAATTTCTAAATTTCCAGGTATTTTTCTTGGATATCCCAATTACATTTGTGCAGAGAAACGGATGGTATTGACATTTCCATGGCAACCCATTGTAGCGTTTCAGATATTGACCTGCAGGTCATAAATTACTGAAGCAGAATATTTTTGGAAGACTGGCAAAATCTATCAGTCTGCTGCAAGATGTACGGACAAGAGCATAGCAACAAAATGCAGATGGGAAAACACAGGCTTCGGCATAAGGTCTGAGCTGAAAGTTAAGTGGAAGTTTTGTGTAAGACTCCACTGACAGTGAGTAACAGCAAGTGACAGCCCAGAGGGGTTAATTTCTGCTGGATTTTGGCTGTGGATCTGGTTTGTATTTGTAGCTGGATGCGTGATAGAAGTGGGATGCTTGTGAAAATGTTGTAGCAGCTCTATTATGCTTTTATTAGAGGTGCAAACAGACTTGGAGAGTGCCTCACCTGGCTGCTCTCATGCTGCTGTGACACTGGCTGTGGGCAATGATGGTATGGATGTGGGTGGGAAGGGTACACAGCCTGGATTAGTTAAGCCTGAGATCTATATGGAGGTGTTTACTGGTCCGTAATAACCGATTGTCGGCTGTTCCACTTGGGACCCTCTTATCAGACGTCCTGAAGAGAATTAAATGGTCTTCTGTGCTGTTGAAAGCCTGGTGGGAAAGCACAGGCAAAGGGCAGAGCGTTCCTTGCAAGAAAGCTGGTACGTCTAAGCTCTGAAGATTTGCAGCAGATAAGATTGATTGCGCTAGTAGGATTTACAGTCCTTACGGATCTCGGGTCAGACAACTGGAAAGCCTGATTGTCTCTGAAGTGATGGCG
Source organism: Calidris pugnax (assembly GCF_001431845.1). NCBI lineage: Eukaryota > Metazoa > Chordata > Aves > Charadriiformes > Scolopacidae > Calidris > Calidris pugnax. The sequence goes on from NW_015090893.1 coordinate 13,519,102, forward strand.
GGGGCATTTCCAAGAAGCTTGGGGAGAAAGAATCCCTTAGCTAAAAGGCCACATTTCTTCCTTGAGATTATTTCTTTTCAGTTTTTTGAAGTTTTTAAAGGAGAGCTCAGAGTCTTTGCAATGTGAGATGGAACGGTGCTCCCACCAAATAAATTACAGTGTCTCTTTCAAAATCCCCGTAGGCAGTGCATGTTATGTGATGGCTAATTCTCACAGACCTTATAGGAATGCGTTTTCTGGGAACTGCTCTTGTAATAATAAATTACTGGTTGGCAAGTGGATGAGGTTCAGCCAAGCCATGCACTTGATCCCGTTCACACTGATTTTAATGGAAAAGTTCCCAGTGAGTTTAGTTGGGGCAGACGCAGTGCAAGGCTGTGGGAAACTGGGTGTCTGAATTTGCCTGAATTGCAAAGTGTCTTTGCTTCTGTTTTGCTTAATTTTGTACATTCTGGGTTTCACGACTTACTCTGAGTTGAACACAATGAAACTAATTTGTAACATGTTAAGAATTGAGAATATGACCTATATATTCTTAGTGATGGAGTGTTATCTGTGGGCGTGATGGAATGGACATATATATTCCTAAGGAAGCCAAGCACATGGTTCCTTACTCCCTGACACTTCTTTTATGTCTGTTGGCAGGCAGCAACATCTTTCATTGTTCACAAAAAATTATCAGAGCCCCTCGGAAAATACATTTATTTTTCTTAGTGTTTTGCCGCTGTATTCCATGCATAGATTGTACACTTTTATGTGCTTTTTTTACAGACATTGCAATTGCAACAGCTGTGCTTTCATCGCTTAGCACACAGGTTTATGACAATGTCATACACATTCAGGTAATTTGCTCAGTGTTCAGGCAGAGTCTCTTTCTGCCTTTGGCAGCTGGGCCTCCATGAGATGATTTCCCTCCACTTTCACTTATGCTTTGTCAATACCCTTCCTCATCTCAAAAAACACCTCATTAGTTTCAACCAGTTCAACCAATTCGTTATTAATAAATCTGATAAGAAGCTTCCAGATCGTAAGCGACCAAGTTACATGTCTTGGGCTTTCAGAGGAAGCTGCTCCTTTTTCTTTTTAATGAGTGGAGCCTTTCTTCCTATCACCTGGTCAGGTACGCCTTCCTCCATCGTTGGTTACAGATGCATTCAGAGCTGGGATCTAATTTTGTTAAGCTTTGTCAGTAATAATCGCACCTTCATTCCTTCTGGTTCTTTTTTGATCAAATAATTTTCTGAATTTTCTTTGTGTAGCCTGCTTTCGGGACATGCGCTTCACTGTGCTTAATCTCATTATTCCATTCATACTTAGTTTTTAATCCAATTTGCAGGACATACATAGTGGCTTCCTTTCCCATAGTATTTTCCAAAAATCACAGCTTTGTGTTCATGTGGCGGTACCTTCCTCTCATCCCTCTGCTCCAATTTTCTGAGAACTGCTCAACAGATTTCAATAATTGACAGAATTAGCATTGGGCTGTTTTCCTGTACGTTTCTTCAGTTCACCAAAATTATTTCCATTTCTGGAGTGTAACTGTAAGAAGTCTAAAACTTTTACTCCTCAGCTCTGTTGTTACTGGTTTGTTCTTCCAGCTCCTCTCTTTTTGTCTCATCCAGCTGAGCCACTTCTAGCCAGTCAGCCAAGACTAATTTAGGTGTCCAGGTCATGTCTTGGTGATTTCCATCGTTCCCAGGTATCCTAGTATCTTTTTGGCTTCTCATCCACATTTTTTCAAGGAACCAGTCATACTCCCTCAATATTTTGACCACTGTATACCAAGATATCATGTTGCATGCGGCCTTTGCTACTCTTATATTTTTCTGATTTGTAGTAGAATTGTGGTAAGAATTTGATATCATTGTGTTAATAGTTAGGACAACTTTTCACTCATGGACAAATTTGGCTCAAAAGGCAATCCTTGTTCCCCAAACCTTAAAATAGCCATAAAATTGAAGCAAAGCAGCTCTCAGTTTTATTAGAGCTGAGAAGGATTGAAACACACTTCCCCGTGCTCTTACACCAAAAGTATGTTGCGGTATTGATCTCTGCCCGTTTTGCCAGAAATCAGCCACGTGCAGATACCTTTCTCACTTCCTTTATAATAAATGTAAATAGCTGGTTTTTCAAAACAAATGGCAAGTTCTTCAGATACCTAGGAGAAGTTACTGTCTTCAGCCTTTATAGAAAGGGTCTCAGGGAGGGAATTTTACTGGTTCCAGGATCTGAAGGGAGAATCAATAAGGCATCTCCACACTTTGAAGCTCCTCCTCTGACCTCTGCATACCCGTTAGCAGCTCTGCTCTTGTTCCTCCCCCTCACAATTACCTTAATGACAAAGTCAGGGTAAGCCCTTGGACTTCATTTCATTTCACTTTTTGCTCTTAAAAACCACAAGGCGATTAACAGGATGTTTCAGAAACGCTGCCAAGAGCTCCGGGTGAATTTCCTTCCCTTGGAAGTGCCGAGCTTGGGCTGGAAGCGGGGGCTGCTGTGCAGATCCAGGCTGGGATCCCCTCTCCCTTTGCAGAGGGGTCTGAAGACACACACCACTGCTGCAGGTGCTTTCACTGCTCAGTGCTCTTGCCCTTTGCCAGGAGAAAACTGTCCTACATAAGATTATAGACATGTTGTGCCCTGTCCCTGCTGAGGGGCTCTGTTGACTCCTGGGCAGCCTGGCAACTCACCTTATTCCTGGGGAAGAGCAGCTCTGGTGCACTCCTGGTGCACGATGGTGGTTCCTTGCCAGGGTGGTTGGTAGGACAAGGTGGAACGGCACGTAGCAAGAGTGAGGAAGTGAAGGAGGAGTGCCATTTAGTGTCTGGTTGTAGAGAGAACTGTATGCTTGCAATATGTTTTGCCTTCTGCTGGCAGTCCTGGTGTGAAAAGCAGCATAGCTTAATTAAGCAGTGTCAAAAAACTCGATTCTTCCAATCTGCCTTCCAATCTGAAGTGTTGTTCTTTGCTGATTTAGCTGTATCTTGCAAGAATTATATATCCTTATGGCTAAATGATCAAGTTTCAGGAACAATTTCAGTGTCACCTGATTTTTGATGCATTTTAATTAGACTTGGACAAATCTGTTAGACCCTGGGTGTCACCATTCTGCCCAGGATTTTCCAAACAAGGATCTGCGTGTCCTTAGACCAGAATGAATCTGCAGTGTCCAAGTTGTGTGGGACTTCATATGTGAGATGTGGGGGACTCGGTGTGCACGTCCTGCACTGCTGGTCCACCTCCTGTAAACCCAGTACATACCAGTTGGGTCCTGCTTGCTGCATGTGCTCAGGAAACTTTAGGTTATGCTCTGCACGTGAGAGACAGCACTGAAGGATGTCTCAAATGTACAGGGTACGTATGTGGCTCACTTGTTCCAGTACATTGCAGCTGCACTAGATTTACTGCACTTGTGGAGTTGGTTACTTGATGACCAGTGCTCTTGCATGGTGGAGTGGTCCAAAACACCAGAGGCTTGGTCAAACATCTGGACATCCAGAAATGTGAGACAAACAGTCAGTGTTCCCGAATTCCACCTGGGCAAACTTTCTGGGAAGATAAAGAGCAGAAGTAGGAGGAAACCTGGATGAAGAAACTATTGTCTAACCCTTAGTCTCAAGAATGTACTGTTCTCAAGAGCTTTGTTAGGCTTGTGTTTGATAAGAATCAAGTTTCAGTGGTTTTTGGATTGTGTTATTGAACAAGATGAAGCTTTCTTTGCTAAACGAAAAATGAAGAATACAAAAGGAACTTGTTATTGGGTGAAGATTTTTTTTTTCTTACTAGAAGCATCTTCCCCTGAAATATGAAAGATCCTTTCCAAATGCAAAAGTTATGCAAACATGACTGAATATAGAACTGAAACTGGAAAGCAGTGGGTTTCTTTTGCCAGTTTTGCAGGAGGCCACCCACTAAGGTATATCTTCTTTTTTCTGTTTCTGATTTTGTTTTTTTCCTTCCCCTCTGGAAAAATACAATAAATTTTTGTCAAAACCAGAGCCTATTTTGATTCTATAACCATTCTTGTCAAAGCAGGAGTGAAATGTAGTTTGAATTTTCTGAGTAACAAATAATTAGCTGAAGGAAAAAAAAATATTTAAATTATGTTGAAAATGTGGTGCAAATGATTTATCACGAAGGCTCTAAGGTCTTGACCGGACAGACTCACACAAACCAACCTTTCTGTTCATTAACGTGGAGTCAGACCCTTGGTTGAAGCATTTTCCTTGCTATTAGTTGGTTTTGGCTGTATTTTTCTCCTAGCTTTGAGTGTTTGATAATGCTTTGTGGATTTAAAAGGAAAGTCCTGTTTTGACTTGGTATTTCCAATCTGTTTCTTGACGGTTGGTATTCTCGAATTTTACTCGTTTTGAGAGGCTGTTACTTTCCATTCTGCATATTCACTTCCTCTGACCAAATGGGTAGGAAATGTATTTAATAATTTCTGTGTAGCCCCAAGTAATGCAGGATTCCCCATGGAGGGACACTTTGCAGCAGTTACAAACGAGTCTTCTCTCCTCGCATCTGTCTCTCTGCCCTGCGCTGCTCTGTGAACTGTCTGATGTATCATTTTTCAGTGTAAGCAAAACCTTAGAAATGTGATTAGAATTTGAGATGTTTATTGTCCTTTATGATTCAGAAACCAAATGATCTTTGAGGTCGCTTGTGTAGCAGTATCAGCATCCTCTGTCTGCTACGAAAACAATCTCTGTGGTCCTTCAGGGCGCCCCGAGCCCTGGACCACCACTCCCTCCTGTGCATTGTTCAGACTTATTTAAAAGAATTCTGGGGAAAGAAATTCAACAATTTGCACTTGGAGCCTACATTGTCGTCTAAATGATCTCACTGCTTAAAAATGTTTTCTTGGGTCTAGGTTTAATAATTTTTCACAATCTATCCTTTGCAGCTAACCCTCCCCCACTTTTTTCTTAAAAAAAATTTCCTTCCCTTCCATGTGCCAGTGTTTTGTAGACACATAAGCTGTTATCAGGTTGTCTCAGCCATCTATCAATCAAGATGTACTTTTTAGTTCCTGTAGATGATTATTTTTTTTATTCATCTTCATCTTTATGTAAATACAAAAATCGTACTAATGTAACCTCCTGTAGTTAAAATGAAGCAACCTCGCTTGTGTCGTTGTGTAACTTCATCCTGTGGGAGGACAAATTCTGCTTGGGATAAGGCACCTTTATCCCAGGACCCACACTGTTGCTTGTACTGATAATCATCACCCAGAAGGTGAATGAGTGATGTAGGACAATAAACCAGAAGGATGCCTTGAAGTGAACAAAGATAAAAACACGCTCTTAAGAAAGAAAAATAAAGCAAATGGGTAGGCAGCTTGGCAGTGTAGTCATCAGCTGAGTAAACGTGTGTCCTTGAGCAGAGTTCATGTTCCGCTGTGGTTTGGTGGTGTATGGAAGGAGGAATGACTCTTATTCATACATTCGTATTCCTGAATAAACCTCAGTGATCAAAACATCCTGACTGAGCAGGGCTGGCTTTTATAGATTAGGAATTGGGATAAAGCAATATTGAAATGTAGAGGATGCTGTCAGTCCTGCAGCACTCTCTTGATGTTGGGCGTGATTATTTCCTCCAAGGGATACTTCTCCAGAAGTGGTGTGGCTGTGTGGTGTCAGAATGGCATCCCATCCTGATTTTGTATTGAAAAAATTTTCAGAATTAATCAAATATAATCACAAACAAAGGTCTTAATAGTGCAGGTGTTTCAATTCCTAGGTCTGTGTCATACAAAGGTTTCTTACGAGTTACCAAGTCGTAACTTCTCTCAACTACACTAGTGATGGTGCAAAACTCTCCAAAGCCATGGACTTCCTTGAGATTACACTAAATATCTACCAGCACGACTGAGAGTTGACTCTAGTCCTACCCCTTTATTTTCCATGTGCTAGCTTGTGTCCAAAAATGGGGAGAATGTTGTTCTCTGCAAAGAGGAAGATAGATCATTGAGTGTGTGCACTGCGGTATATACTAACCAAAACACAGGAACTGGTGCCAGAAAATTCCAAGCTAATATATCCAACCTCTTTCTTTAAATGGATTGCTCAGCAGTTCGCTGCAGTCCTTGCCAGTTAAATCATGAATGTCAGCAGGAACTGGTGGGAACTTAACATTATAAAAATGGAGCTCCACCATTCAAGGTAATGAAAAATCCAGAAGCGAGTGGCACTTCCTAACATCCACACGTGTTCTCTCATCCATGTTGCTGTGCTGCAGTAGTTTGGCAATGGGGATAAGACTGAATTTATTGGCACTTCCTAACATCCACACGTGTTCTCTCATCCATGTTGCTGTGCTGCAGTAGTTTGGCAATGGGGATAAGACTGAATTTATGTGAAGTTGAAAGCATTAATGTTATTCACCCCAGTGCTTTGGAAATGAATTTTTTCTTAATAACATAATTGGAAAAGCAAAAATTGGTGATCAGAAATGCTGCAGTACCAAATGCAGTCTTCTACCCAACAGATAGTGAGTTTAGGACAATCACACCTGAGTAAAGCTGTGGCCCCTCTGAGATTCCTGGGAACTTTCCCAGGACTTCCTAGTTGGTTGAGAGGTATTATGGTATGCTTCTGACATGTCAAAGTATCTTCTGAATTTTGCTAAAGCTGTTCCATCATTTGCTGCTCTTTGTCGATACTGAAGTGACACAGGGTCACAAAGAGATGGGACTTCCCAAGGACCAGTGAATTGTCCCAAAAAATTGTGAAGGAAATAGGCACGTGGGGAGGTGATGTTCACTGTGCATCTCCAAAGGTCTCTGAGGGTGAAGGGAGCAGGGGCAAAGGGTAACAAAGGAGATGAAGTTGCTCAATACCTTACAGTACCAAAGTTTCTCAATCTTTTCCGTTTCTGTCCTATTACTCTTTTCCATGGCTCATCTTTAGCAATGCTAGAAGTGTTCTTGAGGTTGGCATGGAATAACCATGCCCTTAAGACTTACTGAGTCAGTAACTTCTCTCAACTACACTAGTGATGGTGTCCAAGAGATCAAGGTCAGCATCTTGGCAATCATTCTGCTGTCCTCAGTCATTCCCAGAACATGGAGAAGATTGGTGGGGCCTCCACAGAGAGAGGAAATGGCAATAGGCTTCTAAGGAAAAGGAATATCTAAAAGATCGTTGGAAATAACAAATCCTTTATTGTTTACAGAAGCAGCCCAATAAAAATCTCTATTCAATCCTATTCATGTATTAAGTTTTATACGTTTCAATGTTAAGGCCTTCTGGCTATCTCCGAGTACCCCGTAAGTGGCCCTATTGCACTGATGTTGAGAACCAGCCGTCCATTTGTGTAGTGTCTGTGGCCCCAATTTGATTGATCTGAGGGTACTTTACAGTATCAATATTTATTATTATTATCATCAAAAATAGAAATATGCATGTGTAATAATGCTGTTGGTGCTATACCTGCATTTTCTCCTGGTTAAACACTTGCACCAAGAAGCTTTTGCTGGAGGGCAGGGCAGGGCTCGGTGGCACCGACTAGGACAGTTGCCTTCCATGTAATCCTGGAGAAATCTATCTAAATCCCCCAAATCAGAATTTTATGCTCCCTGCTTGAGGCTGGGTGTGAAATTCTAATTTGCACTTGTCAGTCTGAAGTAAGGGGAAGAGCAAAAGCAAAAAAAAAAAAAAAAAAAAAAAAACAACTGAAGGCCAATGCAGTAGCCCCTTTGGCTTTTCTTTAAAAATCCCCATCAAAACAACTTCAAAGAGGAAAAAAAAAAGAAAGAAAGAGGCATATGATAAATTTCACACTTTCCCCTGAACAAAGCAAGGCAGTACGTTCCTCCGGGCGTCTCAATGAATCTCTGTGTGGGCAGTTTGAAGCTGGCAGTTTATCTTGAGAGATGGCAGGGTTGTAAGCAGAGTGGGTAGTATCAGCTATCACTGAGTTTACATGATGCTTCCTTTTATTGAACTCTGATTTAATTTTTCTAGAATTTTGCCAAGCTTTACTGGTTTGGGCTGAAGTTTTTTTGTGTCAGGTGTCTGCCAGGGAGAAGTTACACTGGAGACTTCAGCCAGACTGGCTGTTGGCAACGCTCTTCAGGTCCTGCTTGATGAACAGAATAAACAAGGCTCTCCAGGGGAGCATCTGCTCAGCATTTTGTTTTCTTCTTGCTGTCCAGGGTGTCCCTTCACGCCATCATTCCTGGTCATTTTTCAGACCCTGCTCTCATGACTGAGCTTCCTCCAGGGTTTTTCCCTGATGCTAATCACTGCTCTGCCTGCACATTTCACAGCCATTAATGCATCTCTTTTTATAGCCCTCTGCAAGAAGAGAGTGTTTTTTCCCCATCTTACAGAGGAGGGATCTGAGTAACCAGTGGTTAGAGTTTAAACTTTCCTCGCATTCTGGCTGACCCATTTGAGGCACCTTTTTAGAAGTGATTTAAACATTCAAAACATACTGAGCAACTGTAATGCCCGGTTGCAGATAGAAGCCCTTGAGGCTTTTGAAAATCAAAGGCTGATGTTTCAAGGCAGATGGCTACTAAATGAAGAGCAGATACTTCGGTGGGACCTGCAAAGAAAAATCTTTGTGCTGTGTGCGACAGAGCCGAGTTCAGTTCTCTGTCGCATCACTTTGAATTCCTTCCCTAGATCCTTTTCAACATACTTCTCATCTTTTGCAACGTTTGAAAAAAGGAATTCCACAGAAAATTATTCACCACTCTCCTCTGATTCATGTCTACGCATGCTTATAGTTTGTGTGGTCAGGGGTTCAGTGGAAAAAAAAGTAGGTGAACATCTTGTTAAAATCTGTATCACACATAAGCACTGAGGATCAGGATTAAGGTTGCACAAGCATTGATTAAGGCATTTCCAGTAAAGAACCTCTGTAGCTGAGACAACCTTTGACACTGCTGCTCTAGAAATGCTATTTAAATGTGGGATTTCTATTTTTCTGTATTAGAGACTTGAAGGACAGTCTGTACCTATTGCTGTTTCTTTACTGGACTTGAGGCGATCTGAGATCTTTTCTGATGGATACTTGGGCAGTGATTGATTCCTGAAATACTTCCAGTGGGAGTTAATCCAAAGCTTAGTGAAATCATTAGTATTCTCTAGCACCAGACTGCTGGAGAAGGCCTAAATAATCAGTATCTGTGCTATGGGTAAGTGGTATTTAATAAATGCCAGTCTAGGCTTCTTTGACTGATTTTCCTTATTTCAAGAAATGTTATCCTTTAGAAGCCAATATCAAGGGACTGTGGAGTAAAATATTTAGTCATTGAGGTTTTCTTTGCTATGATAACTTTCTAGAAATTTTGATGACAATCATTGCTACAGTCCCAGGGTGGGGCAGATATTTGTCTTCTGAGACATTTTAACAGAGACTACAATTTACCATAAGACAGAACTTGCTCTCCATGGCCTGTATTGTGAGTGGCGTGATGAAAACGTGCTGAAAAAATAAATCATGTCTGCTCTGCTGGACAGTGAGACACGTTAGCATACATTAATGGCACATTGCTAACTAACCAGGGTTTCAATCAGTTGGGTTTTGCATCAGCAGTTGTAAAAATTTCCTGGGCTTGAAAAAAACAGATACTGCTTGAAAAGAAGTTGAATCTTTTTAAATATTCTGTTTTTTGAAAATACACTTTAATGTCTCAGCTTGTTGAAAAGGGCAAATTTTGCTTTCATAATATAGCACACTACAACCAAGCACATCAGTTAAGGTCCCCTGTCACACCCGTGAATGAAAACAATTGCAAAGTACTCACATCTATCCAGTGGAAGCAAACATGGGCTGGATGGAGATCCTCTGCTCAGCTTTAGTTCCTTCTGCCTCCTGTTTTGTTGCTTGTGAGAACTGGGCAACCATTAGGCTGTCTCGTACTCAGGCAGAAACGGGCTTGGTTGTTCATCGAGAGAATGATGCCATTAAGTGAGCTTCTGGGGGTAGGAGAGGGCCTGGGAGGAACTTCTCTGATGTGTGGGAAGCTGTTGAGGCTGTCGGAGTGGATGGTGGGGGTGTGTTTTGCCCAAAGCAGTGCACGGTGTGAGGCGCCAGCGGAGCAGCCGGGGAGCGGGGGCAGCATCGGCCAGGATCACCGATCCTGGGAGAAGTGCAAGTGTGTGAGCACAGTTATTACATATTATTTACAGGAAAATAGTCCGTCTGTGCCTGCTCTCAAGATTTTAAAATGGAGATTAATATCGGGTTTTGCTTTCACTATAATACTAAGGCACCCTGCGTAGTACCCAGCTCTGACACACAGCCGCCCACCCCCTGTCCCTTGGCTTCCATCTCACACAGTCAGCAGACGCGGAGAAATTCCTCTGGAAACGGACTCAGCATCAAGGTTGGTGTCTTTTTCTGAATCACTGTCTGGAGATGCTTTTTTTTTTCCTTTGCTGACTATTTATAGGGTCTAAGGTGAGTAGATTCCTGAACAGCGAGCTGCATGGGATGCTAAAGTTAGTCAGGATGACTCACTGCGAGGATAGTGACCTAGTTTGGGTTGTCTGCAGCGGAAGGTGTGTGAGAAATGTAGAGACTGTTGGAAGGATGACAAGTGTTGTGGAGCTGGGCACATCAGGGGAAATTCTACTATACCTACGTAGTGCTTTTATAGGACAGACCTTTTGTCTGACAAGTTCCAGGATAGAAAGAAGCTTAGGAAAGCTGAGGTCTCCTAAATTGTACATGAGTGAATTGACCTTCCTACTGGAAGTCCTGGGTGGATGGTCCTTAAGGATGGCTTGTGCAACAAATAAGCAAAGAGGAAGATATATAAAGGGTTTCTCACTGGGGTGGGTGCATGAAGTTTGTGCAGGTTTTCAACCCAAAGGCCACTTTCCTGGAACTAGTGAGAAAAGGCCATTGATGGACTATTTCTGAAAAGACAGAGGAGTCAAACAGAAATCACTAGTGTCCAGAAAGGAATAAAGACAAACCACATAATGTCATTTTCTGAGTTAAAAACCTGCAGCTCCTCTTTCTTATTCCACACAGCTAGTACTGCTGAATTATGAAAGCTTACGTAGCCGAGAGGGCAGCTTCCTAAATGTTTGTTGTATTTAAATGCTTGTCATATTTACCCATGAAGAGCTATTAAAATGCTAATGGGTGAGTATGGCTTGTGCATCTACTTATGCTGTGTGCAACTGTTAGTCAAAGGTGAAATGAGGAGGCTGCTTTCCTGGCACCAGGCTGCTGTTAAGGACCCCCACAAAACATAGCTCACCTATGATGCCACCCAACTAACGTACAGATCTCTTCTCTTGTGTGTGTCCTGGTGAAACAACCAGCCGACAAGTGGCAGCAGCCAGCTAAGCCCTTACATTCTGTTTCATTTTGCCAGAAATTGGTTTCGTTGACTTTATTTTCCTCTCTACTTAACCTCAGCTTTAAGGAGACGTGGTGGATTTCTGAGGCCATCAGGCCACTAGTTTGGAAAATGGGCGTGGTGGATTTCTAAGGCCATCAGGCCACTAGTTTGGAAAATGGGTGGCATGTAGTTAGGTCACCAGAATCCCTCCCTGTGTGCACAGACTCGGTGAGACAATAATCTAAGTCCATCCAGGCCTCCAAATCAGCGGTAGTGTTCTGCTTGCTTGTTCTGTCATCAATTTCAGTAAGTATTTTGACTCACATGATGCAAGTAGCAGGAGGATGTTTGGCAGTATGGGAGGGCGGTACAGCTGTGTTTCCTCTGGATATGTGAAAACAAAGTTTAATATTAAACGTTTTTTGGTTCATTGGTAGAAATGCCATTTTAAATAAAGGCCTTGTCTGTATTCCATCATATAGATTTGCCAACTTGCTTTCACGGTTGTTTTCCTAAAGTTAATCTATTTTTTGCAGATAAAAAAATATTTTCTTTGAGTAAAGCAACATGTGTCTGAGAAATGAAAAGGCAGGTAAAATGCTTCTATTTTCTATAGTTTAATTAGTGAAAATAATGTATGTTGTACGGAGAGAAAAGAGGTATGTTGGTTTTTGTGAATATTAGTATGCTGCACGATTTGACAGCTTGGAATGTAGGTTACAGGGTTTCCGTTCGTTAATGACACCAAGAAAGCAATTACAGTTTCTGGGAGACAGGTAAAGTCTCCAGTGGCAGATTTTTAGGTTGTTGGCATTTGTTGCTCTGGATGGGTGAGAGGCTCTTTCCTGGACACACACAAATATAAATATATATATAAAATAAAGGGAACCTCTTCAGAGAGAAATAAATGCACAACTTAACTACCAGAAGAAGAGATGAATGACTGCTTTATTATGGCCCCTTATGACTGCTAACTTTTTAGTGTGATTTAGTTGCCATTCAAGGACTAAATCTGATCTTTCCTTCCCTCCCCACTTCCACTACAGAGTGCAACAACAGAGATTTGTTTTCCTGTTCTATATTAGAATTGCTTTGAAATATGTTTGATGGGAATGGAAACTTTCTTATGCCTCAACAGAAAATAGTTCTGGTTCCTGACTTGATTTTTCAGTCACTGATGAGCTGCAGGACATTTTTTGGCTATGAACACCGCTGTTCAGCTTGATATCCTATATCTCCTGTACATAAAACGTGTGCCAAGCTGCAAACACAAGCTTCCAGTAGGATTACCATAGAATTGTAGAATTATTTAGGTTGGAAAAGACCTTTAAGGTCACGGAGTCCAACTAGTGTTCCCTTGTGTTGTTATGGGACAGCCCCAGCCTTCAGGGCTCCTGAAATCTTTCTCAGACTGCAAACGCTGGGGTAGACAACCACAATTTTGAGTTTCATTACAGTATCTCAAAGCTTTACTGGTGCATGCACTGATCCTGTGTTCTGCGGTTCATCTGCCGCCACAAAATGCCAAGGCACTGGCATCACTTAAACATTTTTCCCCCCCTCTTTTTCCCTTCAACCCCTGAAATAATGCTGAATGCCTCTTCAGATCTGAATTCAGGCAGAGCAATGTAGCAGCTCGTCTTTCTCTCTCGGAGGACCGTCCAAGACTGCAAGTCCCCTTAAGCTCTTCTTAGCACATAGTCTTTCCTCAGAGGAGCAACTTAAAAACTGAGCATCTCTTACACCAGACAGTTGACTTTGGCAATCTGTGGAAGGGAAATCATATTTCATAGCCAGTTTGGCTTGCTTGAAGATTTGAGAACAAGCATCCTGATTGTTTTTCCACTGAATGCAACAGGTGGCCTACATTTTTGAAGGTAGCTGCTAAATTTCAATTTTTTAATATTTTTGCAAAGGCCTTGTTTTCAAAAACTGCTGAGCCATGCTGGCTGGAGAACTCAGGCTTATGGAAGACATTTCAGTCACCAAAAAGCACTTGTTGCCTGAGAGGATCCTGGGATCTGAGGATACTGAGGTTGTGTTTGGATTTTGATAGATAAAACCAAGATCTGGATACTGGGGTTGTGTTTGGATTTTGATAGATAAAACCATTTTGCCAGACGTGGCGTAAAACACCAGCAAGACTATGAATATAATTGGTTTAAGACTAAACCATAGTAATGAAGCCGACTGTTCTTTATCACAAGAAAATGAATTTTCATTTCTGTTACTAATCACACTTAAATCCGTCTTGGGTCACTGGAAGGTCATTAGGTTTTCTATTTAGATGTTTCCTAAATGAGTTTTAAAGTACTGTAACTTTATGCTATTCTTAACTCTCTGAATTAAAAGGAGGCATAAATCAAGCCCGAGTGTGCCTAAATACGCACTAAAAATAGTCTGGGATGTGTCTGACCTTTTCACAGTGGATGGAAGTCTGCCTGGTGCCAACTATTTATTTATGCCAACGAAACTGGTTTTCTAGCAAAAGGGACAGAGTGGTGGTGGGGAGGGCTGGCTGGATTTCAGCCGTAAGTGTATTAAACTGGTGTGTGCCAAATAAATGGCAGCACCTTTCAATGATGAAATTTTTGATCCCTGAAGAAAATGACAAGATTCCGTCTTGCTTTCTGTTAGGTGCATGTTCCAAATCTGGGCTGTGTTACAAAAGCATCTGAGCCCTTTTTCCTTGCACTGGAGCCAGGTGATCCTGAACCAGACAGGAGAGACCTCCCATCCCACCCCATCCCACCACCCAGTCTTTACAAGTGATCTGGCACCTGATGGCTTTAGGCCTTTCAGCAATATACTTATTCTACGTTTGTAGGAAACCTTACTTTTTTGGTCTGTATTTGAAAGCCTGACCTATTTCCCAGTGGAATCAATGAAATTTTCTGCTGGCTTAAGTAGGAACCAGATTGATTTTTAAAACTTAAGAAATAAATATAGTATTTTATTAACTGAGTGTTCCAATTTAAAAATAGGAGTGGTATTTTTTCCCCTGTATAACAAACAATAAAATTAAGTGAAGTTGATGAAATAATGATAAAAACTTATGTGAAGATGAGATTAACTGCATTTGACATTTTCCATAGTGCCTTGCAGTCCTGAAATTATATTTGCTCATGAATAATGACATCTGAGCCTCTGACCAAATAAACCTTTAAATATAAAACATCATAGCAAGTTCTCTGGAACTCCATGTGTGCCTACAGATAAGGATGTTAGTGAGCACCGTGTAGTTTTATACCATAATATGGCAAGACATCCACTTTAGGATTAACTTTTTGCTGTGGAGCAACTTCTGTGCTCTACAGAGCCTCATTTTAGCCTTTTTGAGGTCTTTGATAGAGCTTGGTGTAGGTAGTTCCCATCATAAATTTATATTGCTTATAATATTGCTTGTATATTATATTGTATATTGCAACTCTGTGCAGGTTCCCAGGATATCAGTCCTATCGTAACCAGCAGAATACTGTACAGGATCTTGGGGGAAAACTTTGCAACTTGAAAAAATGTGCTCGTGTAATGGAATGGGCATTATTATAGTATCTTTTATCAGCATTCAGATTTATATGAGCATATTGAAATTGCTAAAGTGAAGAAGTAAGAATAAAGCTGAATTCAGTTTGCTGGAAATGTGGCAGGTCAGTGGCTGTATGTGCTGAAGTTGTGTAAACACTTTGTGTCTTAGAATTAACTTCAGAGTAAACAAAGTGTTTGTTCCTTCTGGAAAACTTTGTTGGCCTAAGGTATGCTTCACCTTATTTCAACTCAAGCTCAAAATAATCTTGTGGGTCTGTTGTTGTTCTTGAAAGTTAACAGGGAAGAACAGATGCTAAGCGTTGGTAATGTCAGTTAAGCCCTTAATTAGTGATGAACAAACCTCAGCTTTTCTTTGTGGTTCAGTTCGGATACTGCTTAAAAGCTCAGCCAATCTCCAGGTTTTAGCCAAGTTTTTTGAAGCATCTCAAGTTTTGAAAAACTGGGTTTGTTACTCGAGCAAAGTAAAGACTTTTTCTGAGATTTCTAGATCGGACAGAGCTGTAAAATCCTCAGCCATTCCCTGGCAATGATTTGGCACTTTGTGATGAGGATAAAGAAGGTAGGAACAGGTGTTTTAAAGACAGAAACACGTTTGGATCTCAGATTATATTCTTTGTTAGCTCCATACACTCTTCTGAATTCAGGAAAATCTTAGCTCAAGTTTAGAGAAGATCAGCATTTCCCTGTGCTCCAGCAAAGCTCCATTCCTCTGCTTGGAAGAGAAGTAGATAAGGGTTTGGCTGAGCTTGTGTGCACTCCAAGAAGGGGACTTGGGTTATAGGACCAGCGCTGGTGGAGCACCTGGGCAGGCTTGTACCTGATCTGAAGCAAAGCAATAATGACCAGATTTCAAAAATCTATTCATTGCTTGTCTTCTACTTAAGCGGATAGTGGTCAGTTGGGGCTGTGTACAACTTCTCAGTAACAGCAAATAGCTGGTGTCAGATGAGTAACTGCTTTCTGAATGTCTTCAGAGGGGGAGCAGGGTGCTGGGAGGAAAGGCAGGATTTGGCCATTTGAATCTCTGCTCTGTCACCTAATTGAACATGGTGCCATAAATAGCCCTCCTTATGGATGGTGGAAGGGCCTTGCCTCCATATCTGGAAGAAGAGTGAAAACACATCTTCGCAGAGCTGGGATGTCTGAAGAGTTAGAAAACTGCAATTAAAGCTTTGGTTTACTAAAAAAAACCCAAAGTATTTCAGCTTTGTTTCAGAACTTTTCTGTGCTATGTTTTTAGTGAAGTGCTTTTTTAAAGTAGGGCAAAAGCCTTAGGTTTGGACTGAGAGGAGCAGAGCTCCCAGCGCATGACTAGGCCCCTTTCCATGTTACCTTGGCTGGCCTTTGCTGCAATGTTTTTTTTCACGTCCTCTTATAGGCACAGAATTAAAGGTTATTTCCATTCCTGCTCCTTATCGCTTTGATCTTTTGCCAGCTCTTAACATCTCCAGCAGATTTGCTCTGGATCTGTTATTCCCATCCCTACCCTCTGCCTGCGACATTCTCTGACATTTTGATTTCTGCACCACTCCTTAGTTTCTTTCTCTCCCCATTTATTCTTTAAGATTATTTTTTATTATTTATATATTTTCCTCCTCACTAGAACAGCTATGCAAAATTATTGATATTTGCATACAGTTGCTCCCAAATTCATGGCTCTCACCCCATGAATCCCAAAGCCGTCAGACTGCTCAGAATATTTTTGCATTTTCTGGCTGCTTAGCCAAAAAAAAAAAAAATCGCTGTTTAATTCCTTCTGCAATACATCTTCCAGGTGGCTTTCCTCTGTGGTTTAATTGTTTATTAGCTTCGGGATCTTTTCTGAAATTAGAGAGAGTCAAACCAAGGACTAGCAAAGATTAAGGCTCGGTAATGATGGGATGACTTCTTTCTGTCTTTATCTGGGGGAAAAAAAATGCAACAACAAAAAAAAAGGATGTGTTTGATGGGGGGAGGAGGAAGAACAAGCAAAAAGGAATGAATGAAAGGGTGAAATTAAGAAAGGAAAAAAAAAAAGTAGGAAAAACCAAAAAGCTTCTCTGTTATTTTTGAGTTCCTGCATGTCTGTTTCTCTGCTAAATCTATTTTTCATGAATTAAACAAAAGATTGGAGTGTGTCTGAACCTGTTTTAGCATAAAACAATGTCTTTGTCTAATGGTCTAAAGCCATGACCAGGAGGTAGGAGTCTCACACTATTCATTATCCCACTCTTCCGTCCTGCGTGTTCTCAGGCCAGTCATTAGTGGCATTTATCACTCTTCTTCCCCTGAATAATATTCCTCACGGTGAGCTGGGTCTGATAAATCATGTTTGAAGAAGACAGCACCCAAAGTGATACAATTTACAGCTTTTACCCTCTGGTGTACAAAATACAACACAACTTTGTATCCAAGTCTCTGAAGGAGGTCTGTGAAGCCAGCGGAGTTAGAAATTAGTGAAAGGACTCTTGTCTTCTTTTCCGTGGGGAAAAACAGACACTAAACTTTTGATGATGTTGAGTTTTCTTACGCTGCTTTCAGAGTATACCTGAAACGAACAGCTGGAAGATCTGCTGTTATTAAAGGTGGAGAACAGCCAGTGGGCACTTTTGGAGAACGTGCAGCAGTGGAGGTGGGGGAGTCGTGGTGGCACTGGGCTGGGACGTCTGCTCTCCATTCGCTCCCCTCCCAGGGCTGCATTTTCTCTCTCTGTACCATGGTCTAACAATATCCCTTTTTTTGTAAGTGTTTTGAGATCTGTAGATTAAAAAGTTGGCTGCTGCTTCTGCTTTTGCTGCTTCCAGATGTACTTGTTAAATCCACCTGGAAACTCAGGGAGAACATTACTGACTCCTTAAAAAAAAAAATCCCACCCCAGGATGGTACCGTTTATGGAGAGCGTCTGTGCTGCAGGGAGGGATGAGCTCTCTCCTGCCCTCAGGGCAGAGCCCCAGGTGCTCAGAGCTCATCTTTGTGGTGGTGTTTGGGGACTCCTCCTCGCCGAGACTTGTCTCTCATGCGCCATGACGACATGGCCGGGACGGCTGAGCTGCGGCGCGGGTGATTTAGGAGTGAGATTTAAGACTCGCTGTCTAGACGTTCTCTGCGGTGGATTTTCAGCTTCAGACTTAACGTGTTCCCGTTTTCCAAAGTCATTCAAATCGACTGACCTTCGGGGCCTGTTGAAAAAAAGAAGTAATCTATCATTTCTAGAAGTTGTAGTGGTATTTCTTTTGTGTATTTGTAACAAATGGCGTTAGCCTTCTCTTCAGGCTTGTTTATTCCTTATCTTAATTCAGTCTCTTAAATTTATGTTATCTCCTACTGTAAAGTCAGTGTTAAGGATTTCATTGAATATTATGGTGAATATAAAAATCTGTTGCTTTTGGAGTGCTCTTTCCAACTGATACACGAGTACTCAGGTCTTAGAAGAATTTATCCCCTGCTTCTGTAGCAAAATAGAGAAAAGTCTGTGAGTGCAGAGGTTCAGATTCAGGTATCTGGCTTGGGAAACGGTGCAGAACAAGATTTGCTGTTGGTCTTTGGGTAAATGCAAGTTTTGTTGAAATGGTCGTTAAAAGGAGACTGAGGTCTTCCACGGCTCTGCTCGCTGCCGAGTCGGTCTAGCTGCCTGGTTTTGGCAGGACGAACCTGTGGCTTTATGAAACATGTTTTAATGGAAATGTCTCAGAGCAGAGATTAGCAAAGTTTCGCGCAGACAGTTTTGCTTTATGGCGATGGCTGTGTGTTTGCCTCTCCCAGGGCTCGTTACCCTCTGTGCAGAATACAATCTCTGTTACTGCACTTAACTGGAGGCCGTTCCGACACTAAACAAAACAAAATGCTTATGCTGTTACTGAGCCAACTTTCAGTTAATATATGGGGTTGGGATAGCACAGGATCTATTCCTGGTTTTAAATAGTGTCTCATTAGCCACGCAGACAGCGTCCTTCTGCGTTTCAGGTCAGATGAGAAAACCCAGGTTAAACTTTAGAACCAATTTAACAGACTTCAGTTACTCCCAACTTTGGTGGAAAAGAAACAGAGTATTTTTTGATTGATAATAAAAACATTTCCAGAAGTGACTATGTATATAATGAAATGACAACTGGGAGTTATCTAAAAAGATATTATATTTCAGGGGTGATGCAATACAAAAATGAGGTGTATCTGATAATGAGGTTAAATTCAAAGAAATCCAAGCAAGTGAAGACAAAGAAATGTAAAGGACACACAAAACATATATTTTCCCTTGAAAGAGTACTTGGAAGAGACAGTGGAGATTTCTGTTGTGAGGTGTCACTTGCCCCTTTCCTTGGAACTGCTGCTCCAATTCCCACCAGAAGCAACCCAAGGGGGATGGTTCTGCAAAGCAAGCCTGGTGTCCTGCTGAGCATAGAATCATAGAATTGCCCAGGCCGGAAGGGACCTCCAAGGGTCATCTAGTCCGACCCCCCCGCAGTCAGCAGGGACACCCCCAACTAGACCAGGTTGCCCAGGGCCTCGTCGAGCCTCACCTTGAATATCTCCAGGGATGGGGCCTCAACCCCCTCCCTGGGCAACCTGTTCCAGTGCTCCACCACCCTCACAGTAAAGAACCCCCTTCTAATCTCCAGTCTAAATCTGTTCCCCTCCAGCTTGAAGCCATTTCCCCTCGTCCTGTCACTACAGGCCTTTCTAAACAGGTTCTCCCCAGCCTTCCTGTAGGCTCCCTTCAGGTACTGGAAGGCCGCTATTAGGTCTCCCCAGAGCCTCCTCTTCTCCAGGCTGAACAACCCCAGTTCCTTCAGCCTGTCCTCGTAGCAGAGGTGCTCCAGCCCCCTGATCATCCTTGTGGCCCTCCTCTGGACCCTCTCCATCAGGTCTATATCCTTCTTATATTGAGGGCTCCAGACCTGCACACAATACTCCAGGTGAGGTCTCACCAGAGCAGAGTAAAGTGGCAGAATCCCCTCTCTGGACCTGCTGGCAACGCTTCTTTTGATGCAGCCCAGGATGGGATTGGCCTTCTGGGCTGCAGCTGCACACTGCCTGCTCATGTCCAGCTTCTCGTCCACCAGAACCCCCAAGTCCCTTTCCTCAGGGCTGCTTTCCAACACCTCACCCCCTAGTTTGTATCCTCTGTCCGGGTATCTGAAGGTGGCCCGTTATGCCGAGACTTTGTCCTTGACAGTGGCAAAGTGTTGGGATAGTGGTAGGATATAATGTAAGGACCTTAAGATCTGTCATGTAGGGGGGCACAGCCTTTCCTAAGAATGTGGGTTGGTCTTGGAACTGCCTGCAGCAGCAGGAGGAATGATATCCATAGAGCAGCTAATCTATCTGTGTCACACTGCTATATAAAACAGATTGGTGTAATTAGAAGTATTTGCTTTAGTTCTTCTATGAGAAGGCTTTTATCTATGAAGAATAGCAGAGGAAAAGGTCCCTTCATATTTATTAAACAAACTAATGAAAAATGGCATAAGATGCGAGTTCTGTGTAAGCGGGAAGGCTGAAGAGAACAGCTCAATTGTTCAGTCAGAAAGAACAAATATCTGGTGCAATACGCGTGCCAAGCGTCTTGGAGGGCCAACTTTTGATTAATTTGAAGTTGTAAGTTAAAAAATAGATTTGCTTCTACGTTCTCAGGGCAGGATGCTATTCTTAGGGATGAAGTTTTGTAACTTTGGGCGTGACATACTGTGTCCTTCATATGAAGATGGCTGGAGCTTCGCTCTGAGTTCCAGACTTGGCTCAGCTGATGGAATGGCAGCTGGGACTTCAGAAATGTCCCCAGACTGTGCGGGTATGCACTGAACCACACAGCAAACCCCAAAACGAGTCCTTCATTTGCCCTTTGCCAAGCCAAGGTTTGTCTCCATTTCCTTGTGCCGGGAATAAAGCATCCGTATTGCCTGGGTTTCAGAATTTTGCTGAAAATTCCTTTTAATGGTTAAAGAAGAGAGAAGCTTCACTTGTTTAATTTACTGAGTTGCATTCCAGGATTCTGAATGTTCTTCCAGCTTTCGGCAATTAAATAGCAGTGCTGGTGTCTGGACAGACCCAAGGGGCCCAGCTGTGCTTTTATGGGCACAAAGTCCTCTCCTACAATGTGCTCTGATAAATAGCCATTGTGTTGCTTGCTCTTTTCCCATTACCAGGAGTTCCACAAGAGCATCACTCTGCGGTGAGCTGGAATCAAGCTTTAGAAATAATCTGCCGAGAGAGATTTGAAATGGTATTTAAAAAATAGTGGGACATTGATTGTAAGCTCTTCACTTCTTCCTAGGAAGTTAGAAGTGAAGATCGTGGTTGGAGTTTTGAGCTGTCTTGTCTTTTGAATTTGAGACCAATATAATAGCATGTCGGTTCAGCTAATGATATCTCCAAGTGAACTAACAAAACACTATTCTGGTGGTCTTGGAAAGCAAAAATACAGGATAAATATCTCACAGTCCTCTCAGCGACAGGATTATCTCTGGCACAGATGATGTCTGCTTAGTAACGCTTATGTTCTTAGTTGCATTTTGGTTATTTTGCAAAGATTAGGATGAAACCATGGCTCTCTAAGTTAGTGGGAAAATCTCTGATTAGTGTCAGGAGTCGAAAATGTGATTGTAAATTTTGGAGCAGAGATTTTGTTTAAGGACTAGGACTAAACTGGGCGCAAGACAGGACTTTGACAAGAGGAAGGAAGAAAAGTTTGAAATGCCTTATGGGAACTGGAAAGGCTGAGCAACCCGTGAACATCTCTGTGATGTCCCCATCTACTTTTCTAGTGCAGAAAATACATTTAGTATATGGCAGCACGTACATAATCAGCTGTTGCATCTTTCCTTTTCTCTCTTGTGCAATTTTATCTTGCGTGTCAAGCATCTCTCCAGAATCTCAGTCTGTTTAATGTTCAGGATACCAGATAATGATGTACATCTCTACGTGAAGAACACTCAGCTGTGTCTGCCTGCAAACAATTGGGTTATATCTTTATTAGCCAGTAAAATAAAAGGATGGATAACAGAGTTGTGGATATTTTCCACTGACGCATAGTTTCGGTGTGACTGCAGCTCGCACTGTGCGATATTTGAAATGGCTTTGGTGTGTTTTTCTGTCTCTCTTGCTCCACTGAGCACATGCCCACTTCTCAGAACTACTGACGAGGTTACTTCAATTCACCCACATATTTGGGCGAGTTTTTCACTAGTCTCCATGGTAAATAACAGAACTAAGGCTTTGGCCGTAAATGGAAGCTGGAAGAACAGGACAAGAACATCTGTGCTGTTTGCATGCGTTATTTGAAAATCTCTTCTGTCTAGGTATCAAAAATTTGTGACAGCTGTGAAGGTCCTACAATTCCTCCAGTGCAACTAAAAGATTAAAAACCCAAAAGGGCTGGAATTGTATTTAGAGCAGCCGCATCCAAGAGAATTTCTGAAGGCAGCTGCTGTGGAAAAAATGTAAATGCTTTTTATGATATCTTATGGAACAGGACTAGAAAGAAGTTAGGCTGGGACTTGGAGAAATTAAATCTCTCTCGTGCTTGCTGTGGGCTGTCATCCTGACACCTGCCAGTCCCTGGAAAGATGCTACTTTAAGAGAAGGGAAGAGGAGCCAGCACGGTAAATGAGGGCTGAAATCAGTGTGGAAGTCACCGTGGGATATTGCAATCACCTGGGCAGTTGGGAGGCTTTCATCTCTGTCCCAAAGAATCAGAAATACTGTGAAGAACAACTGCTGCACTGGGTGCTTGTTACCAGCAGGACAGGTCTCCTCTGGTCCGGCGAAGCAGGTCAGACCCTCACGTGGTGGTTTGGTGCATCCAAGGACACACAAAGCACTTCGCTGAATGCCACCTTCCCATGGCACGGCCTCGGGGGGATCACTGGGCTGGTTTTAGGAGGCGTCAGGTCCAGGGGACACTAGCTTACTGCAGCTGATCCCATGGATTATGCCTTGTGCGGTTTCTGTTCCTTGTTTCTAGCGTGGAAACCAGGTGAGAAAAACATTTCTTGAATGTGACTGCTTCAGCGTGTCGCAGCAAATTACCTATTTGAATAGATTGTGTGTGAGTATGCTGCAGATAAAAATATGCAATAAACCCTAGATTATTTATGTGTGTTTTTTCTTGATACGGGTAATAAAATCACTAGAAAATGCGGTTTATATTACCCATAATATCCATTAATGCAGAGAGCAGGATGAGGCGTGGGGGTTTGGTGCATCCAATAGATTGTGTGTGAGTATGCTGCAGATAAAAATATGCAATAAACCCTAGATTATTTATGTGTGTTTTTTCTTGATACGGGTAATAAAATCACTAGAAAATGCGGTTTATATTACCCATAATATCCATTAATGCAGAGAGCAGGATGAGAAAGGTAACTCTTGTTGGGGTGGTGGGACTCCTGCCCTAGATTATTTATGTGCGTTTTTTCTTGATATGGATAATAAAATCACTAGCAAATGTGGTTTATATTACCCGTAATATCCATTAATGCAGAGAGCAGGATGAGAAAGGTAACTCTTGTTGGGGTGGTGGGACTCCTGGGGTGTGTGGGGAGGGTGTCCAGTGTCCTGTTTCATTTATTGCTGCCCTAAAGCTGGGTGAGGGCAAGGCTGGGGACACGTCCACAGGCACCGTGGGAGGTCTGGGAAGGCTGGTTTCTCTCTTTGGGGTGCCCCGTGTTGCTCTCTCAAAGCAGGAGGCTCCTCTGACCCAGGTGTGATCATCTCCCGGCTGCTGGCAGCCTGTTCTTCTCAAAGGCCAGCTGATTAATGTGAAATTTGCTGTTATTTGATATACAGCATTTTCTAACAAAGTCCAAAGAAAGATGTGATGAAAGGTTTATATGTAAGTAATTATAATGCTGCAGTATTCAGTTCAGGCAGAAATTAATATATGAGGTGAAAATGTCAAAATAAAAGGTCAGGAAAGTGAATTACAAAGAAAGTTGAGCATGAGCTAAGAGGCAGTGTTTGTTGGCAGAAGCTCCCTTCAGTATAAAAAAGGTTAGGAAAGGGGCTTATAAAGACTGAATATTTCACACACAATTAAAATTCTGTATCGGTTATCTTGAAGAGTCATGTTGCATAGTTAAACTAGGACAATTAATATAATGAAAAATTCATGTTTATAGCTTCTGGCTTTTGCTCAGGGATACTTCATAAGCCAGAAGTGACCCTTTCCCTCAGAGGTGATTCCAAGAGCTCGACACAACATAGGTGGGGCACGGGAAATGTATTCAAAGAAAACAGAGAATTCTTAAAATAATAGCCACCAAGTATAAACACAACTGAGAAATGTTTAATAATAATGTTCTTCATAATAAACCAAGCTATCCCTTTATATAAGGAGGGCAGCCATGCAGCATTAAATAATGATTTAGTAGGGCTGAGAGTGGTGGAATCACCGTTTCTATTTTAGCAATAAGCAATAATAATAAATTGTTTAGGAGGATGCTACAAAAAAAAAAAGTGTTGGAGGAAATGCACGGTGATCGATTTTTCAGAATTAAACTTTACAGACATTGAATCAATGAACTCTTTGTTCTTAAAGCTTCACCTATTCTGGCTGCTGAAATTGGAAATTTATGTTGTCAAAAGAATTGTAATAGCTATAAATTGCTATGCTGGTGTCTTTTAAAGCTAATCTACTCACTTCCAGTATGAAACTGATTGTTTTCTGGTTTTCATAAGTTGCCTCGTAGATTGAGTGTGTCCTCTGAATTGCTGTTTTTCCTTCCAGCAGAGATTTGCTATTAAAGCTGTTGTCCTTCTGTATGTAGATTTCAAGGATTATTCATTCATTTACTTAATGTATTGTCCCAAATTACTTATGCAAAGTAATTCAATTTAATGGTGGAGTTATTGATCATTTTTGCTTTTGTAAATGTACTTTAAGAAGGCAGATTAAGTGAATCTTAGGAAAATCTCAAGTTAAGTACTAAAAGGATTTCTTTTTTGGCAAGTTTCTATAGGAAGTGTGCTCTAGACCTTGCATAACCTGTCTCGGATCGATGGCAGCTGGTGATGCACTGACTTTTGAGGATGCTGCAATAGCAAAGTATCCGTGTGTGGTATTCTGCTTGGAAGGCTGGACATGACCTTTTTCCTCAGGTGCACAGAAACCTCTTGCACGTAGTATTCACTTTTGTCCGTCTTTATTGATAGCTGTACCTGAGTCTTCATTAATTTTTAACATAGATGCACTGTATGCAACGTAAGAAAATTAATGTCTTCTAGCTAGACGATCTCAATAGGTCTTCTGGCTGCAGTGAGTCTGAGTCCTGCTTGGGTAATGGAAGTGCTGCCCACAAACCACAGATGTCAATGGTGAGTCTTGTCTGTGGTTTCACACCAGTTGCACGTACAAGGTCCAAATCCAAAATGGATGTACCCAGGCATTTACTGCGGTGTAATTCATTTATCTCACATAGAGTTTCCTGTTCTCTAGACCACCATGAATAACTATAACTACCCTCTTATTAGATCCGCTGCTCTGTAAAATAGTATGCCCATATTTTTTCATCTATTTTAAGGAGGCAAAGTTTGGATATTTGTGTAACTCTCCTCCTTCCATTTTTCCATCATTTGCCTCTTGTCTCCTTCCCCAACATCCGAACCTTCTGCCCCACATCGGTGTCCTCAGCCAACCCACCACCAGCAGCAGAGGCAGGAGTAGATAGTTTCTTGAATTATTAAAACATTAGTTTTAATTTAAAGCATTGTTTTTGTCTCTTCAGCTACTCCTGTGTTACGTGAATGGCATAGCTGTGGTGTGACCAGCTGGGTTTTTATTTGCCTGACATTCCCTGGGCTAGGTTGCAGTGGAGGAATATTTTGATGGTGTGGTTCAGTTGTGGGTGTACTTCTCTTCGGAAAAATGACTTTGCAGACACGCATGACATTGTGAAGCTCCATATGCATTGCTGTGGAAGTGCTGCCAAATTTCATTGTGCTGTTAGAAATAGACCATTTCTTTGAGCGCTGAGCTATGTAAAGTCAAGCTTGGATTACAAAATCATGTTTATTTCTCTCCTGCTCCCTCATCAGCAACAACAGAGTCTTGTATTTAGAATTTAGGTAACAGTCTTGTTGTAACAGTCCAAATACAATCCAGATCATTTTACGGTACATATCTTGATCCTGGAGTAAAACAAAACCCCAGTGTTAATTATGAACAGAAATAGGTCAGCTGCAAAATACAGCTGGAAACAAAGGCATGACTTAAAATATCTTTTTAAATCAGGCATGGGATAAGTGTAAATCCTAAATCTCCTTAAATTGTTTTTTGACAGGATTAATAAACCTGTGCCTTACCTTACCTTGCTCACCTCCCTTGGTTGTTACAGGCTCTGTGTCAGCTCCTGGGGCTGGGGATGCTGCTGCTGTTGTGTGACAGCCCCACTGATGTGACTGGCAGCTGGAACTTTGGAGCTTCAGTCTCTGTCCTTTGGCTGTTCCCAGTGTTATAAAATCACCATTTCTGGAACAGTTCATCTCAAAAAGAAGGTGTTTCTTTCGAGTGCTGAGGCATTTGTGCTGAGCTCTGCCTGCCCCTCTGCTTTGGCAGCGCTGGGTGCAGCTGGTGGCTGCAGGATGCTCCTGCACCCGCTCGGACTGGCAGGAGATCAGCACAGATTAAAAAGGAGGGGGCTGGTTTGGGAAGGGAATTGGGCTCATTCAGGATTGTTTTTTTTTAAAGCTTTTTTATGGACTCTGGAACATCTGAATCAGATCTGCACCATAAAAAAATAATTATCAAATGATAATGCCTTTGATATGAGTCTCTTAGTTATGAAAGCTGAAAATAATTCCATGTAAGTTCTCCTATTATTTAAGTCATAAACAGAAACAATACACCTGGTCCTTCTTTTCTCCTAGCAGCTTAGATTATCCTTCTTATGATAAGGCCTGTTCTGAACGCATTTTCTTCGGATTTTACTTGATGGTCATCACCACGATGTTTGAAAATCTTTTACTTCAGCAGCTGTAATGAAGTGCTGCACATCTCAGGATCTCTGTTTGGGGAGAAGCACGGTGACCGATCTAATAACTGATTTCTAGTTATTTATTTTGTGTGCTGTCTTTCTGCAGATACAGAACTATTCTTGTCTTTTTCATTTTGCTTATCATTATTGGTGTTTAATGATAGATGATCCAAGGGAATACACAAAATGAGGAAATCGTGGAAACCTCTCCTCAGGGTGTTGGGGAGAGTGTATATGGGAGTACACAGTTTAATTAAGACTACCTGGCAGACATTCAGGCAAGGGAGGTCATGCTTAAGTAATTTGTTGGAGTTGTTTGAGGATATAACTGCCACAAGAGATAAGGGGAAGTCAGTGGATGTGGTATGTTTAAATTTTGAAGGAGGTTTCTGCATCCAGAATGAGTGTCCATGCTGTGGCCTGGCAGGAGAAGCACAGGGCAGTGGATGGGAGGGCATCCCACGAAGGCCCAGGTCCCTTGGGAAGTGGCATAGGAATAGGAATGATCCTGCTAATCTTATACACTGAGTCCCACCTGCATTTAGTGACATGGTTTAGAGATGTAGGTTTTTGTTTTTGTCAGAGTTAGGTTGGTGTTTGGACTGGATGATCTTAAAGGTCCCTTCCAACCTAGACAACTCTATGATTCTGTTCTATGATTGCTGTGTGTGTTGGGGAGGGTGCTCTATCAGAAGTAATGCACCATGAAGTGGGACAGCTGAGGAAGTGGAGAGCATCCATGGATGTCAGTGGGAGAAGAGGGCACCAGTAGAAGCCACAATCAAGGGCTTCCCTTTGGGTGTCTGCTCCCTACCCCATGTGAGAAGCTGGGTGTTTCTGCCTCATCCTGGTGTCCAGGGGCTGGCCCTGCTTGGCTGCTGCCACAGCATCCTGAGGAAGGGACTGGGGCAATCCCACCTTGCTGCCTACAGCTGGGTGGAAAAGGAAGGCTGTATGATACATACTGGGAATTATCTATCCTGTGGCTGGAAATGCTGGCTTGTCTCCGTGCTGTGCCTCTGACCTGCTGTCTGTAGGTGGATATACAGGAGCACACCAGGATTCCCATGCTGGGGGGTGACAGTCACTCCTGATCCAAGCCAGAGTGATTGACTCATGTGTGTAACACACCAGCCAGGAAAATCCCCTCTTCCTTGCAAAACAAGGAGCAAAGCAAAGAGGCAGTGCAGTTACACTCTGGTATATATAAACTTTTTATCCAGGTGTTTGTGCTACATATAGATGGAGTAGGTTTAATCACACATAGCAGGGAATTGTGTAAGAACTGTGCAGGAGGGATTAACCTTGATTTAATGGGAACAATTTTTGTTATTGCTTTTAAACAAATTGACAGGTTTGTGCTGGCTCCTTAGACATGGCAGCACTCGTGCTAAGTCTGAATGACAGAAGATTTGAGTGGTTTCAGCATTAAAACATCCAGAGAGGCTTTTTGCAGCCCTGGACCCAGTTGACATGATGCTGAGAAGCCCCCAACTTCCCAAATCTCAGAAGGGCTGTGAAGTTAAGCACGGTGCTCCTCAGCTTTGAGTTTAAACTTTTAAATCCCAACCTGCCAGGCAGTCAGTGGGCCTCTTCTGAAGCTGAATTCATTTAACCTGTGGTTTTATTAGATGAGACTTTTCTCAGCCATGTCTGGTATGAAAGACTGAGTATAAATTATGTGTTTAAAAGCTGCATAGAGCTGCTGTCTGTAAAACAATGTGTTGCTCTGAAATTGGCAATTAGAGCTCCTGTTCGTTTTGTTGTGGAAGAAAGACATGTGCTCTGACAGTTTATCTTTTTTTTTTTTTTTTCAAATTCAGATTAGGAAATAGAAAATCCCAGTCATTTCTCACATTTCTAATTGGTGTTCTAAAGAGGCACATTCAGTGCAGAGATGTGCATGAGCTACTGAGTTTTATTGGGTTTTAGTTATGGCTAATAAAACCCATTTTCTGCACAGTTATTTAATTTGCATCTGTAATTGCTGCAGTTGTACATAAATTAGACATGCAATCGGAAGCCTAATTCAGCTTGTCTGCTCCTTATGCTCCATCCATAATTACAGAGCCGTGCTAACTTCGTGTTAGGAGGCAGAGATTTACAGAAGTTTGAGGAAGCAGTTGGCTCTGGGGAGCAAAGGGCTTGTTGCTACCAGCTGCTTACGTGATGGTTATACCTCAAGCCCAGCCTGGACTGGAAGCCTCTTTCCCTTTCCTCCTGGGGTGCCAAGGGGAAGAGCTGGGAAGTGGAGGATGCTCACTGGGATCTCGTACTCCTGTGTTGGCCCCTGCTTTCCCAGGGAGCAGTAAATCTGGGGAAACTCCATTGGTATTACTGTACACGCACGTTATTCCAAGACAAAGTGTCTCAGGAAGGCAGGGAAGGAGGAAAGCTGTGCTGGTGCCAGCTGAGTGTAATCATCCTGCGTACACTAAATGGCTCTGTTTGGCAGCCTTAGCCTTGCCACCAGGCTTGTCTGTTGTGGCCGTCTCTCTCCTCAGCATTTTTCATCATTCTTCCAAGACGTTTGTGTCACCACCTGTGATCCTGTCCCTTTGCAGAGGTGCCCCTGCTGTGCTCGCTGCTGTTGGGAGCAGCAGTGAGGCTTCAGATGGTGGCAGAAGAAGCAGCCCTGAGCCCCAGCTTCAGGGGCAGAGGGTTAATGCTGCTCCTTCCTGTACAATTACCTGCCAGTCCACTGGCTGCTTAGGGTTCCGAGAGGAAATTTTCATCCCTAGCAGATGTTCAGTCAGCTCTACCCTGTGAAAGACAAGCTGCTGTGCAGGAGAGCAGCCACTGTCCGGGAGCTGGGCACTGCTTTTGTCACTTGGTCCTTTCTCTCTATTCATTCCTCTGTTTCTCCCAAATACATTATTAGGCCTCTTTTGAGGCCCTTGACCTCTATGCTTTTGGGCCATCAGTGCCTCTTTTCTTGTAGTTCTTCACTGGCGTTTCCATCAGTGGTCCAGCACTTGGAAGTGCATCAAATCTCTCTTCCCAAAGCCCAGCTCTGGCTCCACTGACATATTCTACATGTATCTGCCAAAGAGAGCAACTCTTCTCCCCAGGCTCAAAGAACCCTTCTTCCCCCTCACACACACGTTTTGGCGTGAACCTTTTCCTTACCCAGATGGTTATCGACAGAACCTGCTGGGGTTTTGCCATCACTTGTCTTTGGGGAAGGGCGTTGGTTTTCTGGGGGTTATTCAGAGTTGCAAGGAGAAGGTGGAAACACATCTCTGTTGAAGTTAAGCACCAGTGGGGCAGGATATTGCTCACAGGCCACGCAAGGAGAAGATGGAAACCTGGCTCTGTTGAAGTTAAGCTGCTTGTACCAGTGGGGCAGGATATTGCTCACAGGCCACCGGGCATGTTTTTGGCCTTGATGAGATAGATAGCTGTAGGTAATGTCTAGATTGAGCTAGATCCAGGCCTGGAAAACTGGGAAACAAAGAGAGAAGAGCTGCATTTGCAGCTGGATGAGAAAGTACTTTTTTTTTTTTTACAGTCTTTTTGCCTTGATTAATGGCAACAGAGGGTTTCTGCAACAGGCACCAGTCTCCCTGGGTGAATTCAGGACATATCTGCAAGACCACATGCTGTACTCCATAGGATTTTTTTTTTTTAATCTTTTCAGAAGGAAGTTCAATCGGTTGCCTTAGTTTCTCTGTTGTGAGGCTTCAAATGGACCTGAAATTTGTAACGTTTAGAAACAATCCTGGCAGGTTAATGCTTCAGACATTTTGTTCTTCGCTGACTTTCCTCATACTTTAGATGATCCAAATACTGATGTTCTCTTTTGTCTCCTAGGGGATTGCTTGGCTCTCCAGATGAGTTTTTTAAATGTAGTTTTAGGGGAATTGTCTGAAAAATATTTAGCCCCCCAGACAAAAACCCCGGTGTGGAGCCCACAGCTACGTCTCAGTCAGACAAGGCAGCTGAAACTCATGCGATGGGTACTGGTTGCTGCACTAATTTCATACTGCAGTTTGACACCCCTCCTTTGTGGTTTCACCTTTGAAAAGTTTTTCCCTTTTCCAGCTGCTCTGCTTCCCTTTTTTTCATTTTGTAATATTTTTTTTTTTCACTGTGTGGGGTATTTTTGTTGAGGTTTTTTTCTCCCCATGGTGCAGCTGGCTGCTCAGAATCAGTATTTCCTGATTTTTAGCAAGGTGGAGAAACGTTGCTAAAGAATTGGATAACAACCTCCCATTCACATGGCCTTTTGGGTCAAGAAGTAGGTAATAGCTTAAAGCTAGACAGTCTCTGCAAAAAAACAAGCTCTCAGGCTGGGGGACTCCCTCGTATTGTCTGGTTGTGTCAAACCCCCAGAGATGCCGAGCCTTTGGCAAGGTGCAGCCCTACTTTTCACCTCCCACTCCTCCTGTGGAGTAACCCCTTTAATGCACTTTATACTTCGGAGAACTAAGGCATGGACTGAATTTGCAACATTACAAGCTAGAGCTGGCTTCTGTTGTCTGAAGATGAACACCCCCAGGTGCTTGCAGGGTTCCATGTCCTCCTCTTCTCCTCTTTGCTGCAGCCCGAGATGGTTGGGCACTTTCATATCATGGAGTATATGTTCACTGAAATGAAACATGAGTCTTTGCTCCATTATTTTTATTTATTTATTTTTTTACCCCTCAAAAAGCCTTCTCTTCAATTTGAAAAACATTTCAAAACAATCAAAACTTGGTTTTGGTGAACCAGTTATTCAGCAAAACATCAGGGTTGCCCAACTGCACTGCAGTGTTTCAGACTAAGGCACCTTGGACTGAAAACAGAATGTAAGAAACCTTTCTGGATGCTTCAGAAATTTGGAAGATGATTAGCCAGAAGTAGCCTAGAACAAGTGAAAAAGTAGTAAATTAAAACTTTCTGATCCCAAGAGAAATCTAAGAAAGGTAAATGGAAAACTTTTGGCTGAAGGCAGCCTGGAGCTCAGGTGAAGATAAACTGGAAAACCAGGTAATGAGAGCACCTAGATACCATCAACCCTCTGCTTTCTTTTGAAGCTCAGGGGAAACAGTAGTATCATTTCTCTAATAAAGTTGAACCCAGTGAGAAAGTGATGGATATTGATTAGTATCAGCTTCTATAAATACACGTCCAGCTCCCACACTGCAGAAGATCATGAAAAGTCTTGCAAGTCCAAAATAATTGTTTGGGACTTGTGGGGTCTTCCAGGGCACCAAATCCAAGGGGGGTTGGATTTGGTTTATTGACTGTGGTACTTTCATGTCTTTTTCTTATTGCATAATTCAACGGAACTGTTGTTGGCCAAGTAAATGCTGTTTTATCTGACTTTCCAAAACATTAATTTTCAGCACTGATTTCTGGTCTCAGATCTGCATGAACAGATACTATAGGGGGACTGAACGAGACAGTGTTTTTGGTACTCGTGTTGCTGAGGAGACAGGTAGGAAGCTGTAAAATAATCTATTGAAGAGACCCTGAGAGCCAAAGTGTGCCTTCTTCAGCTATCAAAAAATATTACTTTTCCCTGCAGCCTTGCTTCCCCCATGCTACAAGATGTTACTTTATTTCTTTAAAGTTCAGTTAGTGTTTGGCTTTGTTGTTTAACTTTGTAGACTTCTTTTTTTGAGACTAATAGGAAAATACAAAGAATTACTCTGTTGTACAACTTAAGGAGTAATATTCTCTTGCTCAGCAAGAACTGAAAGAAGATAGAGTCTGTTCTGACTTCAGATGAGGGGACCGCGTTACTACTCTGTTAGCACAGTATGCATCAATAATTAATATTTTCAGAGTTTGGATGATCAGTATTTTTATCTATACGTTTAGTTTTTTGGAAGAATGAAGAAGATGGATATACTGGTGGAGAGCTTTTTGCCTTTTGGTCCCTAAATGAAACATAAACTGTGATGTTAGAGTTGGTGATTTGTGGAAGGTTTTCGTATTTGTTTCCTTTCTTCTGATGGTCATTGTTTAACTGATCACAGGCTTTTTTAGAATCAAGTAAACTGCATAGAAACATATGATATACTTCAATTAATCCAAATCCAATATTTGGATAAAACCCATAACTCATTGCAGAAACTCAGATTTTGAGTTACCCTGTTTCTACCAGTTTCAGACAGAATGTGTTAATTACTGGTAGCCTTTACTGCTTACATCAGCAGAGCTCTCAGTTAACTTCTTGATTACTCTAGCAACTGCTTTGTAAGGCAATTTGAAAGTTTTTTTGGTGTTGGCTTTGACATTTCCCATTTACTCTGCAAAAGTAACAGGTTAGAGGCTAAATGGTCTCTATACACTGTTCCAGTTCAGGAGGCAGAAACTACTTGAAGCTTTGGAGCAACTGTCTTTTTTTACCCTTAGCAGCTTCTACTGTTTCTCTGATGGCCATTGACTTCTCTGGTCTTTTCAGCATCAGCTTGGGTTAATACCATTTTAACAGAATTTAATTGATTTTTTTTTAAAAAGAAATAATATCTCAATTTGCTGTTGTTTCTGATAGTTTTCTGATATGCTTGACTCCTTTTAAAAACCTTACTAATAGAAAGGTTAACTAACAAGTGAGTTGTCCACCAACCCTCCAACCACCATTATACCTTGTTAAAATAGAGATTTCTTTCATTTTAGCAATTATTATGTGTGTGTAGCTATATATATGTGTGTGCCTGTATATGTGCATACATAAATATACGTTAAAGGCTTCCCAGCCCTTCTTACTGGACATTGTGCATTCACTTTGCAAACTCTGATTTCATCCTCTGAAGTAAGAGCAGAGTAGTCATTAATACTAACACGATTTTATAATGCTCTGCAAAGTGAATACAAATGCAATTTCAGACCACTTTAAGCCTTATTTACACAGACAGAGATGTTACTGTCTTTAATTCAGGAGATAAATTCCTTGCTACGTAATTCTTGAAAGGCTTTTTATTTTGAGGTGCGGTGGGTCTGATCCATCCCTATAGGAGAGTTCTCTGTCGCCTGCCAAAGAGCGTTACATCCTACCAGCTACATCTCATTTAATAGGCAAACAACCTCGGTTTGATTAGGCTGGAAGCCAATCTGAAGGACAAGTCAGACAGCACTGAGTATGGCTGATATCAATAATCTGTGAATAACCTGGCAAAAATACAGAGGTCCTGAAATGGGGGAAGGGGGATAGGTGGTTGAAAGAGGCAAATGGAAACTCTTTTTAGGCCTGGCACTTGCAGTTGAGTTGGGTAAAAAATTGTGCTGATGATACAGGATACTGAATTTTCACTGAACTTTACACAGATAAAGAAGGAAAAACCCAGAAAATGTTGAAGGATTTCGTGGCAGTGGGTTTGAAACAAACCATTTCCCTTCTTTCCTTTGAAATGTCTTATATTTTTAAATGAGTCTCTGAATTGAGACTTGAAGCGTTTGATTTCATATCAAATGAGTAAAACATGATTTTAGATGAAATGAAATGATTTGTTTGTTTCTTCACTTTAAAAAAAATATTCAGTATGCAAGTCCATTTGACCCCAAAATGCATTAAAAATATCTTGGACCTGCCAGAAAACTAAACAACTAGATGATGACCTGTCTCTAAGGAGACATCTGTGGACATCCCTTTGAAGTCCCACAGATATTAATGCTAGATTTATCTTGAAAAAGAAACATTAAAGCCCTGCCCATGTGCACAGGGGAGATGGATTGCCCTGCACACCTGGGCTCTCATCCCTGTGCTCCCAGGAGCTCAGAAGCTGTTTGGGGGCAGCAGGTCCCCAGGGCTGGGGAGAAGGAGGTGGCACCAAGCCCTTTCTTCACCTTCCTGGGGGCGGTGGGGAACCGCAGCAGGAAGCCCGACCATGATTTCTTTTCACTTTCCTCTTTGCGTTCCAACCTCTGCCTCTTGATTTGCCTTCTCCCCAGAGGGTTTTGGTATCCATGCATCCATCCAGCTTCTTTCCCCGCTCCCTTCCTGCCCCCTCCCTCCATCCCTGGTACATGCTCGTGAGAAATCCTGCATTTTGGGAGCATCTCTTCTCAGCAGCTGTCGTTGGGACCCTGGCTCCCACCCACCCACCCCCACAGTGGGAAGGAC